>NC_052572.1:35641650-35989567 GCF_016699485.2 Gallus gallus
CCTGGTTTTGTCAAAAATGTCCTGCTGGCTCCATTTCCCGCTCATCTTTTTCTAAAGGAGCTGGCAATGTGACATTGCATGAGCAGGATAAGAAGGACTTAAAATGCTAAATTTCAGATTATGCTCCCATGAAATACCCAAAAAAGCTCCGGGCAAGCAGAGGATTGTCAACACATCAGCATCTGTACAGTCTGTCAAGCTAGCGGTAATCTAGAACACAAATAACAAGCAGCACAGTCAGAACCAAACTGATATGGGGCTGGAAAGGCAACGTGATATCTAGACTGCAGCACTGAGCAGCTGCAGTGTTCTTCTCTCTTCCCACCAGAAATGCTCCTCAGCTTCCCTTCACTCAGTGCCAACCATGGCCTCTGTTGAACGTCTCTTAGAGGCAGGTGTAGGACAACTCAAGGATCCATCAGCTGCCCTGTTACGAAGCTCTTCATGTGGCTTGGATCTGGTCTCAACGATGACAGGAATGGATGAAAAGCCAGTTGATGAGCATGGACTTTTCACACAACCACAATTTTGGAGCGTCTAGCTCTTTATCAAGGGCATCTGATGTAAATGTGAATTCCCCATCAAGAGGGATGTACTTCCACAGACAAGTAAACTCTGATCGGTCTTGCAAGAGGCATCTCAGAGACCAATTTCATGGTATCCTCTCTGTCCCACCTTCCTAACCATGAGGGTCTGCTCCCAGTAGCCACATGCTCTTTGGCTTGAATTCACAATGTCATAGCAAATATATGCTCCTAATTTAAGTTTCTCCTGGCAGCTTCTCTCCTCCTGCCTTCCTGCCTAACCTTGCTGTTAGCTCCCTGCCCAGCCCTTCTGACCAGATGGTGTGTGCACCCATGTGCCTTTCCTGCTTCCCCTGGAAACCCTGGGGCATGCACACCCTGCTCTGACAACCCCTCCCTCCCCTCATTTCTGAGGCTCACAATAACTCTACACACTACCAGCCACAACCAAACCTCCAAACCAACCTATTTAAGAGCCTCTACATCTCCACGGTAACACTCTGTGTATTTGCTATTGCTCATTTTCTTGTTTGGCCGTTGTTCATTGCCTCCTGACCTCTGCATTGCTTCCAGGGCTCTGGTCTTGTTCACATCTCTCCTCTGCTGTGAAGGCCCCCAAGGGAGCATCCTGCAGGACTTGGCCATGTCACCTCCATACTGGAGACTATCTTGCAGAGACAACGCTCCTGTAATCCCCCGCTCTTCCCCCCCCCCCCCAACCATCACATCGAAACTCCAGCTGCGTTTGCACATCATGTGCAAACTAGCGTTGTCCCAGGAGGGGGGGGGGGGGGGATGCCTAAGAGACCGAGGTAAGGTCACTTTGTAGGCCTGCTCCTCCACCTGCCTTCCTGACACAGCTTCTGGCTGTGAGCTGCAGGGACAACGCCACCTCGGCTCTCCTACACAAAGTGCCACGCCCCTCGGGGCTGCTGCCGGCAGCAGCCTGCACAGAGCTCTTACCCGAGCAGGGTTCCTACCCACGCCCTCAGAATCCGAACAACCAATTCCAAGCTACTTGCATAGCAGCGATGAGACAGGCAAGGCAAGTGGCTTAGTTTCAGCTGCAGGCTCGTCCTCACATTCATGGGCTTTTGCATGCTAATACGCTCAGGTTTGCATGCATGAATGAGTGGAGGACTGTCTGATCGTATGGCAGAAGCACCAAGCAACCTGGTGAGAAACAAAAGGGCTGTCTCTGCGGGACGGGGTTCGCTCAGGCTGCCTGGCTCCTTCCTCACCCCACCCCACCACGTCCCACCAAGCACAGCACACCGCAGGCAGAGGGTGTGCAGTGCTATTAGCAGATGGCACCGCTAAGGCCGGTGCCGCCATCGGGTTCTGATAGACAGCCAACCTGGGTCCTCTGGAGGGCGAGCTCAGCTGATAGGGCTGAACTCCAAGGAAATGAGTACGGGTATTTTCGGTTTCTGAAATAAGGGATACCTCTGAACAAGCAATATTAAAGCACCATTCATAAGATACAGACTTCTGACTTCGGAACATCACATCTCTTGTCTTCTGCCCTTCTGCCTTCATTGGACACTTCATCTCTCACTGCCCATCGGCTTAACAAAGAGATGGTCCCGTGAGATTTAGATCCCAACTCTACGCCCCATTGAGTGTCCGTTCAACGTAAGGGCAGATGCTGTTACCAGAAGCTCACAGGTGAACAGAATTATTTTCCAAGATCAGGAGACCAGAGAGAAAACGTTAAAGATGTAAGACAAGGAAGCTTCTACCCACGGCTGTATAGCTGCTTCGAGTAAAGGCAATGAAGCAGCAAGAAAGCAATCTAGTGATTTAATTTGGTGGCCTGATGGAAGGTGGATGGGAATGATTCAAGAGGCTCAGAAACAGCAGAGAAAATATTTAATAATAATTAAAAAAAAAAAAAAAGGAAAGAAAATGGTACTGAGAATGGAGTACTAATGCTCTTCAGTACACCGCTATGAATAACTCTGGAGGTCCAATCGAATCCCACTGTTGCTATGGAATTGTTCTGCCATCTATAAAAACAATTGGCACCAGCGGCATCGCTCGTGCTTCCACCCGCAGCAGTTACCTGTCCGCGCTGGGAGGCGCCGGACCTCGGTGTTCCGGAGCCGGCAGCGCTCTGCCCACGCAGCAGTCGGGGGCCGAACCGAACCCCCCGCCCCGGGGCGCTGCCTCCCGCCCGCGCCGCACAGGGGCTGCGTGCACCGCACCCGCTGCAGCACCGCGGGGCTGCACCGCGCATCCCTCCGCACGTCATCCCCTGCACGCCGCCCCGTGCGTGCCTGCGTTGGTTCCCAGACCGGGGAGGCTATCCGGGCATTGGGACTAAGTAGAAACGGTGCCAATCCCTTTTTCTCTGCCGCTGCGAGCCAAGCTCCCGCAGCACGGCACGGTTACATTCCGGATCTCCGAGCGCACGAGCGCTCGGCTCTCCGTGCCGATGGCCGCGGGTCGGGCAGGGGGCGGCACCGCCCCCCCCGCTGGGGCAGCCCCGTGCCGGGCAGCACCGCGCCGCAGCGACTCCCGCGGCGCTCAGGGCTCGGGCAGTGCCCGAGGTGCGATCCGCCGGGAGCGGGGCGTTGTACCTGGCCACTTACCGTCGCTGCCGACAGACACGGCGCAGAGAGGAGCGCCCGTCTATTATACATATGCGAAGCGCATGAAATACGCGCGGGCAGCGTTTGTCACTGTGAGCCGCTCCTCCCCGAACCAGCGCACAACCCCTGATTTCGGGGCAGTTTTTAGGCAGCTGCGCTGCACAGTGACCCCGACAGCGGCTCGCACACGTCATTCTGAGCTCGGCCGCTCGCACTGAAGGGATTAAAGGGGGGGGGGGGGGGGGGGGAAGAGAGGGGGCGGGGGGAAAAACAAAACAAAACCAAAAACCCAAAGCGGAGAAATGCCCGCAACCGGGATCAGGAGGCAGCGCCGCTGCAGCTCCTTCCCCGCGCCGGGTCCCGCACCGCCACGCCCTCCTCCCTCCCGGCCCCGGGAAGCGCCGCACCCGCTCGCCGCCCCAGGACAGCGCCGTGTGCCGGGCGGACCCTCCCCACTCGGCTGCCCCCCGCTCCCAGCCCGCGCTCCGGCTGCCGCAGCCCCGCGGCCCCGCCCGGAGCGGCCGCGCCCCCCCCGCCCCTCCAACCTCCCGCCTCCCTCCCCGGTTCCCGGTCCCGGCCCGCGGCACTGCCCGGGCAGGGGGGCGAAAAAGGGGGAAGGGAGCAGTGGAAAAAACGGTGGAAGGAGCGAAGGGAGAAGAGCGGAGAAAGGCAGCGCGCGGGGGGGCGCGCGCGGGCAGCGGGAGGAGGGGCGGGGGGCGGCGCGGCGCTGGCCGGGTTCACCCGAGGACACGCGGCTCCCGCCCGGCGGCGCTGACCTGTGTGCACCCGGTAGTGCGCCTTCAGGTGCGAGGACTTGCCGTACACCTTGCCGCAGCCGCTGTACGGGCACTTGTGCCGCTTCTCGGCCGCCAGCTTCGCCTTGGGGGCGGCGGCGGCGGCGGCGCCGCGCAGGCGGGAGGGCGGCGCGGGCGCGGGGCCGGAGCACGGCGAGGTAGCGGCCGCGTCGCTGTCGGAGCCCGCGTCCTCGTCGGGGCTCTCGAGGCTGTCGCTGCAGACCGAGGGCGCGGGCAGCGGGCGGTACTTGTTCAGCTCCAGCAGGCTCTTGGCGATGGCCAGCAGGGCGCAGTAGTCCTTCCAGGCGTCCCGCGGGTCGCGCATCTCGCGGCCCGCCTCCGCCTCCCCCGGCACCTTCAGCCGCGCCGCCGCCTCGGGGGACGGGGGCCCGGCCGAGCGGTTGGAGATGGACACCAGGCACTGCGCCGCCACGAAGTCCACGTAGGCGACGGCCGACATGCTGCGGCCGCGCCGTGCCCGCGCCCGGTCCGTGGGCGCGGCGGGGCCGTCAGCGCGGGGCCGCCGGGGCCGCGCCGCCGCACGCCATGGCCCGCCGGGCGCCGGGGCGGCGGGGCGCGGGGCGTCCGCCGAGCGGGACAGGGCGGCGAGGCGGGGGGCGGGCAGATAAAGAGCGGCGGCGGCGCGAGGGCGGGCGGGCAGCGCCCTCACCGCCGCCCCCCGGGGGCGGCGCGCAGCCGGCGGGGGGGAGCCGGCGCGGCCGGGAGCCGGGCGCCGCGGGAGAGGAGTGCAGAGCGCCCGCCGCGCCGCCCGCCCGCCCCGCGCGATGCTGCCGGGGCACGGCCGCGCCGCGGCCCATCACGTCAGGCGCGGAGCCCCCTCCCGCCCGCCCCCCCGATTGGTCGGCGGGCAGGGCCGCCCGGCTCTGTTTACCTTCTCCCCCCGCCGCTCGCGGGCGCCTTTTGGCGGGGGGTGTGTCCGCCCGCCGCGCGCCCCGCCAATCGCCGCGCTCCCTGCGCAGGCCGCGTGCTACTCCGGGCGCCCCGCCGCGCCCGCTTAAAAGGGCGATGCCAAGAGAGGGACGGAGGGACGGCGGCGGCGGCGGCCCCGCGGGGCAGCGGGCGCGTCGAATACCCCGGGAGGTCGCTGTCCGGGCCGGCGGGGCGGGCGGGGGGCGCGTGTCGGGGCGGGGGGGGGCGGCTCGGAGGGGCCCGCCCAGCGCCTCGCGGGTTAAGTGTCTCGCCGGGAGCCCTGCCGTCCCAGCAACCGGCCGGCCAATGGAAAGTGCGCCGGCTGATGTCACTGCCCTGCCCGCCGCCAATCCGCGCCGCGCTCCGAGGGGTGCGCAGAGCCCGCACGGCCGCCGGGCCCCGCCCCGCCCCGCGCCCGGACCGGGGCAGCCCCCGGCTGCGGCCGTCCGCGGCGAGGTCCTGGTGGCGGACCCTCAGGGGGCAGCGACGCCGCCGCGCGGCCGGAGGTGCCGGTCCTCGGGGGGAGGGGGGGAGGGTGTGTGAGGCAGCAGCCCTCCCGTGTTTCTCCTCAGCGGCCCCGTGGGCCGAGGTGGGAGCCGGTGCCGGCCTGCTGGGCGTGGTGCCGGGTGCGCCGCGCCGACTCCGTGCCGCGCCGTCCGGGCACGGCGGGGCCATCCCGGCCCCTGCCCCGCTGCTCGTGGCAGCGGCGGTGCTGTGCATCACAACTCGCTGCTGCAGAAATGCCGTTCCCGCTGCAACGTTCTGCGGTGAGGCTGTAGGTTGCCAGGTTTTCTCTTTAGGAATCGTATTATCTTAGGGCATTCGGGACACGCTCGCGTCTCTGTTAAACTCGGGTCCTTATGAGCTCTGGGAAATGACATCAATACCTTCGGTTCCAAGCTGTTTAATATACGGAACCTGTGAGACCTTTCTTTTGTTTGCTGGCTTCTGTCATTTCAGCCAAGTCCCTCCTGCCACCCGGTCTAATGGCTGGAAGATAATCCATGTCTGACCGATGCTGAGGAAGCACTGAGCCTTCACAGAGCTCCCAGTGCTTCCAACGGCTCCATCCCTACCAAACCAAACTGCTGTTCCGGTGCACGGGGCCCGTTCACAGCAAGCAGCTCAGTGGCAGCTGGGTGCCACCTCAGTGGTCCCTGGTACGGCTGCAGCTGCTCACGGCCCCCACAGCCCAGCTCCCCACACCCTGTGAGCAGCTCCGCTGCTGCCATCGCCTCAGAGCTCTTCTGAGAGTGTGGCTGTGCGAGGCATGTGGGCAGCGAGTGTTCCCCCACACCCTGCGGGGTCAGTTGCTCCCCGTGTAGCGTGTGGGAGCTCCTTCCCTGAAGGGTTCTTCCCACTCAGATAAAACGTACGAATGCATCCCGTTGGTGTGGTAACATCTGCAGTGTTCTGAGAGCCAGAAGGCCCAAATGTGGTCTCAGTTACTGCTTTCTCTTTCACTGCTCTGCTCTCCAGAACCCCCGTGTTTGATACCTGCTGGATGTGACGTGACATGGCACCCAGGGCTGGGCGGTGGTGAGGCTGCAACAGTGCCAGCAGTGCCGTGCTGGATTGATATTCCAGCAGCACTGTGGAGTTGTATTCCACAGTCATATAAACCTGAAGGTGCTACATGGTGCTCCACACGTCCCCGTACTGAAGGAACACGGCGCCTTCACCCAGCAGCAGCCACTGCCCGTGCAGAGCTGCACCTTGGGAAGGGGAGCGCCTCTGCCCCTTGGGGAAGCACAGCACAGTCTCTGTGAGCGTGGGCAGACGGTGTGTTGCTAACAGAATCCTCCGCATTCGTTCATTTTTCTAGATCAGTGGGGCAATGCGAGAGCCGGCACGGAGAAGGCCTACAGGCCCGGCAGCACTGCCAGCCGCCCTCTGATCGAGCGCAGCAGGCCTCAGGCCCAGGGCTGTGAGGGAGAGGCCTGGGATCCAGCTGCTGGCAATGCACTGCGGCTCAGCCTTCTCGTGGTGCCCTCCCTGCCCCGGGCCAGGGGCTGCCTTGACGGTCGGTGTTTCCCTGCATCTCTCACTGCTGGTCAGTGCCCGTGTGCCGAGCGTGTCAAGTTCACGTGTGAGAAGCTGGCCTGAGGCTAGCCAGGTACGCACACCTGCTGCTGCAGCGAGGGCTGGGCTGAGGGCAGCGCCGCTGAATTGGTGCCATGAAGCAGGAGTGTGGGCTGGGGGCTTGCTTTGGCCATGGCTGGGCTGAGGGATGCCATCCCGTGTGGTTCAGCAGTTGACGCTGCCTCTACAAAGCCATCCAAACCCCTTCCTCCACAGCTTTCTCAGGGCTTGTGCTCCTCTGCAGCACCCAGGCTGGGGCTGAGGGGGCTCCTTCGTGCCCAGCAGCCCCCACATCGTGGCTGCAATGGGACAGTCAGCACCTTTGTCCTGCAGCCCTCTGCGGAGGCTGTTCACGGTGAGGGTGCTGTGCTGAGAGCATTGACGGCTGCCCCCCCCCCCCACCGAGTGCTTCACTGAGCAATGGTAACCATAATAAAGGTAATAATAATAACTGCGATAACGATGAAGAAGATCACAATGAAGGACGGGCGTGCAGTATGCTACGTGCCACACGGGCCTGCTGCCCCCGGCCTCCCTCCTGCCCCGTCCCCCCTCTCCCTCCCGCCCCGCTCCGCTCCGCCCGGCCCCGCTCCGCACTGCGGGCTGCAGGCGTACGTGCGGCGCGGCTGCGGCATCGCCGCTTTAAGGCTGCGGAGCGGGCGGGGGAGGCAGCGAGCCGGGTTCATGCGAGGACACAGCCCCAGTTCTCAGAAATCCCCGCGCTGCGGGAACATCGAGCTCCGCTAGCGCAGCCCGGCTGCTGCCCTACATCGCAGGCGGACACGTGAGCGCCGCGCCGCCCCCCGCACTGCGCCGGGCCGGGCCCTCCGCGCGGCGCGCTGTGTGACACACGGGGGTGTAACGCGGGGATGGGCGCAGCGGTGGTACAATGCGCGGGACGGGGGGGGGGGGGTCCCTGCGAGCAGCCCTCACCGCGGCCACTGCGGTCGTCAGCGGGGCGGGGGGAGGGGGGGAGGTGTTCTCCCCCTTGTTTTTTAACATTTTTAACAGCTTCGGTATTTTCAAGATTTTTAATATTTGTAACGCTTCCATTGTTCCCTACGTGGGGACTTAATCTGCTATTCCACACAGAAACGTTCCTTTCCCCTTTCTCTGTGTCACCGGGGCCGCCCGCTCCGTACGCGGGGCTCCCACCCCCCCCTCCGGCCCCGCCCCGCCGCAGGCTCCGCCCGCCCTCACCTCAGATGCCCTCCGCAGCGCTCCCCCTCCCGCCGCCTCCATCTTGCGCCGCCCTCCCCCGCCGTGCGGCAGCGGCCGCCCCCGCCAACATGTCCGCCCCCGCCCGCTGCCGCCGCGGTCCTCGGGGCTCCCCCGCGGGGTGGGGGGGGAGGGCTGCGGGTGCTCGGCCTGCGGGTGCCTGGGGGCTCTGCGGCCGGTGAGGCGGGGGGCTGCGCACTCGGCGTGCCGCGGCACGGCCGTGATGAGAAGGCTGGGCGCCGCCGGTAATCCGGCTCGGGGCGTCCCTGGCCCGGTCACGCCGACCTCCGCCCGCCGTCCCCGTGCCTCGGGCTGAGGCGGGACATAGCGGCGGGTACCCACTCCGCTCCCGCTGCGGGGCCGGCATAGTGCGGCGCAACGCTCGCTTGGTGACCGGCGCCGTGCATCTCCGGGCAGGGCTGCGGCATCCCGACAGGATGCCCTCCCCGAGCCCTGGCGCAGAACGTTCTGCGGGACAACCCTGTCAAGAGGGTCCTCGGGACGGGAGGGGCGGGGAAGCAAGCTGAGGTACGCCGCACATCCTGGAGATCAGAATTGCTTCCCAAGTGTTTTCCAGTGTAACGTCCGGCTTCCAGCGATTTGCGGGAATTTGTCTCCTTTCCCTCCCCTTTTGCGGTGCTTTATGCCGGAAACAGAGAGGTGTCTGAGGGGCTTGTCTGACCCTGTGATCCACTTTGCAGGACTACGGTTCAAACGAGAGCCGTGCTTCCCTCCTGGCATCCGCTCCCCAGGAAGCGGGACGCACCCGTCGCTGCACGACCATCCTGCAGTCCTTCCCACCGTGGCGGTGCCGACGCTCTGGCACCGCCTGGGTTTGGAGCTCTCTGAGCCGTGGTGCTGGGTGTTTTGACTGTGGGAATGCTAGTAAACCTGTTCACCACAGTGCTGTAATTGCCTCTACTGGTGGCGTTAGGCAATGAAATCAGACAGTGGTGAGAGATTTCCTCTGGACGTTCATTTCAACCTCTGTAGAAATTCTCTTCAGTCAAAATGGAGATCATAGGATCATAGAATTCTTAGAATTGGAAGGGGCCACCGAAGGCCAACTCTCCTGCAACGAACAGGGACACCAAATTTCTGCCTTTATAATTAGCAGTGATAATGTTTCTTACAGGATCTCTCTAAATCATACTTGATTGCTACGAACTCTTAAAATTAGTCCTGTTCATTAGGAGAGAGGTAAAAGAATCTAGAAAGTAACTGCAGAAAAGGCTCTGGGGGTCTTGCTGGACACCAAGTTGAACATGAGCCAGCAACGTGCCCTTGCAGCAAAGAAGGCCAATGATATCCTGGGCTGCATCAGGAGTATTGCCAGCCAGCTGAGGAAGGTGATCCTTGGCCTTTGCTCAGCACTTGTGAGGCTATACCTAGAGTTCTGTGTCCAGTTCTGGTCTCCCCAGTATGAGGAACATTATGAAGAGAGTTGAAGATGATGGAGGTCCTGGAGCACTCCTCCTCTGAGGAAAGGCTGAAAGAGCTGGGAGTGCTTAGTCTGGAGAGAAGGCAGCTCAGAAGAGGTCTCACCAGTGTCTGTAAATACCTACAGGGAGGATTTGGAGAAGACAGAACCACTCTAATAGTGTGCAAGACAACCTTCTAACAGTGCCAGGACACTTCATAAATGTGCCAGGACAAAAAGCACTGGGCAAAAATTGGAATACAGAGGGCTCCATCCAAACACCGGGGAGCACTTCTGTGCTGTGCAGGTGATGGAGCACTGGCACACGTCACCCAGAGAGGCTGTGGAGTCTCCTCCTTGGAGATCTTGGAGAAGCTGCCTGGACATGGGCCTGAGCAGCTTGCTCTCAGTGTCCTGCTCTTGAGCAGGAGTTGGACCAGGTGGACCAAGAAACCCCTACCAGCCTCAAACATTCAGTGGTTCTGTTATTCTGGGATGTGATAATTTAGTAGAATCGCAGAATGGTTTGGATTAGGGTTGGAAAGGACCTTAAAGATCATCCAGTTCCGGTTCATAGCAGGGGGGTTGGGCTACCCAGGGTTCCATCCAATTTGTCTTTGAACATTTCCAGGGATGGGGCATCCACAGCTTTTCTGGTCAGCCTGTGTCAGCGCCTTGCCATCCTTTCAGTAAAAATATTCTTCCTTATATTCAGTCTAAATCTACCCCCTTTTAGTTTTAAAACCATTGTCCCTCGTTTTGTCATTACTGGCCCTGGTAAAACAAGCAACCAAACAAAAAACAACACCCTTTCTTCACCTTTCTCGTAGGCCCCATCCAAATACTGGAAAGCCACAGTCAGCTCTCCTTGGATCTTTCTCTTCTCCACACTGAACAAGCGCAACTCCCTCAGCCTTTGTAGGAGAGGTGCTCCAGTCCTCTAGCTACCTTCATGACCCTTCTCTGGATTTGCCTTTGTAGATCCGTGTCTCTTTTGTTCTGCAGCTCCTGGAGTTGGATGGGCCAGCCCTTGTAGGTTCGGTCAGTATGTGGGAACAAGTAAGAAACAGAGGGTTTAAACACATTAATTTCCTTTCATAATTTTGGCTGCTGTTAAGTAATATTTTTGTACTGGTTCTCGTGTGTTCACCAGTGGAAGGGGCTGGGTTCTGCAGCTCACTTCCTTAATGCTTTCAGGTTTTCAAATATCAATTCATAACCTTAACGAAAAAGACAGATGCAAAATGAATGTGCCTGTGCTTGCGCATATCACATTATCACACATTTCACATTATCTCTGGTCATCTCTGGTCACAAGAGAGAGACTAAAAGGGCTTATTTTGCCCTTAATCCATCCCTTAGTTCCTCTGTTTTTCTAGATGAGATACCTTGTTCTAGAAAGTTTCATCTCAGAAAGATATATTCTAAAATAACATGCTAGAAGATCTTGTTTTGTGTTCTGTTTGTACCTACACTTACCCCTGTTTAGTAATAATTAGGTCAGAGCATAGTTCAGGCCGATGAAATGCTTTTCTCCTTAAGTCAACCATCTACCTTCATGGTCACTCTTTTTTTTTTTTTTTTTTAATGCTTGTTTTAGAGTTAGCCTTCAGTGAGATAAAGTAAAATATTTTTAGTCAGTTTTATTTGGTAAGCAATTCTGACTTGACTGAATTAAGCTAAAGTTTGCGGCAAGTCAACAAAGCTAACTTTATTTTATATATTTAATTATTTTACTGGGAGAGCCAAGGAGGTTTTAGATATCTTGAGAAGCAAATGGACAATTAAACTCTACAGAAATTCAAAATTGCCTGCTGATTCTCAGTGCTAAGCAAACATAAGCTCTAATTTCTCTTCTTTTTTTTTCCTGATATTCTGTTCCTGTGCTCACACTCAGACATTTAGATCTTCATACACAGAAGCACTTGGTTTGTATATCTACCTAGATTTTGGGCCCTGCTAAGAACACCAAGGCAGCTGTAGCCACGCCACCAAGCCCATCTTGCTGCCTGTGACAGTGGCCTGGGGAAGGACTTGACACCCCCTACAAACATTTTCCAGACCTTTGGCTTGTTTGCAGCTTGGAGGCTCTCTGATACTTTCGCACTTGTTTGCAAAATGCCAACGAGCCCAGAGACCAGAGTTCAGATCTCACCTAGACCCAAGTCAGTGTTCTGAGGACAAGGCTTACTCATTCAAAGTCAAATGGCTTAATAAAGGAGGGTGGAGGCTATGTTCTCCAGACTGCCTGAGCACTTGGCTCCAAGCTGAGAGCTGTGGGTACGAATCCCTGCTGGAAATCTGGACCTGCAGTGCTTTCAGCGCTGATCTGCTGGAGTCAGCCACACCTTGCAGCACCTCAGAGATGGGTCCCAGCCTGGGCCTAGCTGAATTTCTTCTTGGTTGCCTAAAATGTGATTCTCTACTCAGTGGACTCATTTTGACAGCCTTTCCAAGGCTGTCAGTACAAGGCAAACAAAATCATGCCTTGCCCTTGATTCTGAGATGGTTGAATTGCAGGTCAGCTCCAGTGTTGGGCTATTATCACAGTGCTAAATTTGATCTGGTGAGTCCTGCTGGGGTAAAGAGGATATTAGTTCATGCTCACTCTGCTGACGTGGCTGCGCAATTTCTGGTCAGCAGTACAAGAAGCACAAGAGCGAGGCTGTGTAGCATAGCCTGAGGTATCTAACTCTTCTGTCATGACGTATGAAGCCTAAAGTGCATACCTCAGAGCTCTAGCTCCCACACGTCTATGAGAAGTGTGCAGATATAGTCACATACATAGCATGATGCGTCACCATTGCCTCAGTAATCTGCAAAGCAGGTTATTGTCAAAGCTAATGTTCAGGGCCAAGAGAGTTGTCACTGCGGTTACTTACACTGATGCATGCACCAGAGATCTGTCTTTTCTTTTTCTTCCTTTTTTTTTTTTTTTCTTTTTTTTTTCTTCCCATAGTCACCACATAATTTCCACCCAGTCTTCTCAAATCTTAATGCTCTGTTCAAATACGTGCTTTGTGTGCCTCTGGTTTCACCATGGTGGATTGTCATGCGTGGCAGCACTGCAGACTTGTGTAGTTGAATGTGTAGAGAAAAAGCTGTAAAGAGAACAGAAAAAAGCATGAACAACGATGTCAGTTAGTAGAATTTAATTATAACTTAGAAGCAAAGCTAGTTGACTGAGCTTGTGTTAAACGGGTTTGGAGAACCAGGTGATCTAATAGCTCTTTGATTTTTCAGGTAAGAAACTAGTGAAGGACGTGATTCTCTTAAGAGCACGTGCTCCTCCTCTTCACTGTGGCTAATTTTGTATCTCTGTGACTATTTCTATGTATTTTGCTTGTCTGAAATCTACTGACAACAGTAATTAGGTGAATACTACTTTTTTTTTTTTCTTGGTGCGTGTGTTACAAAGGGCAATACTGAATCAGAGAGAAGACATATCTTGCTAAGGTTCTGAGCTCCAAGAGTAAGTCAAAGACTTCAAGATTAGCTATTTATGTGCTACTTGGACTTTCAAGTAACCTTTTTTTCACTCAGAAGGGCAGTTAGGCCACCATTATGTTGTTCTAGCTGACTCCAAACCCACTTATCCACTTCAAGGTATGAAATGATCAAATCTTAGAATGAGTGCAGCAGTCAAAACACCAAGTTTTTGGTGTCTCTACTCTGCTCAAATAATGGCACTGACGTTTTAAATGAAATAGTTTGACAGCTATGAAGGTTTGTTTTTCAGGTGGAGCAGCTTAGCAGGGTAGCTGCAAGGGAATTTTGCAGGATGGATCAGAGAGTAGTACTTCCAGCACCAAGGCCATCTGCTGGCATTGTCACTGTAATACTGTCTGAGGAGCAACTATCGTTACTACAGATATATAGTATGAAATAATCTTACTGTTAAGGAGAGAGAGACAGAAGAAAACTATTATTTAGGCTTGCTTAATTTTTGAAGCTCCCCTCAACTTTTTGAGCTTCAGCCTTACCCTGACAAAGAAACTCCCATCACAGCTGTATGTGAGTCAGAAGTCCGGGTATATTTAGCTAATGCTTGTAGAAGTTGCGCCACCTGGAGCCAGTTACACAGAACGGAAAATACCAAATGTTTTCTAATGACCTGTGATGAAAACATACATTTTGCCTGTCCAAGTAAAGCTTGAAGACAGCAAAGCGTGTTCCTGCTGCTTGCAAGAAGAGAATTATAATAAAATTAGCACTTTGTCGCTGCCAGCATTTCATATGGAGTTCTTTATAAATATTCATATAAATGACCCATCTTGCTAATTAAGTAGTTGTCTCTATACAGAGAATGGTACTTCGTGGTATGCAATGGGTGTTAATCTCCCCCCAGAAGTTAAGTACAAGGCGCTTTTATGGTCTGTGATCTTAACTGTGCTAGGAGCTTCATTCAGATACATAACTTGTCCTGCCTAGAATTCAGAGTAAGATCAAACGATAAAGGTCAACCTCAGTAAACATTTGCCCATAGAAATGGCATTAAATAGCTATGGTGTTCCTCCTCATATCCATCATGCTGTGTTTTGTGGAAGACTGAACTGAAATTCAATTTGCCTGTTGATGTTTACACCAGCAGCTGTTTTGAGAATTTCAGCATTCATTTCATCAAGCAAGTAAATATTTACTACTCTGTTTCTCCCAAAGCAGCAATGGCTATTAAATGATAACAAAAGAAGTTGTGGTATTTGTGCAGAAATGAATAAATCTCCAATTTTTCTCCCAGGAGTCACCTGACGAGGCAGAAAAAGTGATTAAATGTGCATTTAAGCATATTTACATGGATGCACACCTTTGAGAAGCCTACTCTGTGGTAGTTAAGAATCACAGATGTTGATTGCAGTGCCTACCTTGTTCTGTTACAACTGCTATTTCTGTTGACAAAAAAGGCGAGTGCAGGTTATAGCTTTTAGTTTCCATTAGTACATGTAAAAGAGACCGATGTGAAGAAGTCTGTTCTTCCTTTTGTTTATATAAGGGTTTGCTCACTTTCAGTGTGCTGTACCAGAGAAAGTCCACAGAGAACAGTAATACTCAGCAGGTGCCAATAAGGACAGAATCGGAGAGCTAATTTAATCTGCTTCTCAGGTTGCTGAAGGTAGCAGCTGGAATTCCACTAATTATCTCCTTCCCATCTTAGCTTATAAAGTAAGTGCACCTTATGGAATAAGTAGAAAGTATTCATTATTTCCAACAGATGAAAATTATGTTTTATCCTAAACAATTGTTAAGAGACCCCAAGCGTGCATAGTTGCCACTGAGAAGTTTATATATGGGAAATAACATGGAGCGTATTCACTTTGTTATACTTACGTGTCGAGATACAAACCTTAGTTTTAGGGGATTTCAATCCACTGTTCTTGTAACTACATTTTTTTTTCTTTTTTAAATCACATTTAGTTATCATAAAGACCTTTGGTTTCAGTCAGATTGTTTAAAAGAGACCGCTACACTTAATAACTGATATTATTTTGTGGTGGAATAATCTGTCCTCCAAGAACGTAAAAGATGTGGAAACACTCTCATAAAATATAATGCCAGTTCAAGCCAGTATTTCTCTTCTTATGAGTGGTGAATACTGGAAGAATGACAAACACTACTGGCCTTATCTGGATCACAGTACTGCTGATCTAAATCACATATACAGTGCCCTCCAGTTGTGTTAGGTATGCAGGAATGCAGAGCCTCTTAGCAGTGGTTAAAGTCCTCCCTTTGGGAAACAGCTCCCTCAAGTATTCTCTCAAAGCCTGGCACATACATTCCTGGGCAGTTTTTCTGTAGTCACCATGTCCGTTGATCTCTTGATACCATCCCATGGATTTGGGTTGTTTGTCCAACTAGTTCTGTGTTTGCATAATGTTTTCGCCACTTCCCAGGATGATTTGAACCTCTGTGAAAATGTGGTACAATCCTCAGAATTTACTTAATATACCAGGCATCTCACGTTAACAACCTTTTTGTAGTGTTGCACAATAGATATACAATGCAATTTATTTGTAGGCAGTACAAATAAGAAAATAATAAGCATCATTCTTGATTATTTTATTTATTTTTTTAATTTAAATTTTTTTCTCCCCAGAAAGAGCATATAGTAAAAAAAAAGAAGTCTACTAGGACAAATAGAAAAAGGGGCCTAGTTCTCCAAATTATTCCCTTAAGTTATTCTGTTACTACCTGCCATTCTGGCTGTAATCAGTTTTAGATGAAGTCAATAGCCAAAGAAATACCACAAATTAATTTATTGATGACATTCTTGTTCACTGACTGATGTTAATTGACCATCAAAAGAATAAATGTATGGAATCCTCAGAAGAAACATATCTGTTTATTTTCAGTTTTCTTATTGCTCTTCGAAAATACATGATATCTTACAGCATCAGCAGAAGGTGGGCTTCTTTTCTCATACTTACTTTAGAGATAGTCACTGAAAGTGAAATAACTTGTGATGTGATGAACTCCATTACACCCTGGGTATTGCTGCTGGTGAGTGGATGACTTACAGGATTATTAACAGAGTCAATCTCCTGATGATCCAAGCAGACATTTTTATTTGCTAACAAAATGCAGTAATGGAAAGAACTATGAGAAAGCTGGAGGAATTTGCCTAGTGGCTAACAGGACTTGAGCATACACCTTAAACTTATTTTATAGAGGTAGTGCAATAAATAAGTAAATAAATATGCATATATACATATATATATATCCTAGCGTATGTTCATATTTGACCAAAAGCTATTTTCAGGTTATGGTATTTCTCATTTGGGAAATGAAGGTACTTGCAATCCACCATCCCCTGGTCTCTGAGAAGTGACCCAGGTAAATAGATACTTAAGACCATATAAAATTTATCTTGGACTGCCAGAAGAGTTAGCAGATGATCATGATATTCATTCTGTATTGTGCTCTCCTGAGGAATCTTCAAATATTTGAAGAGCAAAGCATGGGAATCATGATTTCCTCCCTTGCTGAAAGTAACTACTACTTCACTGTAACAAAGAAAAGTCAATTCTCAAGCAGCACAGAAATGTAGGGCAAGAACTAAGGAATACTTTTTATACAGTTGCAGTGATATGTTGAGAGTGTAACTATTTATATTGGAATTTAAAGAGGAGATTTCAATTACCAATCCTTCTTTATGAGAACTACAATGGCCACTTTTTAGCTGCTGTGTATGTATTTTATGATTCTATAACGGTTCCTCTTCAATGACAACTGAACAGCATTTCCTAAGCCTGCAGATTTTTAATTCCAACTGGTTTTATTTTGACCACTGTGGAATAATGCTGCTTTTTGAATCATCCAAGTTAGTTTTCAGAAAGGTCTACATAATCTCTCAAAGGTTTCTTTTTTTCTTTTTTTCTTTTTTTTTTTTTTTGTCTGACTACAGATCAGACCCACTGCAACTCAGCTTATGAGATGCGATTAAACTGGTATTGCTGGAAGATGCTTTTATATGACACAAACAAACAAACAAACAAACACTGTATGTTCTTTTTCCTGATGCGTGCATATGGCTGGTTCTGCAACACTGCCATGCTGTCTTTGCTAGGACAGAGAGTGACTTTTACCTCCTAACCTTGATGTGCACATTGTTTTTTTTTTCCTCATGCTTTCTCTGCCTGCAGCCTGATGCATATATATCCATCCTGCTTCATTCCACCACTCCTTTCTAAGCCAGCAGCCTAATAATGAAGCTCTTCATGAGACTGTGAAGCCAGTACCAGCAACAATGAGTCTTCATTATTCCTGGAGAAGACTGGGGTGTTTGATATGCATGAAGCTTTGTGCAGATAGCTACGACTATAAACTGCCATTTGTTACTGTCAAACAAATAAGTGTTACAACTATTTAGAAGTGTTGCTCTTCTCTAGCAAGGGATTTATACTTGAAAAATAAAACAAAAACTAATTAGTACCTTATCTTTTTTTTTTCCACCGAAATGAATGGATTTTGGCTGATGAACGGAAATCTTGTTCCCTGTTACTGCTTACTCAATGGGGTTGGAAATGATAAAGAATTGGATTGATATAAGTAACTGAGATACTTACCTGTGACCTGAGACCTAGTCTGACGAATCTTTTAGCTATTTGCACATAGATACCATGTTTGTAAAATACACAAACTTGTCACATAATACATAACTATGTATTTGTAGATTTAAAAAATATATGTACTTTGCAGAGACCCTACAAATTGAAAATGCTGATCATCTATTTGGCTTTTTGTTATGCAGGAAGTGTTGAATTTGACATCCATTTTTCAGAGAGCTGAGAGGAAAAAGAAAGCTTAACTAGAAGGCTACCCCTCCCAGTACCATCTCCCAAACAAAACCGCTGATGTTCTGTTGATAACAGCCTGCGTTATCTACACTCGCTGTAGCCAATAAGCTTCCTGTCTGCCCAGACTGAATACAGCGTGCCTCATCAAGAGATTTAGAGCTGTCTCTGATACTTAAATACTTCTATTTCATTTATCAACTAAAATATTATTTACCTTCTATTTGATGAGAATTTCTCATTCCTTTAGTAAATCTTGGTGCTGATGGACCTCAAACTAGTGCCTAATTTATGTCCATAGGCATGAAGGATCTATGACATCTTATTGAGGAAAGACATTTTGACGTAATGGTTAGGAAATATCCCCAGGTTATGGAATCTAGCTATTTAGAAAAATACCAAGCAATTGGATTTGTTTGAGAACTTCAAAAGGTGTTTGATTTGTCTGGATAGTCCAGCTGATCTTCACCATGCCTACATCCCTCCCGTCTCCTCTTACCTTCCCCTCCCCACCCAAGTAAAGTAATATAGTATGGTAAAATATCTGCAAGGTGGCAGAAGATTGGAGATAACCCTGATCTGAAGTGAAAGAGGTAAGGAAATGGGAATGGCATTGTTCTACAGTTAGAACTAGATGGTACTAATAGGAATTTTAAAACCAGCTTAATGCTTTTTACCTGTATGTCATATTTTCACATGTGTGAGCACAGGTGTGTGAACATTTTCATGTCCCCATACCTCTCTGCCATTCATGAACTGCTAACTATTCTGGCACAGATATCACAAAAGACCACGGACAGTTCGTAGGTGCTGTGGTGTCATTCATGTACTTACTTTTACCCTTGTGGCTGACACACAAACATCTGTAAAACATAAGAAAAGGAATTCAAAACTAACTCTTTCCATAGCTTCAGTATGTGGCTGAACATATTCCTACAGCTTTCAAGAATCAAGCTACTGCTGAGCAAAGGTAGTTACTAGGCCAGGGGACCTCGCTGTCATAAAAATGAACAAACACCAACATGAAGGAAACTGAAACGTGTCCCTGAACTTGAACTGTACACCATATTCCTTTGTTTGGTATAATGAGACTTTTGTAATTTCCTACTAGGACATAAGAATTGCAAATTGCAGTGAATATACATTTTTTGTGGACAGATAAACTGCTTCTTTCCTAGTTTTAGTTGACAGTGAGATGGACTCTTTATTTCCTGATGCTCTCACATTTAGACATTTACAGCATGGGGAGAGAAAAGTGTGTAGACCGTTCTGGTTTTAGACAAATACCAGGGTGTTTTGTGGCTGTTTAATCACCTACAATCTAGACAAGCTTTCATCTGTCCCTCAGTGCTGGAACAAAGCCATCAAGAGCCTTGGGTATGCCAAGAATTAGTAGTCTCACTTGTGTGGTAAGTCATTATCCTTGGTAGTATTGGAGTGTATTAATATTTGGTTTGTTTACTGACTCCAGAAGATGGTCAGATATTTGCTTCCTGTCCACAGTATGAATATGAAAGCAAAAGTAGTCATAATAACTCACATAAATTGCTCAAAACTAATTCCTCAGAGTTCTTATTCCAAAAGGAGAGCATCCTTAGAGAATGAAAACCAGAGGAAGAGGAGTAGTTATCCTGAGAGGACTAGTTCATAATGAGGAAAAGTCCTGAACAGTTGGTGAGAGGGCAGATTTACCAATAGAGAGAGCTAAAGCATTTGAACCAACTGTTTATTAACACTGTAGGGCTCAGCATATAGGTCATGAGAGAAAGAGCTAGCCAAGCTATTGGCTTTAAGGGAACTTCAAACTTAACTCAACCCCCTTAGTAGCACTGGCTAGTACAACATACATTCTCATCTTACCATGTGGTTGGTACTCTGTGCATCTCTACAGTCTTTCCCACCATGTAGACTACGATAGATTTCCATCCTTAAGGAGTATGTCCTTGCATGGCCTCCTGTTGCAGCTACGCCTATCCTTGCTGGAGGATGCAGATCAACAGAGGATGTTTGAAGTATCTGTGATAACCAAACATATATTCTTACTGGGGAGAATAACTGCTATATCTTTCCTATATTCTGATGTTGGCATTGGTCTCTCTAGCAGTGACATGATAGATGTGTACATACTTCTTTTACTTTGTCTCTATAGTAACAGACTGCCAAAAGGGAGCTTGAGTTTGGGAGCTCAGCCATGAACATAGGGAAGATGGAGGACTATACCCCACCAGCAGGAAAGGAAAGACTAAGAATAAACTATTTAAGCAAAGAGTTATGGGTGTAAGACTGGAAACGACATATATGAGCTAAGATAAGCTTGAGAAGAAGGTATTCTAGTTCTCATTTGTTGGACAAATTGCAAGTTGAAACTTCTGGCCTCACTTCCTGGTGGAAAGGAATGGGCATTCTCCAATCTCAACATTTGTTTCTATTACTTACGCTTTGACATAGGTACCTAATGTTTTCTTGTGGGTAAACACAACATTTTTCTCCTTTCTTCCCACTTTATCTTCTACTCCAGTCCATTCAATGCATGGTAAAGCAAGCATACTTTTGAACAATTTGGCTTATTCTTGAGTTTCTGTGCTCATTTTTGTTTCAAGCCACAACAAGTTCAAACACCTCTGCTCACTTTCAGCCTCCTCTGTGATTCAGCCTCATACACTCCCTTTCATTTGCAATGCCATGCTATCATCGCCTCCCCACTTAGTAATTGGGTTGTTGAGCTACATATATATCTTGCAGTTTCTAGGCTGGGATGGAATTCCAACTGCATTTCATGCGAGAGCCAAACATGCAACAGCTTTGCCTGTGCCTTCAAAGCTCAACATGAGGATTTGAGAAAACAACAGTAGAGTATGTAGCATATCAACCATTTTGAAATTGGAAGGCCGAACCAGAAAAAAAAAAAAAAAGCTGAAGTGCAGAGGCTTTGTTGGTCTTCTGTAGGCCACAAATTCACTTCCTGCTTGCAGCAGTGCAGAGGCTGTCCTAGCCATTGTGCAGTCATGGAAAACACGTGTTGTGCGTGCATATGTGTTGTGTGCACACATTAACAATGAAGAAGCTTTGCCGTGGTATGCCACGTATCAGTCTCTTCTATTTATTTTATGCAAAAGTGACAATTCAGAGTGTTTTAAGACTAGGTGCTCGTTGGCAGTTCTTTTTGCCAACATATAATAAATGTTTAGAAAGCCATCCTTGTATTTCACAAGTGTCTGTTGAACTGGGGCAGTGTATTAACTCTGAATAATAAGATACAGGAAAAAAAAAGAACGTTGTGAAAACATTCCTTTGAAACTGAAATAAAAACACGGTTACACCCAGAGATTAATTATGAATAATTGGATACTAATGCATTGGCAATATGCACAGAGACTTTAATCCATTCACTTGAGGAGGGAAGCACAGATGATTCGAGGAGGAATATTTTTCCATCTTAAAATGATCAAAGAATTTTTGTGTGTTTGCAGAAGTTGGTGGAGACAGATGACAGTCAGTGAGTGGGAAAAAGGGTGACAGTTTAAAATAAATAACGATATCAGATGAAACATGGAATGAACACACGCACAAAAAAAAAAAAAAGCCCCCGAAAAACACAGGAATTTGCACTGGAGGTTCTGCAAAAGTTCTGCACATTAAACTCTCATTTTCCCCATAATCTCCTTTCTCAGTCTGTGGGAATCCAGTTGTTTTCAGCTTTCAGCAGTTATAAAAATAGCACAATGTAAAAGAAGTGCGCAGACAATAAAATGCTAACTGACCAAGGCCTGTTCACTAAATGAAAATGCCAATGCTTGATTGGATTTGTATATTTTCTTTTGGCTGTAAACTTCATGATTCATTTCATAGTTTCTCCCCACCCTTTCTGAAACTCCTGCACCAGTGAGCAAGAGGATCAGTCCTGGAGGAGAGGAATGAAGAAACGGTGTGTTCAGGCCAGACGCGTATGCGTTTGTTAGGGAAGGAAATACTAACAATGAGTAATGTTTGCTTCCCTCCCCACCCCAGTGACTTTGGTAAATTTAAGGTAAATCTGAAGACAGTTGTTTTCTGCCAGAGTGTTCCATTTGTCTACCAGAGGGGATGGTCCCTTCTTGCCATCCCACTGATGGGACAGTCCCGCCCTTCAGCTCCTGTGGTGGGGCCCATGGTACCCTGAGCCCACAACATGGTCCTGCCCCTGAACAGTGAGCTCCCAGCAAGGCTGTAACTGGCATATGTCCCTCCGCAGGTCCCTGGCTCTTTCTTGTATGTCTCTCAGTGTTGGGAAACTTCCCCCTCCAGTCACTGTCTTCATTATAGAAAAGAACAAACATTCCCTCTTCAGGGCCTATTCTCTCTCAGTCTTCACTGATGACCTCAGTTTTCATTTTTGCTGACATCTCCTTGAGCTAAGAACCAACCACCAGAAGAGTTATATTTGAAATTTGTTAGCAGCTGTCCTTCTTTCTATTATTATAATTTTTTCTCAAACCTAGGTTTCATTACAGGTGATTATGCAAGAATAAGCCTCAAGGCTGTTTTGTATGTGGAATGTTTGTGGCATTTGCAGTCTCTCCTGTCTCTGTATTTCTTCAGAAACAGGAGAAAAAGCCAGACTGGATGATAAGAGAATAGTACAAATCTTACTTTTCTGTATTGAAAGCACAACACCATCCAGTGACAGCTGAAGTAATGAATCACTGTGATTTACATACACAGGTCAGAGGAGGACACCAGCACACAGCTGAAAACATCCCCTAAATCTACACCCTCCTGTACTCCTCCCATTCCAGCCAAATACGTGCACATTCCTGCTCTATATCCTTTGACCAGCTCTGGGCCAGGAGGTGAGGAGGTCATTCCTCCCATCGTGGGGGGCTGACAGCCCCAGGAGCAAAGGAGCTGGGCAGCGGTAGCTGATCCCCGGTGCCCACCGGGCCCTCAAGGGCCGGCAGCAGGGAGCAGCCAGGATCAGTCTCAGCCTGGAGCTGTGACACACAGAGGTATTCTCTCAGGTCCCTGGCCAAGTCATGTCTGAGGGAACAGGGAAGTGGGACGGGCAGGCTCGTTTCCTTGGAAATGCTTCTGCTATAATTAAATTCTGAGAGGGGGGGTGTGCGGTGAAGTAAAGGATTCGCCCCCCATTTCTGAGTGAGGGGAAAAATAACGTCACTATTCACATCCTGGGCTGGAAAATGGAGGAATGCACTGTGCTGGATCCCCTCTCTCCATGCATGTGCCTGAGTGTGCCGGCACCCTGCAAACGGAGTGAGTGATCTCTGGGCAGCTCAGATGTTGCCAGTGTCCCTCTCCTAGTGCAGCAGCTGAGATCATGTTGTTGATCTTGTTTTACAGCAGCCCTGACTGTTGTGCAGAGTACAGAATGTTCCCTCCCGTGAACTGAGGTTGAACTTCTCCAGCCCACTTTGTTTCAGGAACCATGCAGATATACAGCCGGGGGGGGTGGGGAGAAAGGATGGGGGGGGGGGGCAGCTTAAAAAAAAGTGAGAGGGGTGGAAGGGAGGAAGTTCCCAAAGGGTTTGATTCATCAAAAGCATTTAGTTTGCGGTGGATTTTTTTTTTCCCAATGAAGTTAAAAGAAAAAAAAGCAACAACACAAACCAAGAAACAAAAAACTCACCAAACAACAAAACAAAAAAAATCCAACTGCTAGCCAATTAGCATCACTAGACATACTTCGAGAAAAGATGGGGAAAAAAAAAAAAAAAAGAAAAAAAAAAAGAGAAGGCAAACCCACTGAACAGAAATAGATTTATGGCACTATTGTTTCTTTGACTGTCTGTCATTGTTAAACAAGGACTTTTCTTCTGCTTTGCTCCATCTCTCCCCCTGCCCTGAATGCTACGCCTCAGTTCCTTTCCCAGAGGAAACTGAAAGCGCATCGGGCTCCACCTGAGGGGAAGAGGCCAAAGGTTTGGCAGACGCCTCCTCTCGCCCCGCAGGCCACTTGTTTCTGCAAGTACATCCTCAAAGCCGCGGCTCTCAGAAGCTCGGTGTCACTGTGGTGAGGCTCTGGGGCATGGGCCTGAGGGACCAGAGGGGCCTGCGGAAGGTGCGGAGGAGCAGGCCGCAGTGCCACCCTATAGCTGTTTGGCAGCAGTGCCCCAGGCCAGCATGTGAGAGCCCTGCTGGGTTAGCAGCACACTGGGGCACTTTTCTTGTTCAGCGTGGTCAGCTCTGTGCCAATCTTGGATCAAAATGAATCAGGAATCCCAGGAGACTTTGGTAGCTCCTTTGTATAATTTCCAGTATTTCATGCAGTGCTCACACTTCTACTGCTTTTGAGAAACTCTCTGCCTTTCTCGATTTGCATTCATGATGGGAATCACAGAGTTAACCCACTCACTCAGTGCCTGCGTTCTTTGCAGGAGCTAATCTCACCACCTAGTCCAGTTTAACTAACTTATAATTTATTTCTCAGAGCTGACTGGATGCCATCTGCATATATTTTTTTGGCAGCAACCCGGAATTTATATCACTACGACGTGTTATATCCTTGGTGTGTTCCAGTCCATTAAGCACCTCATCAAATACTTTAAGAATATTTTTTGTAGCCTGCTCAATAGCTAGATGATGCATTCTCTGGCAGTCTGCTGCTCAACCTTAGTGAGAAAGGACCCTTCCCCCTCCCCCCCCCCCCCCCCAAATGTAAGGTAAGCTTCATGCTTCTCAGGTTTGAAAACACATAGGAAAGCCCCCACTGCTCCCACTCCACAGTTCATTCCCCACGTACTGTAAGGAAGGCTGCACCATGCCCCCCAGAAACTGGTAGGATGCCTGCTGGGAGACAGAATCATTGAATCCCTAGAGTTGGAAGGGACCTTTAAAGGTCATCTAGACCAACTCCCTTGCAATGAAGAGGGACATCCACAGCTAGATCAGGTTGCCTAGGGCCTGATCCAGCCTCAGCTTGAAAGTCTCCAGGGACAGGGCATCAACCACATAACCGGGAAACCTGCTCCAGTGCCTCACCACTCTCACTGTAAAAGACTTCATCCTCATATCCAACCTGTTCCCTTCCTTCCTGTAGCTCCCCTTTAGATACTGAAAGGCCGCTATCAGGTCACCTTGGAGCTTTCTCTTTTCCAGGCTGAACAGCCCCAACTCTCATCCTGTCCTTGTAGGAGAGGTGTTCCATCCCTTAGATCATTTTTGTGGCCCTCCTCTGGACATTCTCCAACAAGTCTCTGTCTCTCCTGCACTGAGGATTCCACTCCTGGACACACTACTCCAGGTAAGATCTCACCAGCACAGAGTAGAGGGGCAGGATCACCTCCCTTGCCCTGCTGGCCATGCTTCTTTTGATGCAGTCCAGGATACGGTTGGCTTTCTGGGCAGTGAGGGCACATTGCTGGTTCATGTCCAGCTTGCCATCTACCAGTACCTCCAATTCATTTTCCACAGGTCTGTATTCAATCCTTTCATTCCCCAGCTTGTACTGGTGGTGGATGTTGCTTCAACCCAGATGCAAGACCTTGCATTTTGATTTGTTGAACCTCCTGAGGTTCACCTGGGTTCACTGTTCAAGCCTGTCTAGGTCCCTCTGAATGACAGTCTGTCCCTCGGATGGGTTGACTGCACCCCACACCTTGTTGTCAACAGCATACTTGCCCCCCACCAGGTCAAGAACCACCTCCCAAGTAGCACACACTTTGGGCATCGCTCCAAAAGCTGGTGAATCCACAGAACCTTTTGCCTTGGCATTGGTTAACCTACCACCTTCTCCCCAGCTGTGTGCTGACTGCTGGTGCAGCCCCTGGTGAGGAGGCAGAGTGCTGCCACAGCAGAGGAACCGAAGTGGGATGGTGCAGCCTTGCTGAAGGCTGTGGAGCTGTCCGTTGCTGGGGAAGGGGTTTGACCTGCCTCGCCATTACCTGCCAGCTAGATCAGGCTCCTTGCTGTCCAGCCTATTCTCTTTCTTTCACGGGAAACCCCACATCCTTGCACCATGTACCATCAGTACTGTTTTCCCTCTCCTTTCCCTTGTCTTTCCATATCTGTCCCTTATCTCCCAGCTGCCCAGGCCTTTTGGCTTTTCTCAGGCATTAGTGCATAGCGTGGTTCTGTTCCTTAGCAGTTAATGCGGCTGTTTCACAGCCTGGTGCATTTTATCTTATCCACAGCTCTTCAGAGCCCTCTCTCACCTTGCCTTGCCAGGCTGCTGTGCATAACTGTCTGAGACCCATGCAACGGTAACCCAAGGTCACTTTCTTTCTCTGAAATGGGATTGTGCTACTTCGTGCAGGTAGTGGGCCAGGATGATGGACAATGCAGGAAGAGGAGGAGTTGGAAGTATGGTTAACAGAGGTGGGGCAACCTTTTTTTTACTCCAGCTGTCCTATGCATCAAAGAATCATATGATGGCTTAGATTGGAAAGGATCTTAAAGATTATTGAGCTCCAAATCCCCTGCTGTGGGCAGGGCTGCCACCCATCAGATCAGGCTGCCTAGGAGCCCATCCAACGTGGCCTTGAACACCTGCAGGGATGGGGACATCCACAGCTTCTCTATGGGCAATCTGTGCCAGTGTCTTACCTCCCTCTGGGTAAAAAACTTCCACCTAACATCTAAGCTAAATGACCCCTCATTTAGAGCAAAATCACTCCCCCTTGGCCTGTCACCATCAGACCATGTAAAAAGCCACTATCCCTCTTGCTAATAAGCTCCCTTTACTTAGTGAAAGAACGCAGTGAGGTCCTCCTGGAACCTTCTCTTCTCCAGGCTGAACGGCTTCTACTCTCGCAGCCTTCCTTTTCAGGAGAGGTACTCCTGCCCTCTGACCATCTTCATGGCTCTCTCTGTAGAGACTGCTCTACATTTTTCTTGTGCTGGGAATCCCAGCCCTGGACACAGTGTTCCAGATGGGGCTGCACAAGGGCAGAGCAGAGGGGACAATCACTTCCCTGCCCCTGCTGGCTGTCCCTGTTCTGATGTAGCCCAGGATACTGCTGGCCTTCCATGCTGCAAGAGCACACTGCTGGCTCATGTCCAGCTTTTTGTCTGCTAGGACTTCTAAGTCCTTCTCCACACGGCTGCCCTCAAGGAGTTCTTCCAGTCTGTACACATGCCTTGGGATTGCCCTGATCCAGGTGCAATGTAAAGTGTGTTTAATGAGACCTACCTTGAACAAACCGATGGGTTGGATGGAACTCTATGATGAGACAAACTGAGCTCCAGGTCATAAATTTATGTTTCCATTACTAGACAGTATCGAACCCAAGTCCCACACAAAATGGCATGGTGTAAGACACACCTGTCTCTTTGGCATTTGTTAACTCAGTTTACTTGCCTGTCTCCCAGCACAGCTCCTTGGCTACTATGAATGTTTCCTCTTTTTGCACCTATTTGTTGTGGTTTTTGTGAGTTTGTTGTCGGTATTCCTCATCAGAACAACATCTATGGCAGTGGGAGTTAAAGAGTTAATGTTCTGGTTCCGTGGACTGCCTTTTTGGGGCATTTTGGGTCCTTGGAGGGGAGGAGCGGCATTCCCGGAGGACCTGGTGGGCAGAGGAAGGAAGGCGCTCTCGCTCTCGCTTGGCTTGCTGCAGAGAAAAGCACGTGTTTCCCCCGCAGTCTACTGGAGTAAGACTACTTCATCTTGTAGAATCTCAATTTCTGCAAACCACGCAAAGATCTAATAATCTTTGGAGAACAACAACCATTTATCACAATAATTTTGCTTTGACCTGGCCATTTGCTACACCACAACCTAGCTTGATTCCTAATTAGTCCATCTGATGGCTGTTCAAATTTAAAAGACCTAGCCTTATTTATTCGGGTGGCCTGACACCTGTCTCTTTCAGATGGAGTCCTCCTCCAAGTGAATTCTTGTGCACGGGTGGCCCAAGTCACCGCCTTCTTTGAATAACTCTTTCTGGAAGTCTGCAGTTTTCTTTGTGCACTCATGGGAATGGTTTGTATGTCTACAATGACTCCAGACTTGCTGCATACAGTAGTGTGGAAGATTTTGTTCTGATTTTCTTTCAGTACCACTTCATCAGGCAATAATAGAAACTTATGACCATTCCCAGCAATTTTGTAAGGTTCCTTTCCAGTTTGGAAATTGCAAGCAAGTTATTTTCTCCATTGTTAGTTGACTTTGGCTCTGTGCATTACTAAGTTGGCACAAAAAGAGAATAGCTCCAGTATCCACCGTGAACAGGTAAAGGTGCAAGATCTTAGAGCAGAGAGCATTATCTGTTTGGCTGATAATGATGGCTCACGGCCACCCATTACTTTTTCTACAGGCAGGACCTCTATCCACGTGGTCTTAGCACTTTCCCAGCCACTGTGCTACTGTCTGTCCTGTTGAAGGAAGACACTGCAGAGCAGACAATGCAACAGAAGACTGGGAGTTAGTCTTCATTACGGTGATGACAGCTGATGCTCTCCAGAGCAGCAGGGATGGTGGAGGAGTATTCTGCCTCCAAGTATTACAGCTTAGATAAAAAATAAACAGATAACTAAGTAACAATGAGGGCTGCAGAAAAGGGTAAATGATCAGTGCCTGCTTTTGCCTGCTGCTTGTACGTGCAGATGCACAGATGTAAAATAATGAAAAGATTGTAATTCTTTTTTTCCTTTTCTTTCTTCCTTCCGTCCTTCCTTCTTTCCTACAGCAATCCCCATACAGAGGCACTGTGGCCAGGGTGAACTCAGATGCTGGGAATCCTGGAGAAGTGCATGGTGTGGTCTGCTTTGATGCCACTTGAAGATGAGAGCATTGTGTCCTTCCTCCCCCAGCATATCTCTTTTTTTGTCAGCTCCTGCCTCCCTCCTGGTGGGGGTCCAGCACTTCAATCAGTAATAGTGTGCTTCACTGCTTTTCCTGGGTTTTCCATCCTCTGCAACCTTATCAGCTGTAGGCTCAAGCTGTGTACAGCTCTTCCCCTACATCCTTGAGTTGTGGATAGAGAAACCAAAGAATTTCATCAAGATATGACAGTTTGAGATTTCATTTCTGTGACAGGGAATGTATGTTTCACACTGCAAAAAGTGTGCGAGGATGTCAAATACATATGCATATACACATATACATCTAATGTGCACATACGTATTTCATATATAGGTGAAAAATATCTGTATGTCCACATCTATATATAAGTATGTTTTCTGAGAACAATTAATCGATGACTTCAGCACAAAGACGCATCCAACTTGGCCTTGAGCACTCCAGGGATGGGGCATCCATAGCTTCTTTGGGCAACACTAACAGTACACTAACAGTAAATAATTTATTCCTAATACCCAATCCAAATCTACCCCTTTTTAGTTTAAAACTGTTACACCTTGTTCTGTTACTACACTTCTTGACAAAAACAAACAAACAAAACCCTTATCTTTTCTTTAGGCCCCCCTTTAAGAAAAGGAAGGCTCCAATGAGGTATCCCTGAAGATTCCTCTAGGCTGAACAATCCCAACTCTCATAGCCTGTCTTAACAGGTGAGGTGCTCCAGCCTCCTGATCTGTTTTGTGGCCTTTCTCTGAAGCTACTCTAGTAGGTCCATGTCTTGTGCTGGAGCCACAAGAGAGGTCTCATGAGAGCAGAGCAGGATTCCACATGGACACTGAAAATTGACCGTAACCCTTCCGAATGTGGACATACAGCAATTTCTTATCCACCAAACAGTTAATCCATCAAATCCATGTGTCTCCCATTTATAGACACAGATGTTGTGTGGGACTGTATCAAAGGCTTTGCATGTGTTAAGTTACATGGTGTCAGTTACTATTCCCTTGTCCACCAATACTCTCAGCTGGTTGTAGAAATCCACCCAGTTAGACAGGCATGATTTGTGAAGCCATGCTGTCTGCCTCCACTCAACCTCTCATTTTCCATATGCCTTAACATTGTTTCTGGAAGAACTTCTCCATGACTTTACCAGGCACAGAGTTTAGGCTGACTAGTCTGTAGTTCCATGCATCTTCTTTTCTACATAAAAAAAAAAAAAGAAAAAAGAAAAAAAAAAAAGATAGAAAAGAAAAGAAAAAAAAAAAAGATGCTGTTTCCCCTTTTCTCATGTGAAAGTGAAGGCTTAATCTGAATATCACAACTTTTCAGATTTAAGTAACTTGTCAGAATGGCTTTCTAATCTACCCACTATTCTCATTCAGAACTGTTTTAGCTCTTGCATCCATATCATACAGACATTGATAGGCCTCAGTTTTAGCTTACAAACTTTAGTCTTACTGACAGCATATAGGTATGGCTATAGTTTTCTCTCTGATGTTTCCCAAAAGACTGGCAAACCTTGGTTATGATCTGTCATTTGAATAAATGGCAAACCTACATCAGGAGGCCGAGCAGCATTACAGTAGTTCACTCTGAGGAAGCATGATGTATAAGTATACCCATTACCAAGCTAATAGCTGGAGAACAAGTGAAAAAGAAAATTGAAGTTCAGACCTCCAAATAAACTTGAAACTGGTCTTAGTGTCTTGACCAGAAACTAAAGTCTAGACCTCCATTAGAGTTTTAGTAGAATGCAGAGGATGTCTCCGTTGCTGATGGATTTGTTTTATAGCAGTTGAGATCAGATTACAAACAGGATGGGAGTCAACTCTTTACAAGGGTAGATAATGACAGGACAAGGGGAAATGGTTTTAAGGTGAAGGAGAGAAAATTTAGGTTGGATATCAGGGAAATTTTTTACCAAGAGAGTGGTGAGATGCTGCAATGGGCTGCCCAGAGAGGGTGTTGATGCCTCATCCCTGGAGGTGTTCAAAGCCAGATTGTATGGGGCCCTGGGCAGCCTGGTCTAGTATTAGATATGGAGGTTGGTAGTCCTGCCTGTGGTGAGGGAGTTGGAACTTGATGATCCTTGATGTTCCTTCCAAACCAAGCCATTCTGTGATTCGATGATTCTATATCCTGTGAGACTTGAACCTTTTTAGCTCAAAGTTCTGTAAGAATATCTACTGTGGTGGGGTTTTGCTGTTTACTAACTTAGAAAGTGAATGTCTGGTTTAATATTCAGTTCAGCAGAAATCTTCAAGGCTGACTTTGATTTGGGCATGATAGAATTCGATTTCTCTGCCTAGTTATACAGCTTTCATTTAGTTGAATAAAAGTTGTAAGAGCACATTAAAAAGGGCAAATAAATTAAATTAGGTATTTTTCCAGTCCAGAGTGGGAAGGCAAATGAGTCCCATTGCCATCATGGCATGCATTACAATAGTGTATTGTGGAGGGGTTTTGCAGCTCATGGCTGTGGGAATGGTTACAGAAGTTTTCTGGTAGAACGGGAAAGCCACTGGATGCTGAGGGCATCCAACGCCCAGGAGATCTGGGTGTCCAAAAGACGTATTTTGATTTTTTGTTTGTTTCAAAGCTGCTGAGTTGGATGTGGGCCTACTTCTGGGTAGTTTTTTTCACATGCAGAGGATATGACTCATATTGGAAATATAGTCTGTGGTTTGAGAATACATATGTGTACTCTGTGATGAAGGTATATATCAGTATATGATGAAGTATATATCAGAATAAAGCTGTTTTTTGCACTTTTCTATCTTTTCAACCTGACTCATTCACGTATTCATTCTTGAACTGCTATGTATATTAGCAAAGACAAATCAATACCACTGAAGTATCAAAGTTTGTAGCTCAATATTAGCGTGGTTGTGTTTATATTTAAATGTTAAATTAGCACATCAGTTTTTTTATAAAGCAGTTAAGTAAGTTTCTGTTGGTATCACTGATGGCCTGAATGTTCAAATCGTACTCTAAAAACCCCTTGTATGTAACTTTTCCTTGGCAGACATTCTGATGTAAATGTTTCCATCTGAATACATTTATCATTGTAATTTTTTAGAAGCTCCTGGATATGAGTATAGCGACATTTTTCCTCTCTACCAGATTTGTTGAATATATAACGTATATTCTGTGAAATGTATGTGAAACCAGACTTAACAAGTCTGGCAAGGCAGAATTTTTTTGTGACAAGTTCTTCATCCTGAGAAGAGATTGCAAAAGAACCAGTAGAAACTGCTGCTGCTGGTGGTTGTGCAGGTTTTGGAAATCAGGGAACTCACTCAAATGTCTAAATATGAATTCAGATGCCTAGTTTTGAAATTCCTGGCTAAGAGTTGTTGTTCAGTCTATGAATTTTTACAAGATCTGCCGTGGATCTGAACTTTGTGTGAACTTTGCTGTGGATCTGAAATGGTGTGAACTTTGAACTTAAGATGGGTGAATACAGTCTTTGACTTTCTTAGCAGAGCCATACATGTCAAATATCATTTTCCAATCACTTGAAACTTTTTCTTCTCTTTTGACACAAATCAAAAAGGAGCAGTGTAACTATTTTTTTAGAATTGCTTTGACCAAGCCAGATATTAAAGTACAAGTCTGTCTGCTAGGTTTGTGTCATGCTTTTACAGAGATGGTAGGTGGAACTAGTTTCTACAGCGTGTTAATGGCAACCACACAGAAGTTGTGAATAGGAGGTAGAAGAGTGACTGTTTTCTTCTTGCTCCTGTTGTGTTTTGATGTTCAATGACTTTTATGCAGTTGCAGATAAAAATATGTTTATCCCTCAAAATAAAACTAATGGTGTATTTTTTTCAAGAACAAAGTACAGCTGCTAAGACCTCCTTAACAGATCTGCCCTACAATAGAGAAAGCTCTTGCATGAACCAGATACACCCAGTAGAAAGAGTGAGTGACCAAGTTTGCTTGAAAAATAACAGGATGCTTAATGGATCTACACCTTACTTTGATACATTTGGGTATTTTTATTTACTGTTCCTTCCAGAGCTTCTCTTTAAACCTCCCAGGTTTCTCCAGTATCACTCAAACAAGGCAATTTGTATTAAATGCTTCTGAGAGCTGACAAACAGGGAGAATAGAAAACTTGGTCTGTCTGAATACTGCATGAAGACACAAACAAGATACCAGGCCATTAACTCCAGCTATGGATAATAAACACTGCAGGAGCTTGTGCTGCTGGCAAAGCCATCTCTACGAGTGACACATCTGTCACTGCTGCTTTTTGCCCGACTGCTGCTGCTTTTTGCCACCTCACTGAATGCAGCAGTGCTGCTATAGTTGCTCTGTGCTGGCACTAGCACAGCACCTGGGAGCCAAAGGTGGGAGTTCATGTTATAAAGGTGAGTAGGAAACGAGGAGACAAGTGCAAGAAAGAAACTTAGCAGCACCATACCACCACCAGCAAAGCTGGCTGAATTTTCTGTGGGCATGAAACTTTGCATAGGACTTCACAGGATTTCCGGTAGAGTCCTTTCCAAGGATGAAAGACAACATACGAGGGAGGCTGGTTTTGTAGACTGGAGAAACAGAAGTCAGGCAGGGACATTTCAGCAACTGTTCGTAAAGCCTCAGTTTTTATTAGTAGGACCACTTGTTCTCAGGGTCTCCAGCCCTCTGAGATGTAAAACAGTGACGGGGAGCAAGATGAAGCTCCTATGATCCAATGAGAAAATCTAAGTGACCTACTACATCATTTGAACATTCATAACTCTATGGGGCTGGATGGGATTCATTCAAAGGTAGTGAAGGAGTAGGCAAAAGCTCTGTTCTAGCCTCTTTCAATAACTTACCAGCAGTCCTGACTAACCAGAGAGATCCCAGCTGGCTGGAGGCTAGCAAATGCAACTCCAGTCTACAGAAAGGGCAGGAAGAAAGATCCAGGGAACTGCCTGCCTGTCAGATTCATCTCAGTACCAGATTATGAGAAGATCGCTTTCGTCATCACATGGCAGACATGTGATAAATGAGCAATCAGATGAAGGCAGGGTTTCTGAAGGGCAGGTCCTGCCTGGCTAACACAGTCTCCTTCAGTGACAACATGGCCTGCTTAGTAGATGAGGGAAAGGCTGTGGATGTCGTCTGTCTGGATTTTAGTAAAACCATTTGACAACTTTCCCTACAGTATTCCGTTGGAGAAACTGGCTGCTCATGCCTTGCACAGATGTACAGTTTGCTGGGTGAAGAACTGACTGGACGGCCAGGCTTAAAGGGTCATATGAAGTAGAGTTAGACCCAGCTGGCCAGCTGGTCATCAGTGATGTTTCCCAGGGTGAAGACTCGAGCCACTCTTGTCTAACATTTTAAGCAAGGATCTGGCAGATAGGATAGAGTGCACACTCAGTAAATTCACAGATGATAAAAGTTGGGTGGGATTGTTGATTTTCTTGAGGAGAAGAGGGATCTGCAGAGGGATCTGAATAGGTTAGATGCATGGAGCAAACCCAGTTGTATGGCATTCAAGAGGGATATGTGCTGGGTCCTGCAACAAATCCATGCAGCAGTGCAGGCTTTGAGAAGGGCAGCTGGAAGTGTGCCCAGCAGAAGACCTGGGGATGTTGGTAAACAGCCAGCTCAACGTGAGCCACCAGTGCGCCCAGGTGGCCAAGTAGGCCAACAGCATTCTTGTGTGTGTCAAAAATAGTGTAGCCAGCAGTACTAGCAAAGTCACTGTTTCCCTGTACATGGCACTACTGAGACTGCATGTCAAATATTGTGTTCTGTTTGGGGCCCCTTAGCACAAGAAGGATGTTGAGTTTGTCAGAGAAGAGAAATGAAGCTGATGGAGGGACTAGAAAACAAGACATACGAGGATTAGCTAGGTGAAATGGGAGTTGCTTAGTCTGGAGAATATGAGGCTGAGTGATGATCTCGTCTCTCCCTAAAACTACCTGAAAGGAGGTTGCAGTGAGTAGAATGTTTTCTCAGGTGACAGATGATAGTGAATGAGGAAACAGTCTTAGGTTACACTGGCAAAGTTTTAGACTGGCCTTTAGGTGGAATTTCTTCATGAAGAGTGTGGTCAAGCATTGGAATGGGCTGCCTTGGGAAGTGGTGGAGTTCTGATACCTGGAGGTATTCAAGAGATATGTGGATGTGGCACTAAGGGGCATGGTTTAGTGAAGTACTCAGTGTAGTTAGCAGGGTGAATGAGGTGATCCTGCTATTCTGTCCCACTGTTGTGAGGCCCCACTTGAGCGCTGCCTTCAGCACAAGAGAGACATGGACCTGTTTGTGTAGGTCCAGAGGAAGGCCACAAAGATGACTAGCAGGCTGGAGCACCTCTCCTATGAAGACAGGCTGAGGAAATTGGGGTTATTTAGAGAAGAGAAGGCTCTGAGGAGATCTTGTTGCAGCATTCCAAAGGGGCCTGTGGGAAGAATGGGGAGAGACTGTCAGGGAGTGTAGTGACAGGACGAGGGATAATGGAGTTAAAGCAAAAGAGGGTAGGTTTACATTAGATTTAAGGAAGGAATTCTTCACTACAAGGGTGATGAGGCACTAGATTGAATTTATCAGAGCAGCTGTGGCTGCCCCATCCCTGGAGGTGTTCAAGGCCAGGTTGGATGAGGCCCTGGGCAGTCTGAGCTGGTGGGTGGCAGCCCTGCCCATGGAAGGGGGTGATCTTTAAGGTCCTTTCCAACCCAACCAGTTCTATGCTTCTATGGTTCTATGACTCAGTAGGTCAGGCTAATGATTGAACTTGATTATCTTGAAGGTCTTTTTCAACTTATATGACTGAAACTGGAAACAAAGTATTATCTGTTGAGTGGATGGTAGTCACATACACAATTGATCTTCCTGACCCCTATTAGTCACTGCTGAGAGCCCGCACTGGCAGTGAGGCTAAGGTGTCTCATTCCAAGATCTTTTGTCCACTTTGGCTATTTGGATTTTGGAGTCTGTGAGGTTGTGGATCTGTTGGAAGATCTGGAGCTGAACTCTTCCCCCACTGTTTGTGTCACTTTCTACCGAAATACATAATTTAGCACAACAGTACCCTGTAGGAGCATGCAGCCCCCAGCTCTGCTGATGGATAAGATCAGATGCTTTCAATACAGGCCATTATTTTAAATCAGGTTATAAATTAAAGAGGTCACAATCAACTTGAAAGTCAGATTTTCCTTCTGACACAGTTTTCCATATTTCTGCAGATAAAAGACAAGATTCTTTCAGCTACACAAGAAGCTGTGCTGCTTCGTTAACATTTCTGTATTAGGTGTAGTATCTAGATTAATTTCCCTTTGACTTTTTCCTCAGGGTACTCTGTTAGCTTTTATCTGAGTCTTTCTCAGCAGTGCAGGGGTAAGGGGCATTCAGGCGCTACTGAGTCTTCAAAATTAATTTCTACAGTTCAAAAACTAGGCTTGGAGTTATCAATCTCCTTGTCTGTGTTATCACACAAATTAATGCTGGTCTAATTCTGGTCTCTTTCGGTCTGAGGGTAAATCAGGATTAATACCACTAAAGAGAAATGAAATATAACTCATGCGAAGTTAAGGGTAAACAAGAGACCTTTCAGACATATTCCCTTTCATATTTTTGGCATCGTGGAGAGGCTTCGCTTTTTAGCAATTCATGTAAACTGCTAGAAATTCAGAAACAGAATTTTTGCTCAGAGAAACAGTTTTCAGCTGTCGAGCTGTCTCTGACGTCTGAGAGGAAGTATATAGGGATGACTGTGGGGACTTGCTGCTGGGCTGGGCTGGGCACAGTGGTGGGCGCTGGTGCTGGGGAACGGGTAACCCCATATGAGGCAGGTTGAGCAAAGGAAACAGCCAGGTGCCCCAGCTCCTGTCAGCCCCGAGGGTGACTCCAGCTGTCACAAGTCACTCTACTAATTCAAGTGTGGAGCTGCCGTGTTGCAAACTTCAGCTCTGCTATTGTCCAGGATATCTATGTATGAGGAATATCTTGTGGGGGTGAATGGGTGGGTTGTTTTCTTCTTTTAGGAAAAAAATGAAAACAATGTAACTGTCCAAAAGGTAATGATATTAATCTCTGGAAAACACACGTTCAGAAGTTGAGAAAAGCAGGTTCCTGTGCAACCTCAATTAGACCCCTGGGGTGTGTATGCTCAGCGGTCTGTAATTATATGATCACATACCACCTTATCCACAGGGCTTTGCCTCAGTCAGTGCACAGGATGAAACTGCTTTGGGGACAAATAAAAGGTATTTGGCAAAGGAAACTTTGGAATCAGATTTTGTTTCTTTCTGAATTCTGAATTAAAATGATTATTAGCTGAAGATTCCTTATGCTTGGAAAGATATATTTGGATTGTGGTGTAGGTTTTTTTTATTATTATTATTATTATTTATTTAAGAAAATTATCTTCTCAAATGGAAACGTGAGTTATCAGAGTTATCTCTTCATTATTATTAATATTCATAATAATTTTAGTATGATTTAGTTACCAGGAAACAGAAAAGTTATTTTGTCTTCCTTGGTGCCTGAGTGTAATCTTGAGGCTTTCTGCAGGTACAAACAGATGATGACAAGGCCGTTTCAGCAGGGGACTGTGAAGCCGCCCTCCCTTTCAAAATGGAGTAGGAGGTGGAGGGGGGGGCAGGCAGATAGGGAGGAAAATTGTCTGGTTTTGGGTGGGCTCTTGAACAAGGACTGCTGGCTTCTGTAGATTTTCTACAAACTAAACAATATTTGATTTTTCTTCAAGGAGATTTTCTGTCACGAAATACTTCCCAGTGGAGAGCTTTCAGTCAATAGTCATGAAGGAGACAAAGGATTCCAGGAACAGGAAACAAAAGTGATGGAGAAGCATTCACTGGAGGACTGGGCCTCCTCCCCATTTCTACCACAAAGCTCTGATGGACTTCAGTTGAGTCACTACTGTTAAACTTCTGACTGTCACCAAATGTCCCTCAACGTTCATAAAAGCTACCAAGAGTATCTCAGGTGGATAACATTCACTATAAAATATGGTAGAAGTTTGGATAACAAAATTTTCAAAGTGAGTATCCACTATTACAAGCCTTTTTGTAAAGTGAAAGTATAAACAGTCACATCAAAGTTATTGTAGAATTAAATTAATTCACAAGTACACAAAACACTTGATCATTTTAGCAATGACTAATATAGAAAAGCCCAAAAGGAAATTACAAGTTAGTCTTCAAAAGTAGGCTGAGGATGATGTGCAGATCTTAAGGCATGAATTGATGAGAAAATAATAGTTGCTCATTAATTTAAACCAATCGTGGGGGGGTGGGGGGGAGGGGGGGCAGAAAAGGGAATGCATAGACAACCGTTTGTGAAGGATTTAGGGCTTCACGACTTTAATCATGGTCTTTAATACAGAATATAAATATACAAGATTGTTACTAGAGTTCCATGTACCTTCAAAATATAATGAAAGGAACTCTAGTGTTCAGTTTAGTGCTTAGAGTTTTAAAAGGCTTCAGGGTTATATAGGAACCACTGAACTGCTCATACTGAAACAATTTCACTGCACTGATCCTATAGTGAGCTAAACAGATGGCTGAAGAATGTCAGTAAATTTCTGCTTACAGTTTCCGTAACTTACTGTGGCTGAGTCTGCGACCCTTTTGGATAACTCAATTATCAAAACATGAGGGAAAAGTTCAATTATTTAGGTTTTCTGATATCAAACTACCCATAAAGGATGAGGTACTAAGCAATTTTAAATATCTGTTCACATGTCACTATCTGATTAGATAGAAGAATTAACTTTGTGTTGCCTAGATATGAGTGGGGAGAAGACTGGCCTTTTCCTGCCACCTACATGCCTGTGTGTTTCAAGTGCTCTGAGAAGTGAGCTTTCCTTGAAGCCTTAATTGAAGCAGCAGTTCAAGAGCCATTTGCAAATACCTTACAAAACATGCTTCAAATTCACTTGTGCAAGAAATAATTCCCCAGAAAAGGATTTGGATATACTCCAGTTAATCAGAGAATCTAAAATGCCCTGGCCTCTTATTATCTTGTCAGACAGAATGAACTACTTAGAAATACTCAAAAACTAAGACAGAATTTTCCAGATCCTTGACAGACGGTTCAAGCAGAGAGTGAATCTGAGAAGGCTAATAGTGCTTCATGCACTGTTTGCCAACAGAGCGAACAGAAACAGCCACTGCATTAATGTCAAATATACTCTTCCCCATTTTTACTTATTTGCGTATTTTCTGATGATTTTTTGGTGAAAGTTTCAAAGTTGTGTGATGCTTTATCACAATAATCAAGATGCTCGCAGCAGCAGAAGATTGTGTCAACGCTTTCAAGGAAGAGAGAGAAGGTCTGGGTTGTGGGCACTGCAGAACGTTTTTCTAACGTGCAACCAGGAGGTTGCTGGGAAGAATGGAGAGATCTGAGAACAGCGTGACCCCTTCTGCTGGTGTTCATAATCCACCATCTGCACAGAAAAAGGTACAAAGCTCCAAGGGCTCACGTGACCATACGCACACCAGATTAGGGTGCAGACGTCAACAGTCAGTACGCCATTGGTGGCCTATGAAGCACTCAGCACAACTGTGCTCCTTCTGTGCATCAAAATCCCAGCAAATCTATGCCAAGAAAGACTATCAGCAACCTGTCTAATGAGGCCATGTGAAACCACAAGCGGTGGTTTGGATTTGGAAGAAGAGAATGCTTCTCAATCGGCAGTATGGGAGCACAGTAGCTGGAAGGGTTGCCTGTGACTCAAAGACAGCTACAGTTCATTAAAGCATCCTCCTCAACCCTTCTGTTACAGATTGACACTTGTGCCTCCCGACCTTTGGTTTGGAAAGTTTTTTTTAAGTGGGACTGCTGCGCTGAAAGGTAGTTGTGGTTTGGTTTGCGTTATGCCTTCTTTTACAACAGCAATAACCATAGTGTTTATAGCAAACGGCCTGTGAACTCTGCAGTATCCCACCTGTGGAAGCCCTGCAGCTTGCTTCACCTCACTTTAGTATCTCCCTGTGCTGTGCCGTGCTCTCTGTACAGCATGCAAGCCATTTTCTCCGGGATGATCTACCCTGCCCTTGCTAGGAGCAGGTGGGATATCACAGCTGGTCCCTAAGCACTGCTATAGCTAGCTGAAAGTACTGCAGCGTGTGGCAGTCAGCTGTACTGCAAAGCCAGTCGCAGGCAGCCCTGCAGACCCCCACCTCCGTGGCCACGCAGGCTGCCAGCTGGCTGGCGGGACTGCGTCAGAGCCGTGCTGTGGGGCATGTCCTGTCCCAAGCACCAGCTGTGGGAGCGTGGTTGTTCTGGGCAGCAGGCTGCAACAGGTACATCTTCCTGCTCTTCTCTTCCCAAGATGGGGCTGTGGAAATCACATGGAAGTGCTGACTGAAGGGGAGGGTACAGGGGACTCATTGCCCTTAACTTCTGCATTGATTACGGCTCTGACTAATCGCCCCTATGAATCACCACCACTTGTGCGCACAGGTAGGCTTTAGGAGATTTGGAAGCGTGGCTATCAATAATAATGTCAGTAACAGAAATACGCTCCTGCACTGCGCTCCTCTAACAGGAATAGAGACAATTATAGATTCTTTAGCACAGCCCTGATTACCAGGACTGCAGTGCTGTCAGCTGGGGCAGGGTTTTGCCCTCGTGCTCTGACAACACACAGAAGTTCAGAGCTGTTGTTGCCCTGCCTCACTAAGAGGAGACAGAACCTTGCTTAGAGCTGCTATGTAAATTCTGATGAATCACTGCAGCCCACATGGTTTATGAACCACCAGCACATACCAGAAGTGGGCAGAGATGATTTTTTTTTTTTTTTTTTTTGTAGAATTCAATAAGAAAAGTAAGGTTGAAACATCCTATTAATACAAAACTTGAGGCAGCTCTTACTCATCTGGGTTTAGATGCAGCTTTATTTGGAACAGAGAGCCAGCATCACCATCACACTGTGCACTGCTGCCTCAGTATCATTTGTCATGCCAAGTTTTGTTCCCAGTTTTTCAGTGCTGAGTCTGGCTAACTTGGCTGCCCCAGTGGAGCAGACAGTTAGCCATTTAGGGCTTACCCAAGAGGACACTCCCAGAGGGCTTGCTTCTCCTTACGGTTGCACGTCTGATATTCTGCTCAGAGAGCACGAACACTGGTTCTCCTTTTGCTACATGAGGACGGTTGTTTATGGCAAGTTTACCTATTTATGAAAGTTTTGCTTCACTTGAGCAGCGAAATACTGATTCTGATCTCCGCATTTGTGCCAGGTGTTGGCTTTCAGCAAGGTTTATTTGTTATCCAAATACTATACCCCTGGTGCTGAGTGACTCCTGGCCTGGACATGCACATCCTGCTCCCATTTCCATTCAGCTGTGGCTCCTCTGCTCACCACGGTGGGAACACAAACTGGTTTGTAGTGGTGTAAGGGCTGCTTGCTTAATGTTTCCGAACGTTCATTTAATACTGTTTTTCTAAGATCAAGTGAGTTGGGCTCAGACATGAATGCAGAGGTTCCAGAAGGACAGACCTGGCAGACACAGATTGCCAAGGTTTATTCACATCTTGGATGGTCCTTTTTTTTTTCTGTATGCAGTAGCTGTTGTACTACAGGTGGCCCTGTGGTGTTCGGAGTCCTGAGAGAAACCAGCCTGGGAGTGCTGTGATTGCTCAGCCACTTGGGGTGAAGGCAGCCGTTGGATTTTCCCCTGGATCAGCTTTTGAACTGCATTAAGGAGGAAGGAGCAGAAAGAAGGCAGCAGAAGGCCCCTCCTACATTCCAGATTAATAGACCGGCTGGAGGTGTGACATTGCCACGGTAGGGGATTAAAATCTTTAATAACATTTTTTTTTTTTTTTTTTTTTTTTCCCACCATTTCCAGCGCTTTCAACCTGCGCGATGCTTCTGTTGGCGGATACGGCAGCGAAGGGCAGGGCGGTTCAGCACCAGGCTGTCAAAACAGCGTCACGTTACGGCCGTTCGGAAAACAAGTCTGCACAAAGGCGAGATCGGTAAATCTGCTCGGCAGTTGCCTGGTGCAGTAGGTGCTCAAAAGTTCACGACGGCTCCTATTTTCCCAAAGCCCCCCCGGGAAAGGAGGGGGGGAGAAAGGGGGGGGGGAGGAGAGATACCCTGCAGTTTCTATGCGTGATTCTGGCAAGCAGCCAGGGGCTTCGCTGACCTCCAAAACTGCTTTAGGAATCATTAAACGGGTCGGAGCGCACGGGTGGTGCACGCAGCTCAGGCACTCCACCTTTAGTTCCGAAACCCCCCGGTCAAGCACAGCGCTGGGTTCATCCACTGCAACGCTCCACGAGCCTATCGCAGAGGGCTGCACTGCGGCTCACTTACGGCTGCACGGCCGGGCCCTGCACTGCCACGGCCGGTCCCCGCGGATCCTGTATCAGCCGTGCGGCCAACACGGGCCGCTTCACGCACCTGTGCTGGGCAGGCTGCGAGGCCCGCTCCTTCCCGTGTCGCGAAGGCCCCACCGCCTCATCTCGGGCCCGAGAAAGGTGGCTGCGCGCCGCCTCTCGGAGATGAAACAGCGACACCCAGCGGCCGCCGCGGGGTCAGCGGCGCCGGGGTGACGGGGCGGGCGGGGTCGGGGCACCGCGGGGTCCGGGCGGGTTGAACAGGTAGTACGTACTGTACAGTGTTTTGTACTGCGGTGCACATCCTGCACACTGCTCACTTACTTAGAAGGGAAATGCCAGTGCTAAGCTTCAGCAGCACGGTAACTTCGTGTTAGTAGTCTTCGCTTCTCGATCAGTGTGTTTTGAATGTGTGATTATGACGTTCGACCTCTTCTAAACTGGAAAAAAAAAGGGGGAAAAAAAAAAAGAAGAAAAAAGAAGAAAAACTTCATGGCTGATTTCCTGGTGCACCTCAAACTAAATTCACAGTAATGCTGAATCTTCAGTGTCTGCCTCACATTGAGCCTTGCCTGGATCCAAAAAGTAGGTGCTCTACACTTGATTTTCAGTTTAGTTCCCCTTTACTTGCTTGTTTGTCCATTTGCTGTGGAATCTGTAAGCTTGAAGCACTCAGGATTTTTGCAGTCTCATCCTTGATGTTCATGGGGGTGCAGGCAGAGGGAGCATGCTTTGCATGCAAACAGGGTAAAGCAAACTCAGTTTACCTAAGAGCTAGGGCCTGTGCTGAAACTGCTCAGGTGTTGGTACTATCCCCTAAACACTACAGTATGGTTTCCTCAATACTACTGCATTGCTAGAACAGATAGCATGGCAGAAATGAGTTGCTCATGAACTAACCCTATTACTGACCCTACCCGGTCTTCTGCCAGGCCTTTGACGTAGGCTCACATAATATCCTTATTTCTAAGCTGGGAAGAGATGGATTTGAAAAGTGGACTATTTGGTGAAAAAGGAATTGACTGTAAGGTCACAGCCAGAGGCTTGTGGTCATTGGCTCTGTGTCCAGACGGAGGCTGATGATGAACGGTGTCCCCCAGCGGTCTGCCTGGGGACTGGCACTCTTCAACATCTTTATTGATGACGTAGGTGATGGGATTGAGTGTGCCCTCAGCAAATTTATGGACAACACCAAGCTGAGTGGTGCTGTTGATACAACAGAAGGAAGGGATGCCATCAGGAGGGACCCGAACAAGGTGGAGAAGAGAGCCCGTGGACACCTAATGCAAACCAACAGGGATCCGTGCAAAGTGTTGCAGTTGGGTTGGGGCAATCTCGGGTATGTGTACAGAGCGGGAGAAGAATTCATTGAGAGCAGTCCTATGGGGAAGGAGCTGGGTCTTCTGGTGAATGAAAAGCTGGACGTGAGCCAGCAGTGCGTGCTTGCAGTCCAGAAGGCCAACTGCATCCTGGGCTGCATCAGAAGAGGGATGGCCAGGAGGGAGGGGGAGGTGGTTGTCCCCCTCTGTTCTGCCCTCCTGAGACCCCATCTCATCTCTCCCACCTAAACCATTCTACGGTTCTATGATTCTGTCACTAATTTCAGAGCTATGGTGAAGTTTCTGAAGCAGCCGCTGTGGGAAGAAGCAGGAGTGGGATGTAGCTGCGTAAGACAGGTGAATTTTTAGAGTTTATTATTCTTATTTTCCTTTAAACAGACTTTTTTTTTTTCTCCATTTGCACATTTTGTTCGCCCTTGAATTACAATGCAGTTACTGTAGTTCAGCAGCTGTGGGTTAGAATTCAGGACCGTGCATGACTCATATTTTTAAGGACTTTCTGAAGAAAGTAATTTTTCAATCATATTTACTGATTTTCACTGATATTTACAGAATATATATATATATTTGCAAAATAAGTATTTTTAGTTTAAAATTTTTAATTAGCAAATAGTGTTTTGCTATTGAATTTTTGCAATCTTTCAAAAAAGGCCCAAAAAATTTGTTAGCATTTTCAGCTAACATTTCAGAATCTCTCTCTTTTTTTTTTTTGCAAGGTTATAAAAAATTCATCTTTACACACTGTGAACCCAAACCAGTAGAATGCTTTATAAGGGTAATTCTATGCTTTGACAGGCTGCTTCAATGGAGGGCATGTGACATTTGGTATGTATTTAAGTAAGGAAAGGTGTAGCTAAAAAATTAAGTTTTGGAAGATGTTAGAACATATCAGTCTTGTTGGCTGTCTCTATAGCTGTCAAACTTCTTGTTTTGAAATCCACACTGACAAAGGCTGTTCCTTGCAAAGCTATTCTTAATTCACTCATAGCTCTCTGCAGCAGTTGCCTCAGTATCCTCTGCAGTGGGATGTCTGTAAGTGCTCATGGGATGCTATTGTTATTTTGCATAAGCATGCTGCAATAACCTTCTCTTAGATACTGCTTGTCATTATTGCTTCCTAGAATTTCACAAATATTTATGCTGCAATCAGTTATTGGAAAATTTCAAGATCACGACTTATTGGGATTTTATAATATTTTCATTTTTTTTTCAGGAAATACAATCAGGGTGGAATTCAAGCTTGACATGCAGAAACATGCAGTGAGGATGCAGAAATATTTCTGTACTGTAAGTTCTGGCTGAATTCAGTCATGAGGACAAAGAGTCAGGGGTGATGGAAATGGGCAACTTCAAAATGAGATCTTTGCCTCTACATGTAATGAGAGTAACAGAGACCACACCACTGCCCTGCAGGCTACAGAAGCGCAACTCGTAGGCATGAGAACTAGGGCTGGTGACGTCGTTTTCCAGCAGGTATTAATTTGCTGGGTTTGGGTGGTTTGTTCCTGTGAAAAATGTCAGGTATAAATACTGTTACCTGGAAAGAGACCATCAGGCACAGATCTTTTTTTTTTTTATTTTTTTAAAGTATGCGTGTTAAGGCTTCAAAGCTTCAAAGTCTGCTGAATGGCAGTCCCTGAGAATGGATTAGATAAAATCTGATTAAGAAATGTATCATTTCCTTCTGAGAAACCTGAAATAAAGAACACTTCTCTTAACTGTTCCTCTCCTGAAATGTGACCGATCTGTGCAGAACTGCTTTCAGTATCTGATACCTGAATATCTTCATATTCAATGGGATATTTATTTCCCACGTCTCTTTTGCATCTGGTTAAAATATGTATCGTCTCATTGAAGACTCATTTGCAGAGGGAGCAGATCCTGACCTTGGCTTACTTTGAGTCGGCACCTTTCTTTTCAGCATTTTTGTGAGGAAGGATCAGGGCTAATTGCAGAGCAACGTAGAGAGAGGCAACGGCTCCTTTCTTAAGGAAGGTGCGATACCTGCAGGGAGGAGGTCACAGCTACCAGTGGTGTATGTTGCAGCCTTTGTTTTCAACGAACAGTCCCCAGCTACAACACCACCCCGCTGGGTGTAGTGCCTTGCAAATGAGCAAATGAGTCTTCAATTCTGTGTGGAAGCTGCTGAGGGAAGATCTGCAGTCAGCGCTCATGTCTTTCAGCTTGCTGAAGTGGTAATGGTAAACAGCAGAGGCTATCCCTCTCTCCAAAAAACACATCAGAACGTCTGCATTCAAACCGGGGTCTGATATTGACCAGGAGAAGGGATACCTGAATAACACCCTGTATCAGACATGGAAATAGTTCAGAATTTGCGTGCAAGACAGCAAACCTTATTGTTTTTAAGAAGCTGCAGTCAGAATTCGAGCAGTGAGAGATCGCTGAGGAAAGCAGCTCCCATCGTGCTATTATTTTTATTGTTGTGAAAGCAAATGACTATGAATAAATGCACCAGTAAGTACAAGTATTTTGAACTACATCCTTTTTTTTATTGCAAAACAATTGTTACAGAAATCTCAGAAAGTTCTACTGTAGTAATTGCCAACTTCTGCTTTTTATTACATACCTAAACACAGTCTAAAAGTGCATTGTGAATCCAGTAGACCTTTGGAAAGTACCATTTTCCCTAGTGACATACATTTAGACAAATCATATTTGAAAAGCTTCGTATTAGTAGGAATTTGTTTAAAATGATGTTTTAATCATTTTTTCTCCCTTTATAAATGATTGTTATACACTTACAAATGATAACCCAAATAATAAATGATTAAATAGCTATTGGTATAGTATATTGCAAACACTGTTCCAGACAGCAGTAGCAGCATATAGACTCTCCTCGTGTACAACAACTGCAGTGGTGGAAGAATATAACTTTAATACAATTTACTCTTGTGAAGGCATAAAATTGTTTTTCACAGCCAATTCCCACTTCTGTTCCCTCTCCCTCCCTACCAAATACTAAAATAAACAAGAGTTATCACTTCCCTGCAGCAGAAACAGCAGCAATTTCATAATCAAACATTTATTTTCCTAATAATTTTTTTTAGAAATAAGTACTCTGTGGCTCTATGACAGATCTGAAAGCGTACAGCAAAAATTAAAAGGTCAAAGACTTTCACAACCAGTCTGGCTCAGTCACGAGACTGCCCACTTGATGATGATTTAGGACAAGCTGCGTCATGACTCAAAGTAACATAGAGATAGAAAAGCAGGATTAATCCATTCCCTGACAAAAGTCAGAGTAACTCCTTTGAAATCAGTGGGTTTTTTTTTTTTTTTGTCTTTTCTGCAGATTTGCACCAGCAGTGATAAGACCGTAACTGTTGTCAGTACGCTGTGATTAGTTACATAGCTGCACAACTCTCACCGAGGTGCAGAAAGTTGGTCCCCCCCCATTCATTCAACACTTGTGCCTTTATGCAAAAGTGTGGCAGGGCCAGTGAACACCATCTAGAGGAACAAAGGGTTTCATTAGATAAGCAGATGCCCCAGTGCTTTCCTTTTGCCCAGTTCGAACGATGCTGTTGTTTGAAGTAGGCGAGGGAAAAACTATGCTGGGAAGCTTTCCTATTTCTTATGTAGTAAGTGATCTAAACATAGTATCTTTTAACAGCACTGAAAATGTGGCCTTTTTCCCACTAATTTTATTTCCTTTCTTTCTTTCTTTCCTTCTTTCTTTTCCTTCCTTCCTTCCTTCCTTCCTTCCTTCCTTCCTTCCTTCCTTCCTTCCTTCCTTCCTTCCTTCCTTCCTTCCTTCCTTCCTTCCTTCCTTCCTTCCTTCCTTCCTTCCTTCCTTCCTTCCTTCCTTCCTTCCTTCCTTCCTTCCTTCCTTCCTTCCTTCCTTCCTTCCTTCCTTCCTTCCTTCCTTCCTTCCTTCCTTCCTTCCTTCCTTCCTTCCTTCCTTCCTTCCTTTTTCTTTCTTTCTTTCCTTCTTTCTTTCCTTCTTTCTTTCTTTCTTTCTTTCTTTCTTTCTTTGAAACATCTGTGACTATTTGTGCAAACACACAAATATACTATTATTTTAAGCAGGGGAGAGACTCACAGATAACTAAGTGTTCCCAGGGAAATCCAGGAATGACAAGTTTGCATCTTCCCTTGTGGTGATTATCAAATCCTCTTAAATACATAACCTGAGCAACTTAACAAGACATTTATGCTTGTTCTTAAAATTTGCACCATGAGTTTACAGAGAATTTTGTTTCACTGGCTCACTCCAAGCTCATACCCTTGACAACTTCTGCTCTCAGGACAGAGATACTCGTTTGCTCTGACTGCAGTCATTGGACTAAGGCTGTGTGCTGCTACCAGCACTGTTTTTGAGCAGTTATTTTTGTAGTTGCATTTTCCACGTGCTGACAGTTTCTAAGAAACAAATCATTTTCTTCTCTTACAAAAAATATACCTAACTAAGATATTTATCCCCTGACAAAAGGTTATCCATTCCACAAAAGTACAAATCTTTTTTATTTTTTTTTAAATACCAAAAATCTATAAATGGAAAATGAAACAAAGCAATCTATATCTGGAACCCAGAGGGCTTTCCTTATGTGCATGAATGGATATTTTGGGTGTTGATTATATTTTTAAATTATCCCCACACTGCCATTTATTAACTGGCACTTGTGCTAAGAACAATAATGTAGCACCTTATCTCTTCCAAAAAAGAGAGAGCCAAATGTCTGAGGACTGCTGTAGGTTCGCATTTTACGTTGAATATTTCAATTTCGTAAAATACAACTGTCATTTAAAAATAATAAAAAAATCACTTACTTTGCTAAAGATCAAACGTAATGGAAATAATGTAAACATCCAAAAGCTTGGATTCATTCCTAACTGGATTCATCTTTACAGGCAGGCAATAGCAAAATGCTAAGTTTCATAGCAGTCCAAAGAAACTCATGGAACAATGCATGCATTTTCATCGACACAAAAGAAGACTGGACTGTAACGAAGAGAAACTACTCCAGTCATACCACAAGGTTATTGTGAAAGAATAATGTGCTATTTATCCAATACCTAGGACAAGTGTATACCCCAACTGTAGAACAGCATCACTTAAACTGGAAACAACAGAACAGATTACTATAGGAAAATATTTATAAAATACTGTACACTGCTTCCTCAGTTGGCCAGCATATGTAAACAAACAGCTAAATTCAGTTGAGTTTCAAAATATTAAAGTTCATTTGTCTTATAATCTTTTGCATAACATGCCAGTTCATCTTTCACGCTACCTCAACTCACCTGTCACAGCCCACAGTGGCTCATTAGAGGTTTATACAGCAGCTCATACAGACACTTAAGTGGAGCTATACAGAAAAATGTGTGAAACACACCAAGCTTACACACTGTGACCAGAAATGCATATTCCATATGTATGCTAATAATTGGAAAGTGGAACTTAATGCTTGATGCAACATGTGCTAGTTTATTGAATGTTACAGATTTACAAACAAGACCTTATAACGTGATAATAAAACTGTCCTGTAACGTTCACTAATATTATCACATGTCACAACTATACTGGTTTACACATGGGAGATATGTATATATGTGTAGATATATATTTCATAAGCGCTAGCCTCTGATACAGAATATGTCATATGGCACATGCTATAGGTACATGGCATAATGTATGATAAGACTTTTACTCTCACTAAATGGTCATAGTAACACTGGGAGTGGGAAATCTGGTCCCATTGCAAGGAATGGGTGTTTGACCACAAAACTGAGAAAGAAGCAGTTTGATGCAATTTGTCAAAAGCAGGTGACGATGAAATAACCTAACATCCATCATATTATATTCTATAGACACCACATCATACAATAAATGGGAAACATTCAGGAAAAGTAGTCTTCTGACATCTTGCAATCACACTTTTAACATTTGAATTTACATTTTATATATAATGGCAAATTTTAAGAGGTAAATAAAGTGTCCTGTTTCCTTTTTACCCGGAATGTGTGCTCCAGATCAGTAAAGTGCTGTACCTTAAATATTTATACAGCTTCTGGGTTTGGCAAATTCCTTTACCCTGACAAACTAAGCAATGAAATCTATCCCAGAGGAGAGCCCTATCCTTTGGACTAATTGACTAATCACTATTGACAAATCTCTAATTAATTTGAAGTTCCTCTAGAGTAGGCCAATCGTATGGTAGAGGTGGGAGAGTCCACAAATTCTTTTAGAAGACATTCGTAAAAGTAACAAAGAAAACAGAGCGAGAAGATCCCCCTATACTCGTCAAGGACAAATAGATTTGGAGAAGCCTTAGTGAAAGGCTGCTAACAAAAGTTGGCACATTTGAAGCAGATTGTTAAACACAAGTTCCTTTGTCCCTGGGCTTCTTGCTATTGTTCAACAATCAGCCTGTCACAAGCATGCTTCATAATGCACAGAAAGGTTTCTGACCTTTCTTGGTGTTGCCATGTGATCATAATGCTGCACATGGACTGCAAGGCAATTGCATAAACATGGTGTCTTGGTGGAGTCTAGCCCATTGAAAGCTTGGTCAGACTGAATAAAGAAACACACTGGTGCAAAAGTACGAAACACATTGTGTTTAGCATCTCCATGTTGCATTTCTTTATTTCACAAACTTTCCAACGTAGTGACTCAGTATGTAAAGATTTTCATCTTCTTTGCCTCTTGTCTCAAGCTGGATGATTATTTTTATGTCTGGATTTGTTGCCTTTCAGACTTAACTCTCACATGGTCCTTAGGGTCTCCCAGGGTGAGATCCTAGTGAGAAAACGTCAGCCTATATTTTCACAGCTTCCTCAGAGATTTAGTAGGTAATTCCCATTTGAATAAATGGGAAAGATGTAACCTACTTGCACGTGCTTTTATTTAATAACAAAAATGACCTGGTTCTACGCAGGTTTTGGTCATTGTAGAGATGTTTTAATTTTTAATAGCACTAGCTTCAACTCTTTTCAAGCTTAAAAGTTGTCCCTTCATAAAGGATGTGAAATTTTGGTCCAGTTGCTGTTTATCGTTTTCTACTATTTTTCTAGATCCTGTGCACCCTTTCCCCTCTGCCCACTCTGATATCTTCCCGTAACACTTCTGAAAATCCTGTTTGTACTGTGGAGCTTTGGAAATTAGGTAGGGTCAGTGCCTTCTATTGCCTTCAACCAAACACCATAGGTATGCTGTGGATCAGTCAGATGTACTTTATTCTATTGAAATGTATTTTCTGTAATACGATGCTGAATGGTAGAAGTACACTTGCATCTGATGGCTTTGCTGTTAACAGACAACTCCAGTTTCACTTTGATTCTTTAACTTACCTTAAAAGTATATATACTTCTCAGTGTTTTCCAGGATTCTGCCAATAGTGTTTTCCTTTAAGCAACTTCAGTCTAATTTTGTCAATCTGGATTAAGACCAGATAGATCTTGATAAATCTTAAAATGTTCAAATACAAATACATGTCTCCATTAAAAAAAAAAAAAAAAAAAAAGGGCATACTTTTAGGTGAGGGAATGATGTAAAAAATTGGCAGCTCAGATGGAACAGCAAGAAGAGCCTTGTGGCAACCCTGTGGGTAAGCCTCCCCAGCTTGTACAATTAATTAAACAGAGCAGTGAGAACCTGACAATATTACTGCACTCTGCTCTGATCATCCTGTTGTTATTGTTCTATCACATCTGTTGATTTAGTGAGGCAACATATTAATGACAAATGTCATAAAAAAATAAATATATACTATTCCGATTAATTACATTCATCCTGAGCTTTCTCAGCTGTGCTAGACTCTAGAATGCCCGTTTCATCAGGAAATCACCTGATATTTCAACATAAATTCTTCCTCCACTTATGATGCAGCACAAAAGGCATTTCTGTTCCCTTTCTGCTTTTGAAAATGCAAACTGGTTTTTTTTGTGCCACTGGAATTTGATACGAAAAGAGACAAGCAAGCGTTATGGTTGTTATCTTGTTCATCTTCATTTACACAAGTGTAGGGTTGAAAGGTACTTGGGAGACTTTAGTTTTGTTTGCCACCAGTTCCCAGAGAAATAACAAATGCTTTTCATCAGTCACCACAATGGTGAAACGGGAGAGAAAGAAGTTATGATTGAAATTTAGGACATCCAATCTGTACATCTCTTTTTGCAGGTTAATTCCTGTGTCCTAAGAACTTGTGAATAATAGATCTTAGGATGCCTTCTAATAGAAGGCAGACTTTTGAACTCAGTTATTACTTAAAACTTCCTGTAGGGGTCTTTTTATTACTGTTGTTTACTGAAGTCTCTGTAAATTTTTCATCCCTCCCTTTTTCCTAAAGTGCAAATGTCAACTGGGTCAAGATGCAGTAACTCAGCAGGTGACGCTGAGACTGACAGTGTGCTCCCTTGACCGGTGGCTAATGCCAACTGGAGTTGACATGGAATGTCAGTATGAGGTGTGGTAATTTTGCTAAGGAAAATGGACTGGAGAGCAGATGACCTTTTGACTGCCTGCAAGATTTGTCTGGGCCTAGCTGTGCTTGCTTTCAAAGCTGCGGAATGCTCCTGTTCTTGATAGTCTCCTCATGGACAGGTTGTCCCCTCTGCTCTCTGGCCTTGAGGACTTACTCCTCTGAAAGGGGTTTCGCAGGCTTGTTGCATTTCGCTGTCTGTCAAGTTTATCGCTGATTGAGTAGCTCTTCCGTGTGTGCTGTGCATACAGCATGTTGGACTCCTCTGCAGAGTAGCTGTTAGCCCGCTCTATTTTTGGAAGCGGGATGCTATTGGTCAGAGTTCTTGCGGCATTGCTGTCTTGAGGAGATAAGGGAATCCCCTTCTTCTCCTTGGCCTCAGTATCCTCATGATCAGAGCTTGGGTGGCTTAATTCTGCTTCTCTCTCTGGATGGCAGCATCCCAAGTCTTCCACCTTGACGCCGAGACTTCCAGGGAAACTGGCCCTCTCTGCGATGGTCTGGGGGGCGCTCACACACCTTGTGTCTATGCAGTCTGTAATACTTGTGTATTCTGCTGTTTTGACTGGGACGCCAAGGCTGCTGAAGTAGCTTCGAGATGGAGAGAACATAAAACTGTGAGATTTCACAATTGGTGTTTCCTCCAGAATAAATGGAGTTGTAGCCAGATAACGACTGCTTTTAGATCGCTCTAAAGTGTGGTACAAGGGAGGGTCTGAATCCCAGGGGATTTGGCATTCTGTGATCTGTGAATAGTCTGAAGAAAATGCTCTTGTTTCTATTCCGGATGTTTCCTCATAATCAAGACTCCTGCCAGAAATTTTTTCACCAGGTGTACTGCTAATATATGCACTGTTGGCTAAAATGGAAGAGGCTATGTGTGCCTGCAGGGCTACCTCTCCAGTACCAAGAATATTTATGGAGCTGTCAAGAGGCTCTGTGTCAGAATGCATCTCATCCATTGCAGAAACATAGATGTCTATACAAGATGAAGGCCTTCTGGAGTCTGGGGCAATTGACAAAGTGCTGGTAGGGGCTAAGGGAACCTTTCCTTCTTTTGCTAATGAGTGGGAACTGCTAGCTCGGTGCAGGCTTGGAGATCTTTCCTTGAAAATGCTTTCAAACTTTTCCAACCCACACTTGTCCTTCATATTTGTTGCATAGAAAGAGTGGCTTCGCATGCGAGGTGTAATTGTAGGAGAGGTTGGAGACATGGACTCCTCTCCTGTAGGATCTATGCTCTCTTGCAGCTTGTAAGTGTTTCCTTCTTGACTGTTGAAGCTACTCTGCCTCACAATGTAGGCTGCATCGGTACAGTCAGATGAAGTCCTGGATCGTATCTTGGTTGCCTCACCTCTCTCTATGCCAGTCAGTTTTTCTAATGCTGTCACCATTCTTCCTATCATATCTTCCAGCTGAGCAAGTCTGATGTCAACGGTCTGCAGAGAGGCCTTCATGCAGTGCTCACGCTCATTTACTTCTTCCAGTCGCATGGCCATATTTTCCACCCTTAAAAAGGGGAAAAATAAAACAGGTTAATTTCTACAGAGCAGTGATATTCAGCCAATAGGTCTTTGAAACAAGTGGAAATAAATATGAGTTAAAATTCAAAATCCACCTACATCACCTCATGTGCTCCAAACTCTGCTAACAGAGGCTCAGCAAACAAACGGTATTGCTTGCTCAGGAAGCTCGTCCAGAGTGTTAACTGATCAGTCTGCTGCTTACTGATATTAGCATAGAGGTGTGTTTTATACCAGGGACAAGACTGGGGCTATTAGGGAAACATTACTATGATTTTCTACTACTGCTATAGCCTTTAATTAGGTTGTTAGAAGAACTTAGAGCAGATGCCACATGATATCACTCTCAGTTTTGCTACAGGCAGAACTATTGTAGTTAACTCCTAAATTAAATTAAGTCACGGAAGATGGACAACATGTCACATAACTTTTCATGTACCCCCCAGACTGTACCAGCATCTGCTGTGTGGACCTAAGGTAATAGTTTCTTTGTTCTCTGATTCATTTTTATCTTAGATGCATACAAGAAGTTGATCAGCTACTGTACAGAATATAGGTAATATGTAGGCAAGAATGGAAGTGATGTGGAGGAGGTGAGCAACAATTAAGTGGCTTTTAATCATTTCTGTTTGCTTGTCTCTAAAATTTCTCTACTGAATCTGCATGGACTTCTCTAATTTCTAACAAGACGATTGCCTTTAGCATATATGAAACTTATTCTCATGATAATTTTCTCCGGTAGTAGTTCCTGAAGTAGACCAGGGAACTCTATTATCTGACAAAGAGTTATTAAAAGTGGCATGTTAATATAGTTTTCTTACATACATGTCTTATTTTTAGATTTGCACTTCTGTTTTTATCCTATTCCTTTAGATTCTGAAAAATGAACAGAGAATTGACAAATGGCAGGATTTCCATATCTCTCATTCTCTGTTTGTTTGTGGAATTTATAAGTAATTTTAATATACACCTTGTCAGTCATAGCCAGGTTTTCTTTACTACTGGTAGATGAACTTATGACAGGACAAATGGCCTAAAACTGGCAAAACCAGTCCAAAAAGAAATCAGATTTTAGGCCGTAAATGTGTATTGGGCAGCATTAATGCTTTGTATGTCACCAAACGTTAGCCAGTGAAACACTGAAGTCTGTCTGCCCTGAGGTGTTGAGGAGCAGCCACCCACCTGCAAAAGAGAGGAGGGGAGACTGCCACTGCTCTCTAAGGCAAGGCTAATTTTTGCATGAAGTATAGGCTTCTTGTGTTGAAAACCATGAATTTTGAAAATTAAAGTACGGCAAATCAAATGTATAGGTTTGAAGCCTTCTGTGAATGAGCAACTGTATTATTGTCACCAGGCTTAAATGGATGAATGATCAAGTAAGCTAAGACCTCTGCTAAGAAATAAACCTATAGTTTCAAATAATCTCTTTTTACTCAGCTTACTATTATTCAAACACTTGTCTACCTCTTCTATCATCTTCCTCCAACAAAACAGATTAATGTTATTACAAGCACAGGATATAATTCTATAGTAAGAGAGCACTTTATATTAGAAATAGTTGAATTTTCCCTCATGTTATTAGTTATCTAAACTGTTCTTTTATGAAAAATAGACTCCTGAAATATTTATCAGCTAATAATTGAGTGCCTGACCACACATTCAGATTCCATAATAACTTCTTGATGATGATGACAGATATGACTTGACAGTTTTAGGGCTGCTATACATACTAAACAATCTGAGTTACCTCATGGACTAAAGAACAGTATTTTTTTGGACACAGGGTAAGACTGGTGACATTTCTGGACAAGTCAAAGAGAGGTTTCTGGGCTACGTCGTCTGTTGTTTGCTATGGAACTAACCACAGATCACATCAATAGTAGAGGGAAATTTGTCTAGAAATGTAGTGAGGTAAAGAATACAGAAACAAAGGGTAACAACATATGTTCATTGATAGCTGGGAAGTTCCTACATGTATTTATTGGGATGAGGCCTAGCTATGTAATTTGTATTCATAAAAAGAAAACTCAAGTGATGGTGATGTCCCTCAAACCAAAAGCTATTACCTGACTGTAGTCAATTTTTTGTTATATGTTTGACATGTGTTCACTCCCAGATCTTTCAAACAAATATGCATACTTTTAATCAGTGATATTCTTGTGTTAATGTAATGCTCGGTTCTGCAGTCAATCAGCACACTGAGCAGCAACATGCTCTGGGAATAATCCTACTAGAAATACGGTAAAATCACACCATCCAAACACTAAGGGCATAAGAAGATATGGAGAAACACAGCCATTATCTGGACCTTAAAATGCTTTAATAAGTGAAATGTTCTACTGTTCTGTATTTGACAGCAAACAGACAGTCAAAGCTAGGTTTCCTTCAGGAACAGTTTTGAATTAAAAGACTATTTCAAAATAAGAATGTTCAAGCTTTTCTTTAGATTTTTTTTTTCTGTGTGTATTGGAGGTGCAGAAGCCTTTTGGCAAATCTCACAATATCCAAGTATGATGCCTCCATTGCACCTGTGCCTTTCCTTACAGCAAGATTTATCCAATGTATGAGAGGATGCCAAGGTATCCTAGCAGATGGGCATGAGAACAAAAAAAAGAGGAGGATATATCTAATTGTGTATTCAGTGTTTTTTTTTTTTTTTTTTAAGCTCATAAGTGTCTAATAGAAAACCAAACAAATTAGCTGAACACAATATTCAGTAACTGGGAAAAACAGAAACTGACAAAGGTGTTACATCTTATGTGACCAACCTTTTTAATTATGATTTGGGAGATGATGGCTGTTACTGGCATTCACTTTGGTTACAGTAATTTTTAACCTCTCTGCAACTGTTCATTTATAATTTAATTGAAGTAGTGATTTAATGGGAGCAAGGCGCTCTTTTCAGAATTAGACCTTTTAACTGAATTAGACCATTAACTGAATGCTAGAATTAGGTTCACAAGTCCCTTTGTAGACCTATGTCCATTTTTCAGGCATCCTTTATGTCTTCAAAATCCTTTTCAACTGCTGAAAAGGCTGCAGACATTGAAAGTCCCTTAAAGTGGGACTTAATAGGTGATTGTTGAATGGTTTTCTCCTTCTGAAAGCATTTCTCAAGCTTCTAACAGAGTAATGATACTTGTCCTGATTTTTTTTGGTTAGGCATTACTTGTTTAAGTGGCAAGCCACTTTTCCCAGGCATGATGGTTTCAGCAGATTAAGGGTATTCAGTTGTCCCAGCTGCTTTCCCATCTGGAGCCTAAGATTTCTAAACTATGATTGCAGAGAGACATGGTGAGATTCACAGATCCTTCCTAGCCCAACTTTGCACTTATGACCTGATCTTCTAGGCGCAGTATTGACCTTTTTACCAGTTCTGATCTGTTTTTGTGCACTTCAGTTTGCTGTATCTGAAACCAGGGTAACAGCTATGTCTTCATTCACGGATGCCGTTAGTGTAATTGCACTGAGGACTGTACAGTGTTAAGAAGCTACAGTACTGAATACCATACAATACCAAAGATAACATCATAATGTCTACTCCAACCAGTTTATGTGATGCTTCAATACTACTGGGATGAGAACTTGCTCATTTTGGAGTCAACAAGGGGTGAAGCCTTGGCCATAAGGGAAAAATGCCTATCAAAGAGATTGTTTTGGGGGCTTTATACCGAATTAAGAAACGCAGTGTGGTCTTTTTGATCATATTACATATTATCTTGTCTCTGCACTGGTCAAAAAGTGCCACTGAAAGCATCACAGTGATAAGTTTTCTATAGAAAACTGTGATTCTTCTGTAGCAGCAAAGTGAAATAGTTCAACTTTACTTTCCTCTCTGGCCTCCAAAAGATTCTCTTAAGATTTGCCTTTCTGATAAATCTGCTGAAGACATAACCTTAGAGCTTGTTTATTTTATCGTAATCAATCACTTCCACTGCTGTGTGTCATTAATTCAGAGCTACTTCCGTGTGTCCATGTAAGGTTGTGGCTAGCAAGGAAGGACAAACGTCAAGAGTGGTTTCATGTTTTCATCTTGGAATGTGAAAAAGTCGGATAAAGGAGGGATTCTGTGTGGTGACACCAGCTCTGGATAACTCTGTGGTGGTCTTTGCAGTAAGAATGGCAAGGCATTTGCTGAATCCACACAGATCCCACAGGATGTCAGGGTGGACTGTTCCAAGGTGAGAATATAAACTGTTGCACGTTTTAGGTGGCAAGGTACTGTGATCCTGACTCAGCGCAGCCACAGAGACTGTAGCTGAAATTGCTTATTTAGATCCAGTCCACTGCAGCAAGAAAAAACACATCTTGTTCTCTCATTTTTCTGAGCTCCTCCTTGTCTCTGAGACCTATCTAGGCTGATCTTCAAGGCAAGACTATTCCTGTCTCCTTTTTCCCTTCCAGTGCTAGCTCCCTAATCCTTCTTCCAGGGTTACTGGGCTTTGCACCAATGGCATGCAGCTGCTCTTCCTTCAGGTAGCCCGGAGGGCATGCTGGTAGATCCAACTGCAGGTAGAAGCTGCTCAAGGGAATGTTGTAAACATTCCTGGGAGTTAAGTGTATCACAGATGCCTGGAGGAGAGGGAAGGCTGTGAGCAGTCTGTGTACAGATATGTAACTCAGACATTGTCCCAGTTCCTATTTCTCCTCCAGCCTAGCAGCATCCTCAGCTTCCTACAAAAGGAAGTGCAGAAAAAAAACCACACAACTTCTCAGGTATTCTGGTTCAATTTTACCCCATGTAAAGTTGAGTTAACTGGCTAGCTAACTAGGCTGATGATCTCATGACTATAATGTAGGTACTGTGTTTGGTCTAATACTAAAGGCTAAAGACAGGACATCGAAACAGAAACTGTAGACTGCACATTCTGTCTCTCCTTTTTTTTTTTTTTGCTTCACATCTTGTTAACTGTACACAAACATCTCTATGAGGAAACTATGAGGCTGTATTTTAAATATCTGGATGTTCAATAAGTTGGAAAAAGTAAGTTTCTTTTTTTAGATTCAAAACACTGTAAAGGTTACATGCCCAACCATAACTGCAGGCAAAATATCAGATCTGTGAGTCTGGTTCTTAAAGTGCATGTTATTTAAGACACTTTTTAAAGAATTATTTCTCTTTGAGTCTCACATGCTTGTCTTCAATTAGGACTCATAATCATGAACTCTCCTCTGGAATGAGCTGCTTTAAGTCATTCCATTTATAGTAAAGGGAAGTGCTCCCTTACTGTAATAAAATAGGGCCAAAACAAAGTGCAAAGACAACAGTTACATATTTGTTTCTCCGTACTATGAGCACTTGCCTTAATGTAGAGGAGGTTCCAGGTTACTCCTTATTTACAGAGGCTTCAAACATACCTCGTATTTCCTTGGTTACCAAAAGTAAAGCTATGGCTGAACAGAGATTTGACTATGCATTTACCATGTTCAGGTTAGTTCTCTCATTTCTGGTCTGTCAGAACACAAGAACCTCAAACCACAGATCAGTTTAGCTCACTGTCTTTCTCTGAAGCATATGTAATTTTTCTTCTTTACATTTTCCAGTTTCCAGCCATTTTCAGCTTAGATCTCTGCAGTCCTTACATCATTTCTCTTACAGAGATTTGTCTGGTCTGCGTGTTAATCAGTGAAGACTTTTAACTGACATAATCATCTTCTTTTAGATTCCATCATTTTCATTTTGTTCTATTATTTACTGCATGAAAAAAATCACCTGTTTTCATTTATTTTGAACAGTCTCCTGCTAGATTAATCTGTTGCTCTCCTATTTCTGGTTCCTGGACAGACAGCAATTGATTTCTGCTCACCCACTCCTTGCACTCAGAGCTGCGTAGATCTCTATCAATTCATTTCTGATTTGTCTCTTCCAGACAGAATACTGTTGGATTACTTGGACATTCCTTATAAGGAAGCTATTCCATGCTTTACCACACTTCCTCTCTAATACCTTTCCCTAAAATATGAGTATCGAGAGTGCTGTTTACAGGAATGCAGATGATTATATTCTGATTCCAGCAGAATTCATTCTTCTTTAACCTGGGTGATTACATTTGCTATTCCTGCTCTGGGATTTATTAAAAAACAAATTAAAATTATACTTTTTTACCTCTAGGAAACATATTCTGGGCATAGCTGCATTAGGGGTTGTACTGGAAGATTACAGGTAAGCAGAAGAGTGTTACAGCTATGTAATCAATTACAAAGACTACTTGCCCAATCACATAGAGATGCATTCAGGGTGAAGTAGAGTATTCAGAGTACAGAGCATTCAGTGGTTCTCAAGTTTTATGAATATCTGACAGAATATTACCCTGGAATATTTATTGGCAACAGTGCCATGCATCAAACAACAAAATCTGTCTTCAAAATTTAGCTCTGTTGCTTAGCTGCTATATGACAAAAGGATGTAAACGCTATAGGAGATTAACAGATCCATGAATTTTACGACTGTTGAAGACTGGCAACTTTCACTAAACTCGTATATTTCATTAGTCTTCTCTGTGTTTTACTGGTGTCGGTGAAACGTCTAGTTCCTTTGAAATTTATGGCAAGATATCTGTTTCTCTCAAAGGAACCAATTAACCTGGCAAGACTACCCTGAAACAAGGCTCCTTCACTATCTCAGGGAGTAGCAGGTCAGTATCTCAGTGGCTATCTATAGTTCCCATTGAGGAACACTCATTTACCCTTCCACTGTGTTCTGACCACTTGTGTCCTTAAAGTCTGCTTTGTAAACTGAAATGGAAGAACTTGCACTTGTCACACTATTCTATTTGCATACCATTACAGCTGGTTAAATGACTTGAAGTCTTCAAAACTTTGAGGAACGTTTCCTCTAGTGAAGAAGAAAAAAAAAGAGAAGAGAAAATTTCCCCACCTTGTATCCTTCTACTTTTTTGTTCATATTTATTAAAAACTACCTCAAATGTTTCCCTTTTAAAGAAAAAGAGGGGATGAGAGTGGCAATGGAGATATATTTCTAGATCAACATATGAGAGAACAAACAAAGTGCACCTTTCTGAAGTGACACGGATTCTTTCGTCATTGGAAGAATTGAATCTGTCGTCCTTCTCTCTAAAATATTCTTCTATGCACTGCTCTTCAAAATCGTGGACTTTTTTCAATTCATCCTCAGTTATGAAAAGTTCTGTGGAAACAATGGAAAAGAAGTGAATTTGGAAAAAACACAAATGTGAAAGTCAGGACACTCTTCTCACTGAAGAATCCTGGACTAAATTTTCAGAAGTGGGTTTCAAATTCTGGTGTTTTGGTATGAAAGCAGAGAGATGCAGCTAATTACCAAACTGGTGGCTTAGATTATATATGCTTCTGGAGACAGCAACACTTAAGCAGGCAAACACTTTGTGAACATGAGAGTGTTTTTTGTTGCATGAGATTTAAACACAACTGTTGGTACAGACCAGGAGACATAGTGGGAAACAAACTCCACCTGTAAGCTAATAAAAATTTAATTAAATCAGAAGACCTGCTAGGAAAGGAATATGATTGTACACAGGGTCTGCTTGATGTGGCAAAAGGTGAAATCTGCATGCAACAGTAAAGGCTATGGTAGACACACTGTGATGTGGATGGGAGGAGAGCAGTCTGGTTGTGCTGGCATCTCTGGTGCCATCACAGGGCTCCAGCTCCACTCTTGTAAAGAAGTGGGCTGTGGCATGGGCTAAAGCTGGGAAGAGGTGCACATCCCCTAGCTCCCTACTTCTGTCATCCACACTAGGGGAGGTGGATATCTTCTACTTTTAAGAATTAGATAAGGAAGAGAGGTGAAAATGTTATCAAAATAATCTGGCAGGCTTTCCATCATGTTTATAGGAGTTCTTATTAAAGTGTCTGGAGAAACCACTCCCCCAGTTGGAATCAATGTCAAGGAGAGAACATGTGTCTATAAAATAACTACTCCTCACTATCTCTCAATTTATCTAGGCAAAATGTGTGTTGAAGGAACATATGTGCTGTTTACTCAAAAAAAATAGGAATGCTATCTCCATATTTTTGACAATAAAACGAAAGATCCGGAAGTGTTAAGAACTATGAGAGGTATTCCAGCACTAACAGACCTCTAGCAATAGCAAAACAAAACTCATTACCTTGAAGCAAACCAAAAAGTCTAGGGACAACACCACCTCATTAATGCTGCGAGGGGAACTAAGAGTTAGGTAATGCAAGTAAAATGAACTGAATTAGGTAGGAACTTGCATTTAATAGTTCTCTGCTGAGAAGGTTATCAAAATGCTGGGGTTAGCCTTTGTTCACATCAAACACTGGATACTGAGCAGGGCATTGGAATGTCTGTAAATTGTTGAAAGCTTACTTAATCCGTAGTCTCTCTCATCCGGGTCGCTTTCGTGTTTCCGCCATCTACAGCAGAGGTGCTGGAATATCATCGTCATATGGCTGAAAATGATCAGAGGTGGTGGGAGAACTGGCCTTTCATGAAATGTCATGATTAGCTGATACCTTTGAAACTTCCACACTTGGTTGGATATAGATTTGACTTCAAAAAATGTGTTGCTAGAAGGCAAGGAGAGGAAAATAACATCAGATTCAAGCATTTTTGGGTATTTTGCCAAAAATGAAATGACAGCACCCTAATTATACACATTTCACTAGCAGTGGCAAATGTTTCCTTGTCATGCAGAAAAGGAAAGAACAAAAGAAAAGGGCTAAATAAGTTTGTTCTTCAGTAAAGCACAGTGGCAATCAATCATTTCAGAATTATGTTACTACTGTTCACTCTTGCTCAGTGCAACCAGTTAGTCTTATGGCAACAAAATGAGAGGAAAATATTTTTATTCTCATTTTCTATATTGGGAGTGAGTGATGCCATCACTGAACTTAACATATTTGGCTTTTCTGCTCTTGCTCTCATCAGGTGTCTGTCCTTGGAAATGAGACAATGAGAAAAACTTGGCACTTTCCTCACTCCCTGGAGACAAGCTACTACTTTATACCTTCTCACTCTCATATCCTCTGAAAAATGGCTCTCATTAGAGTCAGAAGCTCAGCTGCTTTCTAACACCATAAATAATGCCCCTGCCCTCCCCACATCCATTCTTTGCAATGTGTCACTCACTTGAAAACAGCAATCAGGAGGTTCACCAAAAGGATGTTTGCAACCAAGAGGTAACAGGCCATGATGGCAGGAACAATCCATGCTCCTGTCTTGCAAGGAGGCAGCTGGATTATCTTGCCATCTTCTCTAGTTTCATTTTGACCACAAGGAGCTGGGAACGAAAACGCAAAAGAGCAAAACAGGAATGAATCTTATTTTTTCACTGCTTTATACAGAAATATTTAAATATTTATGAAGGTCTGCCTGCCAAAGCAATATCTTCCAAACAGTGGTATTGATGCTCCCCCCAAGAAATTTGCACTTGCTATAGGTGGTGGTGATCACATGCTTGTCAAATTTATCACAGATTTTACAAGCTGCAGTTTTTGATGCTGTGTGTTATCTGCCATGAATATCAAGATATTCCACTCTGAAATTTCAGGACATTTGTCTTTGTGAGTAAGCTGCCTGTTCCATATAGCTAAAATATCTTAGGACTCTGTAGTAATTTGTGGCTGTGCCAATGAAATGATCAAAATGCTTAATCCTGCAAAAAGCTAGCATGTTTGCTTTTTTTTTTCTTTTTAATGGTGAAAATTTAGTCTTTTTGTTATTTTTTTTAATTTTTCTTTCAATAGAGATCTGAAAAATAGCATAAAGAAAAACAAATACATGACAATAAAGAATACATATACTCCTGTGAGCTGCACTGCCCAGAGCCTCTCTGGGAAGTATTCATAATGGCTGTTTGCAAATATGGACTTTTGACTGCATTCCTATTATAGACTTTTGACCACACTCCTAGAAATCTTGGGGGAAATTTTAAAGTCTTTGCTGTGCCAGGTAATGGGACGTATAGACAGCTGAGTTGCCACCTGTTTCTTCTCTGGATGTTTCGGAACCTAAAAGATCTCCTTCTTAGTGTTTTAGAACTGAAGCAAAGAGGATGAAAATATTATGAAGTGCTTTTCTTTTCTTTTTTTGCTTGTTTGCCTTTGTGATCTGGTGGAAGATTTGTATAGCCGCATTTGGAAGCGTGGGTTCAGCTTATCATCTCCTAGCTTCATGCTACCCTAATGGTCCATAGTACTTTTTTAATTAGCTCTTCAAGAAAAAAAATCAAAGAAGCAGCTTACATATACAACCATCTTAGTTGAATTTGCTCAGTGTTGTGGCTATCTTCCCCTTGTCCATTTCCCCCTGCCTTAATGGACAACAAACCTTGCAAATGCTGTACGTTTTGTGAAACCTCATCCCATGTCAAAACACCTACGGTATCCAATATCAAATATTTTAATCAAAATAGTCCTTCTGACCTTGATTTAAGGAGCAAGGGATTCTGCTGTGGGTGACTGTGATGACAGTCATATGATATTATTTGAGAGATGGGTGCTTGTTTTTGGGCAATATGTACAGATGTGTTATTAGCAATACAGCAAGATGGGCCGAAGGGTACATATTCCATTAGATATCAGCTATCTCCTGAAGTATTCTACTCACATAAGAAGAAATGGCAAAGCCAAGTACTTTTGCAAGCAGTTCTGCTTTGGACCCACAGTATCTGTACTGCTTCTTCCTTACAGAAATACGTTTTATTACTGGAGCAGTGTGAATGTAAGTATTTCATTATTTCTTGGAAAAATATCACATTGGAGGTCTTTTAATTTTGTACTGATTTTGTGCTTCCTGCTCTGCTCCAAGCAGTGGCTTCTAGACAGGGAACTTCTAGAGAGAGTTCTGCGGGGGGCTATGAGGATGATGAGGTGCCTGAAGTATCTTATGATGAAAGTTTGAGTAATATGCATCTGTTGTTCTGGAGAAAAGAAGGCTGAAAGGGGATCTTATCAATGCTTATGCATATCTAAACAGTGCATGTCACATGGATTGAGCCAGGCTCTTTTCATTGCTGCTCAGCAACAGGACATGACATGCACAGGAAGTTCCATACAAATATGGGGAAGAATTTCCTTACTATCAGGATGACAGAGCACTGGAACAAGCTGCCCAGAGAGGCTGTGGGGTCTCCTCTGGAGATATTCAAAACCCACCTGGATGCTTTCCTGTGCCACCAGCTTTAGAGAACCTGCTTTAGCAGGGGTTTGGACACGATGATCTCTAGAAGTCCCTTCCAACCCCTGTGATTCTGTTGATTCATTTTGTATGTCATTCACATACAAAATACTGATGGATTTCCTGGGCTAGAAATCTTCATCCAGGCTTCATCCAACAGAAATTGGGATAATCAACACGGTATTGGTACTCAAAGTGAGGCATTTCTGTTTATGTGGAAATGTTAACTCACACGTTGATTCAGAGCTACAAAGGCCAACATGATACAGTAATACAGCACCAAAACCTGTCATGATTTCATCAGGAATGCAGCAATCGCTTTAGAAGTTGATGAAACCTGTTGCTTTTCCGTATGCTAAATCAGAGAACAAATAATGTCTTTTGTAGTAATGAGAAAATTCTGAAAAGCATATTCTAAATTTTAGATCAAAGATATATTAAAAAAAACTCAGCCTACAGTCTAGATATATTTTATTATTACAAATTTCAATTAAAAAAAAGATTTTCATCTATAAGCCTCTCTCTGAAAAGCTATTAAGACAGAAATGATTTATCCAGATTTGTTGGCCTACCCTGGGGTATTCAGAATGCCACTAATGCATCCCTGTTAGTTTATACCACACTGTGATGGCCACAATAGAGTTTCTACACATATAAGCCTCCATCATCTTTCCTGTACATTGATCAGTGTTTGGCTTGTTCTGGGAGTTTGTAAAATTTTTCTGTCTTGTCAGTTCTGTTGGAGAAACAGTTATAATAGCAAATACTAATCTCCTGCCTTGCTTCATGTAGATCTGAGCCAACACTCAATCTTCAAATCTTAGCTGCATAAGAAAATCTGTGATGTGCGTCCAAAATGCTGAAGCCTGTGTTCTAATGCATATGACTGAAATGAACATCTTATTTCATCTTTAAATTATAACATTAATTTTAAAGGACAGTTTTCCCACCATAAAAGAAAGTGTTAAAAACAAATATTCCCAGAAAACAAGAAACATACGTTTGTCTCTTTGTTAGGGGAACCTGGCAGGTGGTGAAGAATAGCAATGATATTCTTTTTTTGATAATGAAGATGCTTGTTTACATTTAAGAAATTAGAATTCTGCTTGATGAGTTTAATTGTATTTTGAGAAATGCAGGATTTTTTAGAGTATGTGCAATAACACACTGTGGTGACAAACTTTTTCAAAGAACAGTTTTAACATGTACGGAAATACATTCCTATCTTTTTACATTGCAGCCTTGCTCTAGCAAAAATACGTAGAGTACTTAACTCTGGTAAAATGCTTCATTAAAGGAAACTCTGCTAGTATAACTACATGCGTGCTCCAGGTAACTGAAAACCCCAGGCAGACCGATACCTACAGATCACTGGATGTAGGTAGGCCATTATGCTCTGGCGTCAGGCTTTTAAAAATGGTAACTGGTTGGAATTTTAATTTCAATTCCATGTATTAGATTCACACAGCATTCAAATACTGCACCCTGACATCTGTGGTTTTACATAATTTTTGTATCTTTTGTTTCCCATTTCATAGTCTGCCCCTATGCTTATTTTTCCTTCCTGGCTCCTCTTTACAGTTTCCTGTGTGGGCCCTTCCTGCTACATACCTAGCCCTTCCTCTTTCCTGGCCAGGAAATTGGTGCAAAGCAAAAAGCAGCAGCCCATATATCTGTGTACTTCAGACTACAGAAATAGCAAAGCTTGGGAAGGATTTGTTTCCCTGGTGTAATCACTCTCACCACATGGGCACCGATCACTTTTACTGTGCGTTGGGTGGAGGGCTTGAGCAACAACGCTTGCAGATTTTTGTGGCATGACTCTTTCCCCAGCTGCAGCCTTCCGAAGTGGTAGTGGTAAATAATGGAGAGAGGAAAGTGCGTAACTGTGCACTTCTTTTACCAAATATCTTTTTACCTTTGATGGAAATTTTCATGTAAAAATGGATGCCACTTTCACAATAGAATTTCATTTGAAATCATGGAAAATTCTGAATGGGTTAATATGATCACAATTCTTAAGAATATGGAAACCAATAAGTGCAAATAAGAAATTAGCACCCGCCAATTTTTTTAATTAGTTTTATTTTATTTTATTTTATTTTATTTTTTTAGAGTCTGGGCATTTTAAATGTGCTTTCATCATCCTTCTTATAAGTAGATAGATCCTTCCAATTTTGATATGCATGAACCCAAAGGATGTGAAAGAATTTTATAATTTTTTATTCAAATGTCTAAGCTAGCTTACTAGCTTGCCAAGTCAGTAAATGCTGAAAAAAGGCTACATGAGCTGCCCAGGGCTGTCCAGTTCTTCACTGGTAGACAAAATACTGAACCCTGGGAACTCTGAATTTCATATCATTACTCTCTTCGTCGGCACCCAGGGAACTGTAAAGTGTCTCATTATTTCAAGAAAGTCACTTTAACCATGGCACTGTGACCTTATAAATTGCTTCTTGCTTTCAGCCACACTGAAATGACACCAAAACATCTCTCCTATCTCATGGTATTTTGATTATAATGTATAGTAAATCTCTTTACTCTTCTTGTTCTCTCTAGTGCTTTCTCCCTCCTCCTCCCTGCATCAAAACATCCAAACAAATGGAACCTCAGAGGAGTGCTAGGAAAGGGAAGACTGCTGCAGCTCAGGCCAGAGAGACTCTCAAAACGGTGTGTAGGTGGTACAAAATATTATCCTCTGCCTTTGTCTAACAAGGCTAAAAATATTGCCTGTGCTACAGACTTGCAACACAGATGAAGAAAAAAAAAAAAAAAGGCATGATTTATTCTGTTTGTGCAAAGCTGCTCTGATACTTCTAATTCCAGAATGATCTATGCAAATGACAACCCTTATACAAAGCTCCTGTGGAGAGAAACAAAGGATGAAACCTTTAAGATTGTATAGAATTTAGTATAAAATTCTAATCTATGGTTAGAAACCTTTGAGAACTGAAATAAATTCTAGGAGGCTATGAAATGTAAGGAATTTAAATAAAGGCCTTTTGTATTAATTATATTTTCCTCTTAAGTTCAAGAACAATTGAAGCCTATGCATAATAACGTGTCTTTCATATTCTACTGAAACAATGGCATTCTGGTTACTTGGCATTGCTCCAACGTAAGCAAGCAAGCAAGAAAGGGAAGCCCCATCTTCTCTTCAAAAATATGGGATTTTTCAATGAGGCACATGGGACAAACACAAGTCAGACTGATCCTCAGAGTCCAGATGGCACTTGAAATGCTGTCAGCTGGAAAGAAAATCCAGATGCAAATCTGACATGTGAGACAACAGGCACATCTGAAGAAGAACCCAAACCCCCCAAGAGAGAAAAATCAAACCCAAATCCATTCTGGCTAACAGCATGCTTAGTTGCTACACCTTCTGAATATAGGAAAGTGTGTAGTCTACTGCTGATTTTCTCCAGGTGACCCCCATTTCTCATGTTGCCATTTCTGTCATCTACCTACATTTTCTACCAAGTAAACTCACTCCCTGGAATAATCTTTTTCTCTTCAGTATTTCTATGTAATTGTATTATTCTGCATGGGCAGATAGCTTGACAAGGTGAAAACAGAGTCCTTTGCGTGTGACAACAATTTCCAGAAGTTTTTGGTTACTACTGACAGCAAAATGACTAAGTAAGTGAGGCAAACCAGGGGTGAGATTTTACAGCATTTGTGGGTTTTCTCCTGCACAGGTGTTCACAAAATCATCTGGATCCCATGGGGCAGCACAGTGGTGCGCCTCACTAAGAAAGACATCCTAAAAGTGAGACAATCTCACAGTTCCAGAAGCCATCACCAGCTCCTGATTCAGACCCCTCTCCCACCCTGAGCTAATGTGCCTGTGATGAACTTCCAGTCTGAGAGGAAACTACTTTGACAATGGTTCTACTTTTTGTTGTTGTTGTTGAATTCGCCTAAAATGATAAGTTGAGTTCTAAATTTATTATAATTTTTTAATATGACTGGTTGATAGTCAGGAATTTGTAGGAATATTGTGCTTGTGTACACCACTGTTAATAAACCATACCACTGAATAGCGCACTCATACTCCCAGAAGTGAGGACGTAATTCTGTCCTCACTTTTGAGTTGAAGGTGGGATCTCATGCCAACAAGACACAAATGCACACTCCAATTAACATATGCATTTTAAATATGAAATGAATACAGACAGAATGGGTAAAACGTGTAAGAAATGCATTATTTTAGAGAGAAATTTAGTTAATGTTTTAACAGTGCAGTGCGTTCAGATAAAAATCAGACCAGACACACTGAATGGACCGGCTTCCAGCTGATGAAATGTACTGAGACACTGCATCTGATCAGCCTTAATGGCATGCTTCACAAAACAACAGAACGTGAAAGAAAAGAAAACAAAGTCAGAAATTTTACAGAAACATGCTTTTTTTTTTTTTTTGTACATTTCTCAGAAAGACTTGGATAATCTCCAGGATCATGGTTTAAAAGTATATGCACTTCCAAGATTAGCATTTTAGCTGAATCCCAGACTTGCAAATAATGTTTCAATATTAAGCACAAAAATATAGAGAATATCACAAATGAAAAACTCTTTAGGTTTGCTATAGCAGCAAGAATGATTGTGATCTTCTTCAAGCTAAACTACATTCAAATGTAGTTTAGATGCAGCAGAACAATTTTTATCTTACTTGAGAAAGTACAAACTCTGTAGTACTCTCACGTGAACACAGTGGCTGATTTAGCTTAGAACAACTTGGAAAACTGATAACAACAAATTTCCAAACAGTGAAAAAAATGTAACCATCCTAATAAAACTTTCTGTGTGCCAATCAGGTAATTTTGATTGTGTAGCTAACATCACTGGCATTTGCTTGTGCTCTCAGTCTATTCCAGTGGTATAATTTCTTGAGACAATCAAGCCTCAGATAGACATGACATATTGCACATAATTTTGCTGAAAGAGTGGCAGATTCTAATTCCCTGCGTCATCTGTCTCTCAGGAAGGAGGAACTAGGTGCTGCTTTTCATTCTGGCATCACCGCTTTCACTGCAACTCCTAGTTTCCTTGACAAAGACATAAGAACAGCACATCTACACTTACAGCTGGGGTTGAAGCCATTGGGAATTTTGCTTTCCCTAAGTCTCAGATGTAATTATCTCACATGTTTTTTCAAGGTTTGAATGTTGTGCTTCTGAATAACAAACAAGACCACCCCTAAATCCTCATGCAAGGGTATGGAGCCTGCCACCCTCTTTTTATACTTAAAAACCACACTTCATTCAAAGACACTTTAGTTTCTTAGGTTTTGGGGTTCTAAACTATAATCAGCACTTCATTAAAAAAGTACCAAGAACTGCTTATTCAGCCAATTGCCATGTCTGTTGCACTATGGTAGTTACTTCGTACAACATCAATAAATGGCTGCTTGTAGAGGGACAGGCAGAATTCTGCTTGTGCATGGGAGTCACAGCTTTAAAGGATAAACCAATATTACTGTCTTATGCCTTTGGCACAGGCTGAAGTTTTAAGCCCCAAACTATTATGTCTTTGGAATGAAATGAATTTTTACAAAGAAAAGAAAAGGAAAAGGGATAAAAATGAGGGGATTAGGTGAGAAACTAAACCCAGGGAGAAGCCCTGTCATTTTAGGTATTTTTATGCTTCTGAGCATGTCATGCTGCCTCTGACAACAAAGTGTTAAAGTGATCATAAAAAAGAGGCATCATCTGCATCCACAGTAGTGATTCTGTGCTATCCATGAAAAATACATTAACATGGAACTGCTGAAATATCAGACATGTGATATGTACACCTCTGTCCACCTCGAACTGAGTAATCTGGGGTAACTCATGGTGGTACAGATATGGTTATTACATTAACCAGTTTGGAAAAAATCAACACCTTTTGCCATTCATACTTTGTCAATAGTGAACAGAGATAAATTAAGAAAACACTGCACTTTTCTAAGACGGTGCATTGGAGAAAAATACCTTAAATAGAGTTTTAATGGCTGCCATTTGCTGCTGGAAGAGATACTTCTAAATGCTGCCGAGATTTACACACATTTAGGTAGAAATGATGAACATCAGTTACATGTTGGTGTTTGCTAGTGACAGGCTGTGACACTTTGTTCCATTTGTCATCTACTGCCTCATTTCTCATGACCACCCTTCTCCTTTGGCATAATACACTGGGCAGCACCAGGAGGTTTATTTTAGATAGAAAACTGGCATTTTACTGATCACTAGCCAAATGAATCCTGAGGAGATAGCACATGAAGTATTGGCTTTTGTTCTGTTTGCATTGATGTGAGCATGCTTTTGCCTTCCAGTAAATAAGTAGAACAAAATAAAGTATCTATTCTCCCCAAAGAGTTGTATTACTCAGTTTAGCATTAGGGCGGTGGCAGTGAGTAGGTAACAGGGAAAAGAAAACACAGCGGATTAGTTCTTGTGAGGTGCAGGAACTGAAGATCTAATCTTGTACATTAGATTTGATGCTCAGTATGAAGTTAGGTTAAAAGCATTTAGGTCTAAAATCAAACAAATGGATGAAAAGAAATGAAGAGACATTTTATGTCTCAAATATACCAAAGAACTCATCACAGATATCTGGGAGGGTATCCCCACTAACCAACAGGTAAAAAGGAAACATTTAAAATGTTACTTATTTGGAATATCATTTAGCATTACAGAATTTTTTGGTTAAATAATTGCAAAGTGATGCCAGGAGTAGATTCTATAATTGACACTCCAGTATTAGCTGTAAAAATATTTTGTGACAGCTCTCTGTGATGAAGGGTCCTCTATCCTGAGCCATTTATTGAGCACATACACATAATCTAGTAGGACATCATCTGATCAAAGTTGGATACCTGACTTTGGTGTATGAGAATCATAAACTTGCTTACGGTCTATCTGGTCTGCAAACACTTCCCCATAGATCATCCAGTAAGGCATGTAAAAAATGTTTTTTGCCAGCTTCCATGAGGGCTCCTCATTTGGGAAGAGAATAGCTTGTCTTGCGACACCGAAGCTCATCAGAACCACCAACATGATGATGACAAAATACATCATATCTATCATCTGAATGTTACGAGAGGAAAAGAGAGAAAGAGAGAGAAGGGACAAGAGTTAAATGTATTTGACCATATTTCCATTATTCTGTGCTAAAAAAAAAAAAAAAAAAAAAAAAGTTTAAATCTCAAAAATAGAATTTTCAGAAACAATTTCTCCTCAGTTTTACACATAGCATTTCATTTTCAAAGAAGGAAAATGGTATTCTTGTGTCATTGGTTTTGCCCACTGTTGCTCTTACGAGCAATTTAAATGTTATGAATAGATCTGAAAACACAAACTACCATCTGGTCACACCAGTTGCCTGAACAATAATACAGGTTCACTGGCATCAATAGCCTGGTCAGAGTAAGGGTTGCAAGATGATGTATTGTTTATAAGCGCCTACTGACAACTGTACTAAAACAAAAGGGCTGAAATGGATTATTTTATTTTCTGGTACTCATTGTCTTGGTGCAAAGGAAGGAAGCTGCATCTAACATAAGGAGTAACGGGTGGCAGAACAGCCTGTTATCACAACATAAGGGACACCACAGTGGTAACCAGTGAGAAAGGAAAGCTGTGATACAGGCTGGATGAGAAACCAGCCCGGTGCTGGGGTTTGACAAATGCCATATTACCAAAAAAAAAAAAAAAAAAAAAAATACAGCTAACACAGACACTCAGACCTATTCTTCTGCATTGCTGAATACCTCATTAGCATATGCACAACTTTAATTAGTGCCAGCAAAAAGTGTCTACCCATTCAAAATGTTCCTGGAAAAAGTGGGACATCAGTCCTAGGAGGTTCTGAGTGGAAGCTGAAGATTAGAAGAGCAGCTGTGCCAGCAGTATTAGTAAGGCCCTCCAGAGAGTGGAGCAAAGTGAAGAGCCCTGGGCATCTAACAGGTACAGCACAGATAGGACCTACTGATTGTGAAAAAAATGTGAGTCCTGTGAGGCCTCTGCTAAGGTCCCTCAAGAAGTTGTAGTTTTACATTTGGTTACAGGCCTTTATTTATAAGACGTGTTATGACAGAGCTTTTTTTCACAGTTGTGGAAGTAACTTTTGTCTCCAGCCAAAGTTCAACCCAAATTACTCTAAACCTACTGAGTGCTAAACCCTTCAGCCCATATTCTCTGGCACAGCTGCATTCTGAGTGCCTTGCAGGGAAGGCAGGTGTGCAACCCACGTGTATCTTGTACGGTGGCGGCCTGACAGCCCCATACTGGGCCTGCTGCAGCTTGAGAGCAGGCTGGCTCATTTCAAGAGCTGGTGGATGAGGTGGGGGACTCTTCCAGCAGATGGATCTGCCACTGCTGTGGGGGTTCTTTAGCTCTAAGTACAGGGAGGGAGATAGGAGATTGAAGTAATGCTGGGAAATGGCCTTGTAGAGAAAAGAGAGGGATACAGACAAGTAAACAGGAAGGGATATTCTCATACTAATAGGCAGGAGAGAAAGACACCTGCAGGATAGGGCCCTGCTGGGAGAGCTTTAAGGAGCCAGAAAGAAGGAACTGGGAAAGGTGAAAAGAAGCAGGGAAGAATGAAAATATTGAGGTACTTAAAAAAATTAAGGAAAGAAAGACAGAGAGAGAGAAAAAAAAACACAACTAGGGAGATGGGGGAGAAAAACAAATGCCTTAAAGAAATATGAATCATGAACATTCCTATGTTATTCAGGGCATTAATCTTTCAGGAAAACCTGATTGAAGAGGAATTCCAGATGATTACATCTCAGACAGCAACCTGAAATGGGAAGCTGCTTAATTACACTTGGTTCTTAATGTCTTCAGCAAAGAAATATGGAGATTAAACCTGTATCCTCCCTTCTCTGATGTTTTCAGGTTGAAATATATGATGTAATACGATTTAATAAACATAACAATTATTTGTTGGAAATTTGAGAAAATTTCTTACGTGCTTCCAGAGTTTTTGAGAAGGAATCATACAGGTTTGAACTCACATTGCAAGACATTAATTTTTCAGTGCTACTTTCTTTTCAAGCACTTTTTTTTATCTTCCCCCCCCCTTCACTGTGTTATCTCCCAAAAACTTTGCTATCTCAGAATCTGGTGAATTAGATGTGTGAGCTTCCAATGACTGTAATGGGCAGTGTGTAAAGACCTTTGGCCTGTAGGGTCAAATTACAATTGCTGTTTTGACAAGGCAATGTTCTTCTCAGTCATTCTTAAGAAAATTTTAGTCACCTATTTTAAAAAGTGATAAAATAAGGATTGTTTGGTGTAGTTTTATTAACAAGTTGTCTCTAACTCTCCTTTTTAAAATTTTTTTAATTTTATTTTTTATTTTTTTTCCCAAAGAAACAAACAAACAAAAAAGTAGACATTCCCACACAGGAAGGGAACTGATATACTTCTGACTCTCTTGGCATATCACAGTGGTCGCATTTCATTCCCAAATAGAGGTGAAGTAAATATACCGTTGTGCAGAGATTAGAAGAGCACAGAATAATAAGCACATTCTGCAACTGAAATTAGTTGACAGTAATAAACTTGTCCATACAGCTTTCTCCTGCTCTCTCCATCTTTACTTTCAAACCTCTCAGGCCCATTCCTGCCCTTTGCATATTTGTTCATAAGGCCCAGAGGCAAAACCTATTACAGCTGTTGTATTGGGTGCAATGGAAAGGCAGGTGAAGGGAAAGTTGCTGAGCACTGGAAAGATGGAAAGAGTCATCTGTTCTCTCCTGAGTCTAAAATTTGTTCAAACAGAAGCCCAGCATACAAGCTCAGTCTGTGGTTCACATTAAGTCTAGTTTGCTGAGGAGTTCAATAGCTGTGATAGGCTTATTCTGTAGAAATATGTAGAAATGTCCCCACATTACTGAAAAGTACTTGCAAGATGATGAAAAAGAAAGAACCCAAGGAAGTAGATGGGCATGTGATTTAAAAATAGGCAGTGCAGCCTGGAGTGAGCAGGTGCAACTCCCAGGGAAGTCTGTGCATGTTATAAATGGGTTGGCCATTGCACAGGGGAATAAGCTGGCCAGAAAACAGATGTGAGGGGCAAATTTATGTAACTCAAACCAGCTGGGCATTGCATGTGTGGGCAAAGTAGATGTGTCAGAGTTGCTGAGTGCATGGAAAATTGGATGAGGTATGGAAATCAAATAACAGGAAGGCATAAAATAAAACAACTTCCCTCCTTTACAAATGTCCACACCTTCACAGTACTCTGGTAGCTGAATTCAAAACCCTCTGAGCGGGTATTCGAACCTACAGGGGCTAATGATTTTCCTACATTTGTTTTCCTGTGAAAGTGGAGCAAAGCTTAATTCATTGTACACATGTGAGAATGACAAAGGGATGGAAATTATTTTATTTTGCTGTTTTTAACCATTTCCTTTCTGTGTTGGCCACTAGAGAAAAAAAGCCACTGTTTATACTACTGGGAAAGCTGGGCTCCTATCAGCCCTCCACAATTCTGACTGTTGGAAGGTTGTTATCTGTGGCCAATCTGTTTAATATTGAACTGGCTTTTGAATGGCCTTTGCTACCACCACAGCTCTGAAACTTTTGGTCATGGCACTTGTGAAAATTACTGCACAACAGAAAGATAGATGTTTTTTCAGGGGTTTTGTACAAGGTGTGCTGTGTAATCTCTAATGACCACCATATTCTGTGATGAAGGAACATGGTGCAACTGGGGCAGGAAAGAAACAAACAATAATGCAGTGGTTCCCCTGCGTCTTTGGTCTTTTCACTTGTTCTGCTGTCCTTTTCCAGTAATATACAGCAAGAACTCTGGAGTGTTTTCTTTGCTGCACTCTGGAGCTCTGCAAAGCCTCTCCCATCAACAACTACCTGTTGGCTTCATTGAAGGAAGGTAGAAAACTTCAAAACCATGTTCATGGCAAATAAGCAGAGGACTTGTTGTGACTAACATAATACTTATGATAAACTGTAGCCCATGCATCCATATACGTTCCTTTTTCCTATGGCAATAAGTAGGGTGGCTGAACCTTTATTTTATAGACTGTGTTAAAACAAATGCAACATAGGACCTATTTACACTTGCTGATTGTTTTCCACATAACAATCAGACAACAGTAATATTTATATTTAGGACATTTAATATTCAATTTGCTTGTTTTTACTGACTGCTGACCTCAAGGATTATTTCATCCTGCTTTTTAAAAATACATCTTAAACCTTAGAATGCATGAGGCAGCTATGATTAACACAACAGAGCTGACTAACTGTACATAAAACACGAACATGTATGAGGGCTACTCTAGAAGTAATGCCTCCTGTTTATTATGTTGGCTTAGAACATCAGAGGTGGATGTTGGTGATACAGCAGTAGAGGCCAAACCTTCCTGCCAATATTCCATTACATGTTGTTGCTGTGGGGCAGATGGCAGCAGAGGGGCAGTGTGACAAAATGGCGTCTGAAACAGAAGCGTGGACAAAGCAAAGGTGTAACTGAATTCCTCCATACAGAAAAAATGGGACCCGCTGGCATACACTGACACTTGTCATACGTTTATGAAGGGCAAACAGTGGATTTTGGCACAACGAGGCAGTGGATGGTTTCAGCAGTGGCAGCAATGGCAGTGACAGTGTGATCTTTATGAATGTGGCATGCAGGTTTTGTTCATCGCTGGCAAAAATGCATAGCTAATGGTGATGACTATGTTGCGAAATAGCATTTTGTAGCTGAGAATCTGGTCTAACAAGTAGTGCTATTGTGCTCTTTGTATCTGTTGTAGTTTCCATGGAAATAAATAGGAGGCAATGCTTTTGGAATGACCCGTAGCTATATGTGCAGGTTCTCAAATATCAGGGGCCTGTACATGTGCTTCAGTGTGGGCTCAGACATTTTCTTTAACAAGCAAAACTTTTTTAATACAAGATTTCTACTGAAATATATATATAAAAATAAAGTGAAAATGTATACATCCAGCATTAAATATTGTTTGATTTCCTTTATCCGAGCCTACTCTTATGTAAAATATTAATACTCCTGCCACACTATATGGATGTGATATGGCCAGGGGACAGAGGCTGCAGTTAGGCACGTGGATCTCTCACCTCTCAGGGGGACACCTGAACAGGCAGAGTGCAAGGACATGTGGATATGGAACAAAATATAGAATGGTCAGTCTTAATCATAGCTATGACGATTCTAAACATACCACACCTACAACAGCACAATTTCTTTGAGAATCTCAAAGTCGGAATGTTTTTTCTTTTAACCTTAACAAAGTTAAGAGTTTGCAACAAGTTTGCAGTTAGTTAAGAGGTAGTACCGTTGGCATTTACTGCAAATGAGGCACAGAGGTGTAGGATGGCTTTGGTATTCAAGATAGATCCGACAGAGAGAAAAGCAATACATCATCAAACAGAAGAAGAAGAGTCTAATCATCAGTTTTGGGGGATCTGTGCAGATGATCTGAATTGAGAAGGACCTGATTTTTAGTTTACATGGAAATACTAATCTGTAAAAAAAAGAAGTTGTTTAATTGACAAATCCAAAGACACTGAGTCAAGAACATTCTTGCAAAAAGAACCAGAAGTCACAGACCAAATTTTCTTACCATTTTTCCAATCATCATAACGTATGGTCCCAAGTACTTGTTTACTCCGAAGATGTCTAGTAACCGTATGTACCAGTAAATGATGTTCACACAGTAAATCACCCGGCCATCGCTCCGAAGTGGCAGATCTTGCAAACGGAGGACCATCCCGACAGAGAACAGGAGGATTGCGATGAGATCGGTAACATTCCAGTACTCCTGCAGCCAGACTTTAACTTTTTGTAACAGTTTTCCAGGCTCTGACATCAATATCTGAAGGACAGAGGACATGGAGAGGAGCCAGCTGAGTTGTCTTAATTTAAGCCTGAAGTAAAGCTAAAGTAAACAGGTGCTACAAAAGCCAAAATCAAAGTTGACAGCCTCCTAACACATAAATACCCCATATATTTTCTGAGTTCTTTTGTGAAAGCTTGAATATGAAGTTCAAGTATAGCATAACCCTGCAACTATATACACAAAATGTGTTGGTTTTTTTTTTTTAATAAAAGGAAGAAAACCTCAGTTCCTCTGAAATCCCCACAAAATAAGAAGAAATATAGGTAGGACTTTCTATTTTTCAGATTGATCTTAGTTACTCTTGGAATAAGGGGAAAACATACAAAGGTACTTAATTGATAAATACACTGGGAAAAAAGCTTTAGATTTAAAGAAAATTAATCTAAGATGTCTATCAAACTATCAATAAATAATTTATGACCATAAAGATCTTGATTTTGCATTAAATCCAGTAAAAGACTGGCTCCTTTTTGGATCAGTTTTTGGAAATTCATTTCCACAGCTGAGAACATAATTCATAAAAATAATTAATCTTACCTTATGAATTTATCATCATTCTATTTGCAAGATCATTTGGGAGAGCTGATTGTTCCCCTGAATTACTGTTGAAACTATTCCTAAAATGATTTCTATGAATAATTCCTAGCTTTCAGTTAGTTAACAAGCTGTTTGTTTTCATTTTCTATATTTAGCCCAAGAACGTTTGAGCAGACTCATACAGTCCCTTGAAGAGAGGAATGCCATTCTTACAATTTTCTTACAGTTCATTTTCAGAATGAATTTCGGGCTCCTTTTCCATGAACATCTGCTTAGGAGTCCATTCCCACTAAAGTTCTTGATAAACTTTTGTGGGAAGGAGAATTTGGGGTGAATGATGAGATATAAATGGCACACACGATTCCTGCCCGCAGCCCGCCACCTACGGAGCCAGGGGTGCCTTGATTCCATCAGTGCTGCGGAGCCCTCATGTGGCTGCCGCCTCCCTCTTCCTTTTTCTTTTTGTTAGTGAAGGATACGCACAATTAATGTATTTTCCTCTGCTCCTTTTGTTTACAAAGTAGAATTTGCCACGTGGTGTTTGAAACCTACCTTTGGAGTCTAAGTGGCAGGAGCATTTTTCCTCTAGTCCTCAAAAACATTTGCTGCACACTGGACACATGTAGATGGCAACAAATTCAGCCCAAGGGTACAAATGTGCTGTTTCAGTTGAGGTCAGCAGGACTCACACCCACTCACATCAGGGCTGAATTTGGCCTCTAGTGCCATTGTGGAATAAATGCACATTTGGCCAAGTGGAAGTGGCACAGCTGTAGCTGCAGGTCGGAAAGAAAATGAGGAGCAGGGGACGACAGAGCACTGTCACTCTGCTGGCAGATCAAGTGCCATGTTTAAATGCTCCCTCTGCTCTACATGCCTGCTTATCATCTTTAGGGAGATGCATTCTATTTCTTGACATAATTAGCAAGAACTTTCAGAATTTAAAGGGGGAAAACTTATTAGAAATGTGCTGCAATATTCAGCACGGATATAATTTTTCCCCCAGTTACAGCTATTTTTATTGCAGGCCTTTGCATGAGATACTTGGGCAGACAGAACAACTGTGAATTTTAAATGAACTCTGGGGTGGGGATTCAGATGCAGACTTTTTGGTTGGCATATCCCCATGTCTCTGTGTCCATTCGATAATACTGTATCTCCATTCTCCCTTCCTAAAACATACTTCAGCTCCTGGCCAACTTTCAAGGATAGTGGCCAAGCTTTAAGATATATCAGAAGATCTCCACGCCATATTTGTGAATGCTATTTAACACTCATCATGCAGAAATCTAAATAGAGAAATTCAATGGAAGAAAGGTTTTTATACAGAGAAGAAAGACACTCTTGATTTTTAAATGGAAGAAGGCTGTGGGAGTTATTGAAAAATACCTGAATGACAATGTGATCACTTCTCACAGTGAACACAGGTTTGTGAAGGGAAGGTTCTGATTAACTATTTTAATTTTCTTTTATGACAAGGTCACCCATCTAGTTGACTAAGGGAAGCTAGCTGATGTTATCTTTTTGGATTTCAGTGACGCTACTGTTTCTCACAGTATCCTTCTGGATAAAACAGCCAGCATACAGCCAGAGAAAAACATAATGCTATGGGTGAGCAACTGGCTGATTGGTCATGACCAAGGGGTTATAGTAAATAGGGTTACATCAAGCTGGCAGATGGTCACTAGCAGGGCTCCCCAGTTCTCTTTAATGCCTTCAAAAACGGCTTGGATCTAGGACTAGAAGGTATTTTGAGCAAGTTTGCTGATGAAACTAAATTGGAAGGAGCTCTTGACTACATCAAGGATAAAGAGGCCTTGCAAAGACATCTAGATGGACTAGAGAGCTGGGCAATCACCAAGCACATGAATTTTAACAAGAGCAAGTAACCAGATTCTGTACTTGGGAAGGGGCAACCCCAGCTATACATACAGACTTGGAGATGAGACAATGGGGAGCAGGCTTGCTGAAAGAGATTCAGAGGTCTTGGATGACAGCAAATTGAATATGAGCAGTGTGCCAGGAAGGCCAACTGTATCCTGGGGTGCATCAAGCCTGGCACTGCAGCCATTTGAGGGAAGGGGCTGTCCCAATCTACAACACACTGGTGTGTCCTCGTCTGGAGTACTGTGTGCAGTTTTGGCACCATAGTACAAAAAGGACATAAAAATTATTACAGAGTGTCCAAAGGAGGGCTACAAAGATGGTGAAGGGTTGAAGGAGGATGATGTATGAGGAGTGGCTGACGTCACTTGGTTTGTTTAGCTCAGAGCAGGGCAGGCTAAGGGAAGGCCTCATGGCAGCCTTCACCTCTTCACAGGGAGCAGAGGGGTAGTGCTGAGCTCTGCTCCCTGGTGACAGTAATGTGATAAGAGGGAAAGGCATGGAGTTGCTTCAGAGGAGCTGTCTTGTGTGATTGGGGTGACTTTACCTCTCTCATCTTCTCTATTCCCAGAGTGAAAATGTACGAGATGACAATCCATTCCTGTGTGGAGGGCCAGCGATCCATCTTCACTAACACTATATAATTGAACAGCATTAAGTAGCCGATGTACGCCAGCTGTAAAGAAACAAAATGAAATGAATATCAATAGTCATTACATTTATACAACCAAGCCAATTCCTCTTGTGTGATTTGATATTCCTAATTCCAGTGTAACCAGAACTTTAAACAGACAAAAGAGGAATCAAAGAGTTTGTCTAAAAAAGGTCTGTCCAAAAAAGCTCATACTAACACATACAATGTGGAATCCGCAAAATACATGCACAGATATCCTCTTCTCTGGCTACATCCATCTCTCCAACACAAATTTATTAGTGCAGTCTCCTCAGATTGTCCCATACTAACAGTCTTGTCACATATCACAGTGGCAAATACCAAACACTAATTTACTAAGTTACACATGTGAATACTTCTCCCTCATTTACTTTCTGATACTCATTACTCCTCTAGCACACTTCTTCTCCGTGTTTGTTTAACTTGGACTCACTCTGACATTTCACATCCTTTCTGCACAGTCCTTGCCTGGCACTCAGAAAGTTCCAGATATTGATAGACATGTCCCCAACCAGTGTATTGCTGCCTTAATTTCCACTATGATTCCTTCCCAAATACTGCTACTCCTAACCACACTGATGCATCTATTTGCCTTATATTTTCTGCAAGTTTTGAGTACAACTGTTTTCAACTGTTTTTTTTTTTTTTTTCCTCTGGTACATCTACCTTCTGGCCTAATTTTTGATCCCATAGAAACCACGAATTAAGACTGGTTTCTTTGTCCATTCCGAATATAGTTAGATGGTTGGTCAAAGAAAGATAAGATGAGCAAACTGTACCATCAAAGTCATGAAACTCACAGAAGCCCAGGTGTCACACTGGAATGTGGGCTATATAGCAATTCTGAGTTTCTGTAGCTGGGATCTGTGGTGGCCTGAATCCACCTTCCTATTTACTTTGCCTTTCAAATAGCAGCCCTACAACAGCATGTATCTAAAGCCAAATTTAAATCAGAGAAAAGATGATTCAGTTCTATACAGGAACTTTTTATAATTGTTGTTGCAGAAAACTTAAGCCAGTTGAATCATGGCTTCTCATCCACATAGAACAGAGCAGGAAGTGATCACGCTGGTCCTTCTGTTTGTGAGTGATGGTAGATTGCAGCTCTGGATAATCTGGAACTACCTTGGTCTTCCCTTACCACTCCTGAAGGAAACTGAGAGCAATATTGACTTAGGTCAGTATCTAGGGCATCAGCTCAGTCAGCAGGAACTCTATTTTGGTGGGCAGAACTGTACATGCCTCACTAGCTGAAACACCTACTATACTGCAAAAAAGAAAAAAGTGACAGTGTCACACAATATACTTCTTAGAACATGTTTATTAGATCTGATTGATAACCACAGCAATCTTATTAATTCGGTCTGACTCAGCAGCCTCTGCTGAGTATTTGTGGTTAAAAGAATCAGGACACTAAAGTGACAGAAACAATAGGAAAATCAGTGTAAACAGAGGCTTTTAATTTTTATTGGGTTTTATTTGAGCTTTTATTGTGACTGGATTTGTCACTTCATATTTACTGAAAACTATTGAAATTTTTTACTTGATAAAACAAGTATATCTTGATTTAAGAATGAAGTGATGCTAGAACCACATCATTTTCACCCCAAGAAACCAGCCCTTCAGACAAAGGTGACATCCTCCCTATCCCTCTCCAAACCTGTAAATACACCTTCCAGAAGCACATTCCAATCCCACACTGTTGTCAAACCTTATTACAGATACCTATAATGGTACTCATGATTTTTTGAAAGTGCTAATATACAAATAGCTGAACCCTTTTAATCTTGCTTTTGCACAGAGCTTGGCATTGCCATCTTCACCCTTGAAGCTAGTACATGAGGAAACTAAGCAGAAGAATACCTGCTAAGAAGTTTCTAGGATAGATTCCTCCCTACCTTCCAATGGATGCAGTCATATTGTGTATTCTTGACACACTACAATAAAGGACAAACCTGGAAATTGCATCAGCAAGAGAGTTCTTCAAGAATGAGAGTACCCTCCACTTTTCTCTCTGATTGCAATAATTAAATGATCAAAAGAGAATAGAGTTGTTTACTTTTGAAACTATTGCATGACAGAGAGGAAGACAAAAAACTGTTTATAAATTTTCTTACTTAGTACTTCCAAAATATTTCTTACTCAAAATCCCCCACAAGCCACTCTTGTGTATTTTAAGAATGAAGGTGGATATCAATACACATAGAATAATAGCAGATAGGTAGATGTAGAATAATCAAACAATTTTAAATGGCATGCAATAAGAGCATAGTCACACCTTGCATTTTGGGCTGTGAGATTTAAGATTTTGAGGACTGCTTTTGAAATCTAGGATTAACATTTTTGCCTATGTGCTTGTGAAAAGGGAGATAGGCTGTGCAATTCTAATGCCCATCTGAATTATTTTCCTTTTGCTTTTCAATATACGCAACTGGTCAAGAACTACAACCAGAGTGCACCTTAATTTGCTCTTGAAACACAGGACAGCCAAGATCCACCTTTATTAAGTGACCTTGAATGAGATCTGCCTCAGGACATAAAACTGTAGAAACAGGTCTAAATGGAAGCATAATATTGATCTCTTTCTCCCATTTCAGAATTGAAATAACAGGGAAAGCCAGGATGCTTCTTTCTGTTTACAGTGAAAAGACTTTTCTGGTTATACATAATACATACTGCAATTGATAATGAGACTGAGCTGCTGATGAGCAGTTTCTAGATTCGTTGTGCTGATTAACCTTTAATGGCTACAGTTCAGCATGTAGTAACACCAATTGCCAAACTGGAACTATTTGCTAGAATAAGCAGTCTACCACAGTTTGATCTCTGTAGATGTGAGTTGTTCCTGCTGTCTGTAGACATATTGTTTGGATTTCAGTAATGCAATTTTTCTTTTAAGTCATCTTCAGAAGGAGGGAGAGAAATGCATTCTTTATGATTTGCTGTGCATTCAGCAGAATGATTGAAAATTTAACTGGGAAGGACCATGAGAAATCAACTAGCCAATTCCATACTGCCAAGGCAGGATTAATTGCAGTGTGCCATATTGGACATATGTTTTGATAAGATAGACTTAGAAATTACTAACAATGGAAAATCTACTGTTTCCTTACACAATTTGTAACAATATGTCTCAGAACAGTTAAAAGCTGTTTCCCAACATCTTACCAATAACTATCTCACTGCAGTCCTATTCAGCAAGGATTTGGAGAACATTCCATTCTATTCCTCTTTGCAGCAACTCACATGTATTTGAAACCAGAACTTCTGCAGTTATTTTCTTCCTAAAGATAATAACCTCACATCCTTAAGTCTTTCCCCTTAAGTTGTATTTTACAGACCTCTGGATAATTTTCTTCTTTTTTGTTTGTGGCCTTCAAACCAGTCCACATCTGTCACATGGTGCGTAAAGTGAAATGGCTTACAATGCTCTAATGAAGTAGATTGAAAAGATTCATTTCTGTGTTCGTTTTACTTTTTGATCTACAATACTTCTACAATGTAGAATACAATACAGTACCATTTGCAAAACCTCATAACCAAAGTTTTGAGTGAAAATATCAGACAGCACCTGATATCTCCACCGGCAGAGGCCCTAATGGAATCCTTTCCAATCCTTGATTCAGACTGGATAGTGAGTAATTTATATATGCTCCTGAGGACCAATCACCAAAAAGCTTTGTATCATGTAATAACTTCAATATGGCAATTATAAATTTACCTATGAGATTACCTAGAAAAGTTTCTGACAATTCCTTACTGTAGCCAAAATATATTACCTTAGTTGTTTCTCTTTCTGTATCCTCTGCATTGTCTGCTTCTTTATAACACAGGGATATTAGACTGGTTAGACATAATTTAATATATACTGACTGCTATTCATACCTTTGTTATCTTACAGTTACTTACAGCCACACTTTATTTATAGAGACATTTGTAGACTAGTAAAATAACAAAACAAAAATGTCCCAAGGAAAGATATGCTCTACCAGTTTATTTTCATCCATCACTATCTTATTTGGTACCCTGATTAAAATCAGCCTCCTATTGAGCTTAGTATTGGGAATTTTCCTATTGGGAATTCCTTGGGACTTCAGCAAGCTGCCTGTACTTGAAGAATAACCTAGAGTGTTTAATCATTAAGTTCCTGAATGAAGTGTTCTGAATTTAAAACTCCTAGGTTAGCAAGTGCTAGATGATCACAAAAGATTAAGCTCTTTATGGATAAATCCTCCAATGCAGACAGATGAAGACTCTCAGAGAAATATACAGTATGATCTTAATCCAATGTCAGTACTTGCCCATTCAGCCCAAACATAGGATCATAGAATCACAGAAACACCAAGGAGTAGCAATTAACAAAAAAGATATCTTACTGTGTAGAACCAAAATTTAACGATGGGAGCATTGTAGAACTCGTAAATCTTTCTTCCAACAGGAATCAGTCTGTGCCTGCTCTGCACTTCCTCTTCTTCTTTCTTTCTTGAGGACTCACCATTCCCTCGTCCCAGCATTGCCTACAAAAAAAAAAAAAAAAAAAAAAAAAAAAGTTTAATTGTCTTTATGTTTCTTTATTTCTAATGGACAAATTAAGTTATTTTAACAAGAAAAATTAAAAAGGAAACTATTCAAAGCTTATCTGATTTCTTATCTTTAGACAAAACCAGATGGCCATTGCTATGTGCAAAAATGTTTTGTTCTCAGATTATCTTTTATGGAGGCAAGCTGCTGTTTAGTTCCTTCTAAAGTGCAGCAGTAATACTTTGGCAGTAACTGTCAACACCAGTGTGAACTCCTTGACTGGTGAACAAAAAATGAGATGTGGAGAACATTTCTCCTTTTGTCTGTATAGATGGAAAGATTTTTTACCTGACAACAGCTTCTTATTATGTACAACAAACAAATGCACACAGAAAACAGATAAGTTTTGTTTTTAAACAAAGAAAAGGTCAAAAGGCTGATACTGAAAGAGAACAGGAGGAAAGATGAGTAAGGATTTGCTGGACCGGAAACAATGAAGCTAAGGACTGTTCTTATGCTGATCATAGGATCCATTGCAGGCCATGATCCCACAGGCAGTTCGTAACTTCACATGGATGTAGAGGACTGACCAGTGGAGTTCAGTGCTTTAGATCAAAAGATCCTTCTACATCACCACAACTTCTTCTACAATGAAGTTCCAGCGTGCTTGTGCACTACCTCTGGTTGGATTGACTTCACTGTAACCACTGACCTTCAGACTTGCTGAAGATCTATAGGGAGCTATGGACACTTTGTTCACTCTTAACGTCTTGTCCAGCTTCAGAGAGAAGTGGAAGGAGTTACACTATACACACACTGAAGTTAATGCTAAAAAAAGGTATCACTTCGTGTTTAGAGTACAGATTGATCTATTAAATGTTCTCAAAAGCAAATCTTTCGTGAATAGTACAGTATGGTGGATTTTAGGTCACTGTGCCCTGAGCAAGTTCTTACTACTTAGTTTGTGGCAGTAGCTATAGACTGCAGCAGTTCTGCACATGAAAGCAACTGCTTGAATCGAGATGCAACCATCCTAAGTAAGTAGGCAGGGATTGCACCATGATGCTTTTATTGAAATGCTTTTCTAATGCTTTTCTACAAGTAGATCAAAGCATTTTTTGTACATTTATGTTAAATGAAGTAAACATTTAACATCCCTAAAGGTACGACTGTTCTCATCACAACTTAAAATTGTGGAAAATTAAGTCACTGAAGAAAGCAATGAGATGCCAGACAGATTGTCTTTCAATGAAAAGGTCCTTCTTTCATCTTACTCTGTGTTCTCAGATTCAACAGGATATTCAGTGCATTCTTATGTAACTCATCAACTTCACTTTAGCTATTTGATCTGGTTCTAGTTCCCTGCAATTCTCAATTCTCAGATTTTTAAAAGAAAGAAATGTAAGAATCATGATCTTTCTCTCTCTCTCTCTCTCTCTCTTTTTTTTTCCTCTTTCTTTCTTTCTCTTATTGTTTTTCTTTTTCCCTCTAGGTCTTATGTGGAGCAATTCATACAGGTCTTCGGTCCCACAAAAGAGCAAGTTGTAATGATGAATTGATAACTTTTTTTTAATTTCATTGTAGGTATTTGTAACATCACTGGGACCATCTATGATCCCAGACACCTGCTTGTTAATATTTCTATTTCATTCAAATATGCAGTTAGTTTTCCTCACTGTTGTTATTACTTTCCACATGGCCTCTCATATACTTGAATTTGACCATTCACAGATGTTGCCCTTCAGACTTCTAATAAAATAGAACAAAGATTCATGACACAAGTATATACTACTAAAACAACCTGTTTTGATTAATTTACCCATTTAATTTACCCTTTTTTTTTATGCCTGCAGATTCCTAAGCTTATCCCCATAAATGTAAATAAAACAAAGCATATTCAAAAATCAGTGAAACCTCCTGATGATTCTTACGGAGCGCTTTAAAACCCTTTAAAGTCCACTGAGATTTTCATAAGAAAGGAGGAAGATGTATCTATTAAGGAGAGAAGGGAAGTACTCATTAGATGAGCAGACAGTCTGCAAGAATATGAGATGTAATGTGTATAACTATAGTAACAAAGGCGATACCACCTTCACAGAAGCCCAGGTATCATTACCTGAAATCTACAAAACCAAACTGATTCCCCACTCTATAACAGGGATTAGTTATTTTCTGGGGGGGAAAAAAAAGTGCAATAGAATCCAAATGTTTTGAAAATATTCTGTCCCTAAGAACGTAATTTCCTTGCTTCTCTCTACCTTCTGACACTGTTTTAGAGAAAACTGCCATCTGGTGCTTCAGATATTTCTGCAGCTTTTCCCAAGGCTTTGTCTCTGCTGTCCTCTGGTGCCCAAGAATTTTGCAGGAGACTGAAAATAAATGCTGGCAGCTTAAACAAATGAGCAGTGCCATGCTTTAGCAAAGGGGATTGTTTTACAGTTCAAAACCTTCACAACTGTATATATTTACTAATTCTGAGAGGCCCTCAGTTCTCACTGAAATGAATGAGTTGCATGTGATTTTAGGATAATGCTCCTTCAGTACTGCTTTCTTGTTAATAAATGATGCTCAAATTTTATCTCATTATATTTTTGAATTAACGGTGTACTGTACAGTACCAAACTCTCCCCTCCTCCACGCTACAGATGGGGAATTGCTCTGAGATGGCCAGGGATTAGATTTGACCTAATGTCTCCGACTGTTAATTATATCACAGTATTAACAATTTGAAAATCCTCCCCAATTAGAGACACACCAAAATAATTTAAGTCACCATGTTAACAGAATAGCTGCAATGCCAAATATGAACGAATGTGTTTCCACTTGGAGGAGGAAGCAAGAGGGTGGGAATAACTGAAGACACTGCTCTGCGTGGGCGGCATCTCTTTCTCTAATACACAATTTTGTTCATGATTCAGTATGAGTCATGCAAGGTAAGCCTGACAGCAGTGTAACAGTAAATTACTGTACAACTGCATCACTGTAGCCTGAGGGGGTTGAAGCCTGCGTACATTTTACATGGCGATTTTCTAATCAGGATTCTGGAGGGCTTGTTGTTGTTGTTTCCTCCCCTCCTTCTCCCTTTTGTTTCATTTCATTTAGGACTGATCGTTGACAGAGAACCAGGGCAGTTTTGGGTTCTGCATTTTTTGCATTAACCTATGTTAATGATCAAGTGATAATTTAATCTTCTTCTATAATTAAATAATGGGAGTTTTAGTCCTGCTATTATGACCATAATCTCTTCACAGTTTATCCTTAGTGAAATGCACATGCTGCACATAGACTTAACATGTACTTACAAAGAACTGGTGTGGAAATGGTACACATCTGCGTGGACATACCACCTACCTCTCCCTGCACAACCCCTTGTACCCTCTGGTATGCAGGGAAATGCTGCCTCCATGCTAATTGCTCCAGAGCAATCTTTCTCTGCATTGAACTACTGGCAGGAAAAAGTGTTCAGTGCCTTTGAGTTACAGGTTTTTCACCTGCTCAGTGGTTCTTTAAGGTGAATAGGGAGAGGATATAAAGCACCAGGAGCTCAGTCCTGGTGTTTGAGTTACAGGTTTTTCACCTGCTCAGTGGTTCTTTAAGGTGAATAGGGAGAGGATATAAAGCACCAGGAGCTCAGTCCTCCTGACTGCTGAGCACAGCAAAAGATGGAGAGTGCTGGAGCAGTTGCATGGCAGAGGCATGTGAAGCTTCTGAGCCTCATGAGGAGGAAAATCCTTGTTACAGAGAGGGCCAGCGCTGACCCTTCTGCTGCATGAGCCCCAGCACCTCGCACTGCTGTCTTTCATATGGATTGCAGGGGTGCCTCACTTCTTGCATGTGAGATGCTGCAAGCACCACTGATGGATGGGCGAGATGGAGGTGGGTGTGACTGCATTGGTGTTCAGCCATTCCTAGGGCAAGAACCACAGTTTTACTAATTAGATATTTTTTTAGTGCTTGCCCTGGAGAAAAATCTAAGCATACATACTATGGGTAAGATACATGTTTGCCCAGAGACCAGCATAACCAGCTTTCCTGCTGATAGTCCTGACTCAAGACTACAACTGCTCATGGAAATCCAAACCTTCTATTCACTGTGGAAAATAAGAACAAAGCAGCAAATGAAATATCTTCTGACGGACTTTGATAAGTTATTCTGTATTGTGAAGTAACACTGTTTACTGGGTAAATACTGTAAGGAAACAATTAGGCACCAAATAAGGATTATGATGCTTCTAGTTACTGCTTCCAGAAACAGTGCTATTTTGGGATGAGGCTAGACCACTGGCATTTCTGAACAATCAAAAAGCTAGCAGCTAAATACAAAATGTCCCCGCCCTTCATTTTTGTGCCCCTCTGCTCTTGTAGGTCTTAATATTCAGGATTAATGACCAGTAGCTCCATCCATAAACTCAGGTAAATTGCTTGGTTCCGAGGGAGTGGTGATGAGAGCAATATTTGAGATCGGTTTTGTGAGTAGCTGCTATAAGGAAAGCCTGTTGCCTAGCATCTAGGTGTTAAAGAAATGTGTGCCCAGCACTCTCAAATATCTTCTATGCATCTAAAAGCAGGTGTGAGTAACGAGTAGTTTACAGTGAGTAAACTATTCATCTTTACATAGTATAGCCAAATGTTCACCTACATATCAGATTCTTTGAGAGGAGCATAAAATAAACACAAACTGTGCACCCATGTGGGGACTTACTTCATTGTTGCTGTTGTGATTGCATTAATCTGTGCAGTGTTAAAACAGTGAAAAAACTGTGAAGTGTTAGAACTGAAAAAATTGCCTTACCTTGTGTGTACCTCATCTGCACTGCACAAATGCAGTCCAGATGAAGCAAACAAATAAAACTTTAGTAATCCCTTAAAGAATCTAATTGTTAGTCCTGAAAAGAAAAAAAAAATGGAGAAAAACACGCACCTTATTTTGAATGGAACTGGTCAAAATTAAGGTTAGTCATCAAACCAAAAGATCAGTTATTAAAACAGATTATCTTACAAATGCTTTGCAGCAGGTGTTACAGATAATCTTAATGGACTATGAGTATTATTAGCATGGCTAAAGTGGAACTTCCCAAAGGCACTTCCCAAATGGCCTTTAAGATGTCTTTTTATTATGGGAGGTCAGTTAGCCAGGCAATTTGATTAAGGTCAGGACAACTCAAGTTTTACTCCACTTTTTTTCTTATGTTTAAAACATGCCAGCAGGAAAACTCATCCCGACATAGTGCCTGAAGAGAACTAAGTATCCAACAACAGAAACACATTCAAAGATCTCTGATTGTTTCATCTACCCCTCCTCACCATAGGAGGTGAGGTCCTCTTGCATAGCTGGTATATCAAAACCCATGTGAAGAAGTCTACACTACAGATGATATGGGGAAAAAAAAAATAGGTAAGAAGTGTTCCAAAGATCTTATTTCTTTACATTGTGAACAGCATGAGAGTATTCTTTACATTTACAGGAAAAGGTGCATATCTCTGAAACTTCACTAGAATGATGCAACAAATTCAAAGGAGTAGAAGGGCAGAGTCAAGGATAGGAAAGAGCAATTGGATTGTCAGCACACTGAAAGGGGAAGGGAGGGAAAATCTAAGATTCATCTGACAAAGAATATACAGTTTGGTGCATCACTTCCTTGTAGCAGGAGTTGGAAGGTAAAAAGGGAAGACAGCATTGAAGACAAGAAACCAGAAGCTGGGTTAACTGCAGAGAGATGGAAATGAATTCCTCCCCAGATCTCTCCCCAGTGCCAAGAAAAAAGGCAGTTTATGAAGTGCTTATTTGATTTGAATAGGCACTTCATGAGTGGATCAGAAGCCAGGAGTAGTAAATTGCAATAATAGCTAATGAGTGCAGAACAGCCCATTGTGGCTATTCTGGCTTCTGGTCCTTCCCAACAGCCAGGTTCTTGCCTGCAAACGGGTCCTGTAGGTGGGTCTTGTGGGCTGCTCCTTCAGCTTGCCTGCATATTGGGTCCTGTAGGCAGGTCCTTCTGCCTGCCTGCAGACGGGCTCCTGGGGGCAGCTCCTGCTGTTTGCCTGTGGGAAATAGCCTTTTTTTTTTTTTTTTTTTTCTTTTAATTAACCGGGAAACTCCTCTTTACTTCTACTTCTTTAACCTGATCTTGAAAGACTAGTTTAAAGCCTGACAAAAGACAGCACAATCAAAATTACAGTAAACCTAACCAAACTAAGTTGAGGCAAGTCTGATAACTCCTGGTAGCTGTATAATTTTCACTTGTGGTAATTTTAACTCCTGATACATGTCTAATGTTCAGAGCTTTAGCTATCTGGTTCTCTTTGTCTTGCACATTATTAATCTAGCCTTCTTACAAGGTTTTCCTGGCTACAGAAAATCTTACCAAGTGTTGAACTGTCTAGCTATTTGCCAATGTCTTCAGTTGATTAAAAACTGCATGTCTTAGTGTAAGAGGCATTGACTACGAATTCACAAAGAATTTTCTTCACAAATAATTCACAAAGAAATATCTTCATGACCTTTCTTGCCTATTTGCACACTTGCTCTCTAATTAAGCTAACTAAAAGAATAAACAAATCTCTGGTTTCCACATGATTCTGGGCACTTCCATCTGAAAAATAAACAGTGTGCATCATTAATACCAGAAAGGCCCACTCCATTTATCACGGTTGAGTGCTGAAATCTCTTGAATTTATTTCAGACAGTGCAGCACCAAAACAAATTATGAAGATACTACATTACAAGGTGATGATTCAACATCACCGTGTGCTGCTGCAACATCAGGACACAGTGATGTTTGATTTGCACCAAAGAGACAGGAGAGTTAGGAGTGGCCACCTATCATCTGCCAAACGCATTAAATGACCTACAATACCCACAGAATAGCAAACTGAGAGCAGTAAGCTTGGCAATTTGTTGTCAGCTCTTACTGTGAGTTCCATGTCCTCTTCCTCTTTTTCTTTCACTGGCTTTTCCGGTTCCTCTGGCTCCTTCTCCTGAAGATGGATCTCATTGGCCTGAGACATGTAAGGCATATCATCTTTGTTCTTGAACTCCAAGCTGAGGATTGAAGGAGGAAGTAGAATTCCTAGAATTACCTAAAGCAATAATAATAATGACAACAGTAATCATCACAGTAAACAGATTACAATCATGATGGTTACTTAGTGTCAAATGGAACAGCTCCCTCGGGACATCTGAGAAGAGGAATACACTGGTGAATGTGAGTTTCTATGGCAATAGAGTATTTGTCACTTGGGGTAATGTTTTTAGATCTCTGTAGTGAAACAAAGCGTGTAACTTCTATTAACACTGATAGGAGTGCTATGGCTAACTGCCTATCCCGAATATCTGCTTTCTCATCGGATGCGTATTACATATCAGAATGCATCTGCAAAATACTATGTAGGGTAAATGACGTGTGGAACCATGGATGTGTTCAGACTTCGGAATTGCAGATTTCTGCATTTTATGTCATAGGGAATGTCACTGTAAATGACATGCAAGAATTCTTTATTTCTACAGAGAGGGTTAAAGCATCCATGTTTAATGTATGCAGGTAGTGAAGGCATAAATGTGTGGATCTGAGGAGATAAGGCAGAGCCAGTGATAGCAAATGCTGTTTTACTCAGCTGTGCAGTCCCTTTAGATTTGACTTCCCTAGGCTGGCAGCCCACATTATGCTTCCGCTAACGTCAGCTCCTTCTTTTCTGCCTTGTCTCTCTTATGCAGAGGGAATACAGACGACACTATATTTCCCTTGTATGGATATATGCAATGAACAACACTTGGCAATAACTCTGTAGAAAAACTGAAGAGATATCTTAACAAGAAGAAGCGGACAGTCTGTACTCACAAACACAACAACTTCTGCTTATGCTGTTATCTCAGGAAAGGCAATTTTATCATATATCTCTCTCTAATTGACAGTGAAGCCAGACATCAGCTTGTCAGCAGGTAAAGGGTGGTGACTGCATGTGCTCCTCACCAGCAACACTTGCTGACTGCAGTTCGAAGCATGCAGGCCATGCCCTGCTGTGGACAAGCTGAGTGCTGGACTACCCATGCTGCTCCTGCACTGAGCTTCTTGCCAAGGAGGCTCACGGCAGAGCCAGCTCCTTGGGGGCTGCTTGCTCTCGGAGACCAGGAAGGACTCAAAAAGCCTCCCCCCTTCCTGATGGTGCTGCACCTCCCAGTGGGACTGTCAGGAAACAAGGCTCTTGCCTTTTGCCAGTTTTGATACAAGAAAATTGTTTGTGGGAAATAGTCTGTGATTCATGCTTGCAAATTAATGTCCTTGCTGTGCTGCTTCTTGTTCGTGTAGCTTGCTTTACCTTTAAACAGGCTTTGCTAATGAGCTCTAGTGAAACAAAACACAGACTGTGAACTGAATAAAGGATCCTTTCGAGGCCCTCCTGTTACGAGAAGCCAAAAGGAAGCATCTGTTACCTTTGGTTATTCACTGTGAGAGGAAGGTCTGTTTTATGGTTTAAGAGCTGAGAGCTGTAAGCATGAAAGCAAGCTGTGGGAAATGAGGTGCTGCTGAGACCCTACCTGCCCAGGTGGACTATTTACAAAGCTGAACAAGGACCAGAGCAGCAGACCCCAACGAGGGCACATAGCTTGTCAAGAAAATGGTAAGGATGCCTCCAAACATGAGAATGTTTTCTGTCTGTAAGCAGAATGACATTTAAGCACAGCTCCAGCGGGAGGGCAGGGAGAATCCTACTAGTCACGCCCATTCATCACTGTTACTGGATTAGACCCAGAATGATAATGATGCATGCACTTAACAGCACTCTCACCATTAGTGAACAAACTGACTGAGCTATTATCACTTCTCACACACAGATCACGTGGGAGAGAGAAGCCTTTCCCTGAAAGCTTTTCTCTATCAGAGGGAGGAGGAGGCAATTCTTGGCTTTGTGCTGACTGATGAGCACAGCACGTTGGTGAAGGTGAAAGAGGCCAGGCTTCTTCTGGACAGAAATTCACTTCACAGAACCCACCTTGCTCTGTTAGCAGTTTTGCGGGTGGAAGTAAAGCTTAAGCAGCTTTAGAAATTGGATTATCCTCCAGATCCCCTCGGGTAGTCCCTCTGGGTCAGTCATCAGGCAGAGCAGCTGGGGACTGCAAGAACATTTGTGCTGCTTGCTCTGGCCTCTCCTGGGGAGGGCTGCTGGATCAGCACCTTTCACTAGCAGTTAATTCGCTTTCACATCCTTCTTCTTTATTTATGTTTCAGAAGCTTGGCTAACTTTGCAGAGTACTAACCTGGCTCTGTTCTCTTTCTGGTAACTGACTTGGGAAGGGGCACTGAGAAAGATAATAAAAACCTGAATAATGAACTTTGAGCTTGGTTTAGTGACAAGTTGTCTCCTGAAAAGATGAAAACAGGAAGAATATATTCTGGTTAATGTCACTGTGAATAAGCACCCCAAAATAATGTTCACTGAGACAGTTATTACTGATGTTCTGCAAGCCCTGTCATCATCTATTAGAATTCCTCTGGCTGTTAATTCAATTTTAAAACAGTGCTGACCTTTAGGCCAGAATTTTTGCGCATCCGGAGACGACCCATCCACATGTCTGTGAGCAGCATTTGGCTGCAAGTGTGAGCAATGAAGTCCCTGTGCTTGGCGGCCACTGCAAGCTGCAGGCATGTGGCATTGCTCCAGTTCTTCAGCTCGTAGGTCAGCAGTTTCATTGCCAGTTGCTCGTCCTGTTTGTATGACTGGTCCAACAGCTCCACTGCCAATTGGCCAAAGTCCCTGCAAAAGAGGGACATCTGATCACTCCTGTTAGCTCATGCGATCTGCTGCAGAAAACATCCCTGAGTGACAGCCTCTGCAAGGGGTGCATCACCATCAGGCAGATCTGCACACACATTAATGGTAGGGATTTATATAAGTAGCCCAGCTTAGCTGTGCTGAGCACCCACACCTACCAGCTGTCTGCTCCCACCTGCCTGCCCACTTCCCTGACATTTTTTGGTTGAAATCCATTGGTTATATGGAGCCTGGAGGGCTGCTTCTCTGCTATTTGCTCATGACGTTATGATCAAGCCACTTGGGAAGAGTAGTGACCAACACCCTTTTGTGAATTCTCACCGTTTTCAATGTCTCAGACTTTTAATATCAGAAAGGACTGCTTTGAAATTTAATATGTCAGCTTGATCACCTACATATGAGCTGGTGGTTAATCACCACCTCTCTCTGCCTATGATGTTCAAAACAATTTCAACAGTTGATCTGTTTGGGATGAACAGAACGCCTAGTGAGGGCTCAGAAAGAACACATGCAGTACAATCACTTAAGAAGCTATAATGCTAGCAACACTGCATCTTTTGCAGACAGGTTGTTTGAAAATCAATTAGACTTTCTCTGAAGAGTCTGCACTTTCCCTATAATTTAAAAGTGAAAGGCAAGATCAGCAGGCTCTCACTTTATTTATTTTATTTTTTACTTCACCTAGGAAAGTGTCCATGGAAGAAAATCTACCTCGAATTATGGTTCAGCTCTTGAGATATGTCATCCACCATGTCATTTTCTGATGCTTCATGGGCCATGGCTTTGCAGAGTTTGCAGGCCACCAGTGCTTTAGCCATAGCCTCCTCTCCGTGCTGCCAAAAGAAGAGGGCCATCTTCTGGCGCTTCATAAGCACTGCCCACACCATCAGCTCGTGGAACGGAAAGGGAAAATGATTTATCTCAGGGTCATCCAAATCAATATCAACTTCTTCTTCTCTTTTCTTAGTTGTTTTCCTCCCTCGTCGTAAAGGGACATCATCCTGTGAGAATTGCAGAGAATGTTTTTTCATCAGGGAAGGAATTGAATCCATGCACACAATATTTTGGAGTCAGTACAAGAGATGTCAAATACATTACCCACAATGCAATCCCTTCAGCTATTTTGGATTAAAAAATTAACACCATAAAACAATGGCTATAAGTATGGGTTCATGCACAGAAATTAAGAAGCCAATAATCCTATGCCTACACACAGGGAAAAAAAACTTTGGACTCTGAACTGCTCTTACTTCCTGAAAACATAAAGCACCATTGAACAATGCCCAGAGACATTTTGAAATAGCCACTATTAAAATAAAGTTAAGCATTCACTTCAGTTACATTCATTCATTATAATCCATCCACCTTGTTCCTCCTATCGACAATACATATCCAAGGGATGTTCTAATCTTCTTAAAACTTCCCGCTTATTCCTAGTATTTTCTCACTTTATTTTCTCAGTAGAGTCAGAATCACCTGTCAGCTCTCCCATTTTGTATTTCTACTACATGTTTACCCCCTTTTTTTCCAGTTCTACATTGTTTTTACAACCAGACTTTATGCTTTTGTTTCTATCACATTTTAGCCAAATTGGACCATTCATTGGATAAATAAGTTGTTGGGTGGTTGTAGACAGAGGGTTGTAGCTCTGTGCCTAGATGGAGTCTGCTCACAAGTGGGACTGAAGTCTTCAACATCTTTACCAATGGCTTAGACAGCTGGATTGAGTGTACCCTCAGCAAATTTGCTGATGACACCAAGCAGAGTGGTGCAGTTGATACAGCAGAAGGAAGGGATGCAATCCAGAGGAACCTTGACAGGCTTAAGAAGTGTGCTCATATGAACCTAATGAGGTTCTAAAAGGTTCAAAAGTCTGAGGTGCTGCACTTGGGTTGGGGCAATCCTAGATATGTCTATCTACAGGCTGGCAGAACTCCTTGAGAGCAGCTGTGTGAAGGACTTGGGGGTTCTGGCAGATGAAAAGCTTGATGTGAGCCAGCAGTGTGCACTTGCACCCTGGCAGGCCCACTGCATCCTGGGCTGCATTTAAAGAGGGATGGCCAGCAGGGGAAGGGGGGTCATTGTCCCCTTCTGTTCTGCCCTTGTGAGGGCCCATCTGGAGCACTATGCCCAGGCCTGGGGCCCCCAACACTGGAAGGATGTGGAACTGTTTGATAGGGTCCAGAGGAAGGCCACTAAGATGATCAGAGGGCTGGAGCACCCCTCTTATGAAAGAAAATTGAGGGAATTGGGCTTGTTTAGCTTGGAGAAGAGAAGGCTCTGGTGAGCCCTCGCTGTGGCCTTCCTGTACTTGACAGGAGGTTTTAAGCAGGAAGGGAGAGATTTTTTACACTGTCCAAAAGCAATAGGACAAGGGGGAATGATTTTAAACTAAAAGAGGGGAAGATGAGGTTACCAGTTAGGAGTACATTCTTTACTCAGAGGTGGTGAGGCCCTGGCACAGGCTGCCCAGAGAAGCTGTGGGTGCCCCACCCCTGGAGCCGCTCAAGGCCACTTTGGATGGGGCCCTGGGCAGCCTGAGATGGTGGGGAGCAGCCCTGCCCACGGAATGGGGTTGGAACTGGGTGTTCTTTAAGGTCCCTTCCAACCTAAGCCATTCTATGACTCCGATTTTCAGCAGTTTTTATCAGACAAGCTGACCTGTTCTGTGCCACACCCACAGACAACAAAATGAAAGTGATAGTACAAAATAAACAAACAGGAAAATACCACAATCTTTGAACTATCAGGTAGCTAGAGCTGCCAAAAAAAACTGATGAAAATTTGGCCCATGTAAAGATTTCTGTCTCATTCAACAGCTTGGAAATCCTTTTTAAGCTACGTAGTGATCTGACTGAAACGTGGCACAGGCTGGCAGACTGTAACAATTTGTTTAATCTTCACCAGAAAACATTTAATTCACAGAGGGGGAAGAGCCTTCTTTTCTTGTCTACCTGCTAGAGTTCTTTTAAGAAATATTTCTAAATGTGAGCCTTGCATAATGAAAAAGATGAAAAACACAACCATTGTGGCACAAGTCTCCTTCACAATTTGAAAACAGTTATGGGTGCCTTCATTACAGTGTACCTAAAAATTATCTTGATTTAACTTAGATTTGTCAAAGAAAGAAAACACATTAAGATTTATCTTAATGTCACCTACCTCCATTCCCAACAGTTTCAGGGCTTTTGGCTGTACGGAAAAGTTAAAAAAATGTTATTTCTCCCAGAAGGGTGAAGAAAAATCACAACTGTATGTGTATACATATATACTTGTGTGTGTAACACATAATGTATAAGATATAATATAGAGTATATAACACAATATATATAATATATAATGAAATACTCTCAATATAATGGAATATTATTTAACATACTCCACATACATAAATAAAATAAACAATTACATATATGTGTTTAACTCTACCTTGAATTAGACTCTATTTCACCCAAATGAACAACGGAAAACATACATTTGGATTCTAATGTAAATTCCATCTGTTTGGGGGTTGTTCTAGTAGAAAGGAGACAGAAATTACTGCTAAGAGTCACTGTCATGTGTGAATTTCTCTGGAGTGCTTTAGTATTTTGGCCATTTCCCTTGCACACTCTTACTGACTGTTATAAAGCTGCTTTATGTGTTGTGCCGGTGTCTGTGAAGTCTCTACTGAAATGATTATCCTGATGGAATATGGAAGTCTCTCCCAGCAGCTACAATTATTATCCTTCTTCTCAATAGTGAAGTATGAAAATGTGAGACAAAAACAAACTCTCTTCTCATGCATTTGGCTGCAAGCGTTCCACAGAGCTGTTGCTCTTTATAGTGTCTTAGGATGGTATTTAGTGGTGTGTGTTGCTAAAATCTGAACTGAAGCATGAAATGAAAATGTGAAGCAAAAATAGGCTAAGAACTGCAAATCTTACTGGCAACAGTTAATCACACTTTGCTTCAAGCTGAATTGGGTCAGTGGTTGGCATTATGGATGACAACAAATACCTTTGATGTTTTAGAAAGATAACAAATTTACTTTGGATTCACAGTACTCAAATCTATCAAACCAGAAAACTCAAAAAATGCAGAATGGTATTTTTGCCATGAACCCACTGTCTTGCTGATGCCACATGCAGCCAGTAAAGCCTGTTTTGAGTTATCTGTTTCTTTGCCCTCATAGCTTCAGGCCACAGACTAGAGGATGAGTCCTGAGATAGTACATGCATCTCTCAAAATACAAGTTTTCTCAAGTCTAACTTGTTAGTGTCCTATGGTATCGAACCAAAAGACTCTGAGTCCTTCAAATGCAGCATTTGGACAAAGCCAGAGGAATCTGCCCTATGCCCTGGTCTCATCAGGGCAGCAGAACACCCCAGCCCAATATCTTGCTTTCTTATTAAACTTTTTTAAAAATTTGATTGTCTGCAGTGCACTGTAGTGAAATAACTAAGCAATGGGAATCAATCTGTAGATAGAATAGTGCATGCATGTAGATTTCCTCCTAAGTCTGGAACCATACAAGAAACTACTGCAACTGCTGTCAATGGGTGCAGTCAGACAGACAACAAAAAATTGCTCCTTACCCTCTTGGGCCCAAATAAATTGTGGTACAGTGTTCTGAACCGCTTCCGGGTGTAGTTGCAGCGATACGCTCCTCCCATCAGGTACTCTATCACCAAACCAATATCAATCAGGCTTATTCGATAATCTGGAGGTAAATTTCCCTGTGACAAAAATAAGAAGGATCGTGGGGGAGGAAGAGATGATTATTGTTGGCATTGTTAAATGCACTTTATAAAGATATTAGAATAAAATAAATTAAAATAGTTAAAAACAGAAAAGTATTATTATGCTGGTTAATTAATTCACCTTAAAATAGATCCAACCGAAACCTGGATATTCTCGCTTGGAAAGAAGACATAAGTTAAATAAGGTGAAGAACTTGTAGTAACAGAAGATAGCGTCAGTACACAGTACTCATATTCTTCAGCTGGGGAAACAAGGAACATGACTGCAGAACAAAAAGCATGAGGATCAGCGCACTGGAAAGGTCACGCACAGTTGCTGAGCTCTAGTCTTGTCAGACAGCACCTCTGCTGTACCATCTGTGCTCCACATCTCTTGTCCTGGCATTTCTCGTCTCTGCTGGCATCTCCTTTTCATTGCCTCCTCTGCACTGCTGAGCCACTGTGAAGTGACATCATGTGATATTGATTGTTCACAAGAAAGCAGCTCTTGCATGTGATCTTCCCATCCTCCATATTCCAGGAAAGAAAAGATGGAGGAGAAGAGACTTGTTATCTACTCTAGAGGAATTACGCATTTCTTCTGGGAATTATGTACAAATAGACTAATATCTTTGCTTAAATTTCACAGTTATTATGAGGAAAGCATCTGTATATACAAAAGTAAGTATGAAAACTGGAAAAAGCAAAACACCTCTATAGATAATTCCTTGGGGTTTTGGTTGAGAAGAAAAATATATGCCTAGCAATTTTCCCAGATGAGCCCTCCTTAAACTCCCAGGATATTTTACTGAAAACTCTTCCATGCACAGTAACTCTTCTACCTAATTTTCAGCACTGCTAGGGAGTTGTGTCCCATAAAGGAGAATTGTGATTGTGGCAAGGGTCATTAGCAGGATCCTGCAAAATATGCCTCTGCTCACTCTTCAGTTTCTGTTCCTTTCTATTAAATAGAATATGAATATCCAATGACTTTGGCACACACCTCTACTCTTGAAGGGGAAAAAAACCTGTAAACATATCTATGTCTTATTGCCCTCACTCTGTGAATTCCCTTGCACATAATCATCCCTCTTTTTACTGTCAAGCCTGGAAACAGCAACACTAAAGGTATAAGTTGTCATATGGACATGGCTTGCTAAGCTCTGAAAAATACCTCAGTAACAGATTGTCTCTTCCAGCATGTTGGCCCGAGTCTGCTTCTGAATCAAGTGGACATTTCTGTTCTCCAGTAACAGTAGGTCTGACAAGACACCTGGGAGGCGAAGTGCTCCTGGGGCTCTCTGGTGGCAGAATAAAACCCTGCCTGCTCTTCTGTTTCCCTGTGGAAACTCTGCAAGGAAAACTCTGATCCAGTTTCAGGAGAGAGCTAACGGGAAGGGACTGCCTCCAGGTAAAATTTCCCCTCTTCTCTAAGTCACTGCTGAATTATTTGGACAACAGTTCATAGTTTAGCAGGCAGTTCCCCCTCAGCAAAGAAGCCACGACTTAGAAAACCGTGAATAGGTCACCCAGATCTGCAGATCTTGTTAAGGACTTTGCAGATTTACAACTCCGTCCTGTCACTGTGCAAGAAAAGTTGCTACAAGTTAAAGGTGGAAAGAGAGGTAAGTTATCCTTCTGTGAATTGTGAGTGACAGCTTGGGAAAGAAGAAAAAATAACTCTAGTAAAAAAAGTTAACTAAGTTGTACACTCAACATCACAGAAGGACTATGAAATTGTAATTTTTGTCCAAAAAAAAAAAAAAAAAAAAAAAGCAGTTCACTTTAACAAAATAATTACATTTTCTGTAATGATATACAGCACAGATTACAGTTAGCCTGTAGCTGTTTTTATGTGATCATCAGAAGAAGGTTAATAATTCACATGGAACAATTTTATGACAGCCTTGTCTTGTTGGAAATATCTGCGTGCCTGCCTGGCTGCTCTGCAGATTTGCTTATTAGATTCAGAGCAGAGAGGCACTAATGGAAAGCAGATGGCACCTGGCTCTGCACAAGAGATGGAATGGATGCAACGATTCTCCTTCCTCGTCTACTTCAGCCAGGCAGAGAAAAGCTTATTTCAGTCCCTGCAAGGCTCTGGCAGCATGCTGAAAGGCTGAGGATGCAAAGGGGAAGCAGCGCCGTGGTGCACTGGCACTGGCAGTGGGCTGGAATTCAAAGGGATGGAAGATCAAGCAAATCTAGTGGCAAAAGGTGAGCTGCCAACTACATTCCAGTGCTGTCCCTTGGCAGCATTTCTCCCCTCTTCCTAATCTTGGCCAGTGCAATGGGGCAAGGAGCACTACGGTTAGCATATGAGATTAGCTTGTTTGAACACAGTCATTTTTATTCTAAACAGTTCTATGAAAATTGAAGATAAATCTAAAAATTAAACCCTCTTTGTCTGTTTTCTAAAATGTTCTCCAGTTTCCAGAATGCTTAAGGCATTTCATCAGAACAAGGCACTGGCAGAAGGGGGAGTAACCAGGACCGAGCTGTAGTTCTTCAGCTGTAAGACAATAAAACTGAATGTTTTGATGCTACTAATTTGAAAAAACCCCACGTGTATTATTGAGCAACTGAGAAAGCACAATGGGCCTCAGGTTGCACCATGTGCTATAATGTGTGACTTTCTTAATACAGTTGTTATGATTTCTAAGGTTTTATAAAGGGATAAAAATACAGTTTTTTCAATACAGTAACTTTAATGGAAGATGTGCCTAAACCTCCTTACTACAAACACCTGAAACACCTTACTATAAAAATCTCCTAAAATCACAGCAGAAATACATGGAAGGGGCTCTGCATGTACCCAAATGTTCGATATACCAGCAAACTCTCTGAATGCCCCCAGTAGTGGTGAGCTGCCTGTAAATAAAACTCAGTGGTGCAAGTGTGTCAGAACACTTCCAAGATCAGCAAAAACTTGGATGGGCTAATTCTAGAATAGCTGAAGTGGTCAGGAAGGATAGAGGAGAAGGTTGGTGTAGGGGTCTGCCTATTACTAATAAATTAACTTTTTAATGCCGAGACAAACTTTTTAGTGATTATACATTATTCTTTCCCTGGTGAAACTTCAAATTTAAAATATAATTAATCAATTATAATACCTTATTTCGGTTCATGTGCATTTTCATTTTCGGTGGGTAAAATCTCTAATTTTGCATTCTGAGGAACTTTCAAAGTTCTGTGTAACACCTGCCAGTTCTCTGATACTGCAGGCATTCAGAGGCAGTTCAAAATAAAGGACTTTGAAAAAAATGTGTCAACCCACAGCGAGAACAAGATATGTTTATTATGTGCCATTTTTGTATGAGAGAAAGAACCCATCTGTTAATTTCTGCTATTCTTTACCTAATTCAGTCAAGAAAGGAGGTTTTCTTTTTGTTTGTTTTTGTTTTTGTTTTTTTTAAGCAACCTGTAGAGGGCAACCTCCACTTACAAAACAGATTTCAGGCACGGCCACTGCTTCCTTCTCCTTTCTCTGGTACATCGCACAGTGAAGGAAAAAAGTCAACCCATGTGTTAAATTCTGTGCCCCTGGCAGATGATGTCACAAAAGTCACGATAGAAATGATGCGGGCAGATACTGCCTCATATGTAGTCGTGGAACTGAGAGGATCAAAAAGCGAGATGTACTCAGTTCTCTCCAAAGCAGAGGCATAAAAAAAGTAATTTGCTTTATTGACATATTCAAAATGTAAGCCCTCTGATTAAAGTAAGATCTTTAGAAGTCTTTCTCCAGGCCTCTGCAATTCACTTCCATGGCTAGCAGTCTTCACAGCAATTTGGATGTGGAAATCCAAAGAAAATAAAGTGGTGTGTGTGTGTGTGTTTGTGTGTGTGTGTGTGTTTGTGTGTGTGTGTGTACGTGTGTGGTTGCAAACAGGGCGTGGGAATGTGACTTCTGTTGTGCAACTTGGTGCAACTTCTTTGCAGTACTCAGCAGACGGGGTTGGCATTCAAAGCAAAAAAGCTTCCATTAATTTTTATAACCATGTGATACAAAGGCAGTACATTGAATAATACTTCCACAATTTGTAAGCATCCATTTTCTATTTGAAAATGTACAATGACTTAGATGCAAATAACTTCTATAGCATGCACTTCTGTGCATACTGTAGATTTTAAAACTGGGATGTAAGAGTAATGGGCATTTGGCATGCATGACCTTTAAGTGTTGTCTCAAGGTGGCACACTACATTTCTTGTATTTCTGTTCTGTGACACTGTAATAAAATCTCACAGATTAGTTATTTGGCTTCAATCTTTATATATAATAGGAAAAAATCAGCATCAGAGAGAGGCATGGTGTGGTTTTCATGTGTAGTGGGCGACTTTACTGTCAGATGGTGATGTCCATTAAGAAGTTATTTCCAAAAAGGTGTTTTCATTTAAACTGGTGTCACATCTGCTGACAGATTTACATCTTGGTTGCCTGGTGAGGGATCTGACTGCTCAGGTGTAGGGCTCTGGTGAGCTGACACACTTCTCCTAGTGAATTGCGTTTCTTCTTCATCACAGAACAAATGAGAAATGCAGCCACTGAGGTGCAGTTCTCTAATCAAGGTGCTGGAGGGCTGCCTCAGCATGCCTGCTTTCAAAGCCCCTAACTATATTCTAATACGAGTGCTTGTTGTCTTCATACAGTGGGAGTTACAGGAGACTTTGAGCATGAATAGAGGGAAAAAAAGATGCATTTAAGGAGGAATCATGATCATCTAATATTTAGCAATCACTGTGGACAAATAATGTCATTAATGTATAATGACAGTACATTTAGTGTCAATGTCTACCATTGTACACCTAAAAGGAATGATCTTCTTTGACTATTTTCAGGCCTTCTTTTCCCCCAAGAACTCCTTAAAAATTATTTCTTTCATTATGGACTTGGATAAAGATTGATTTTATTCAGTTACTCAATAAAGAAATTGCTACGTCTTTGAGAAAAGACTGGAAAGGTGATGCTGGGGGTGGAAAGGAGTTCTAAAAGTCTCTTTTAAAGGAAAGAGGCTTACATTTGTTTCAAACTTGTAAGGGCACATAAATAAATAAATAAATAAATAAATAAATAAATAAATAAATAAATGTTAACTTGGGCTTTAAAAGAAGCAGACAGTTTAAATGCATTCTGGCTTTTCTCTGCTCCAGCCAAGGGGATGTGCTCATAAGAACAGTTTTGATTTCCTCTGTAGACATTTCAGATCTTCTGATGCCACTGAAAATACTACATGTAAGTGAACAGCAGTGCTGCCATGTAACTCACCAAACAAAGAAAAACATAAGAATCTCCCTAAATGTCTCCACTAATTATTCTGTAGCATTTTTTAATAGAAATACGATTTTGTAAGCATTGCCATTCCCTTTCCCTATTTTCTTTCAGTTCTGCTCAGCTGCAAGTGATAGAAGAAATCACTAAAATCTGTGCTCTTGCAAAAATTCTCAATTCCCTTTTCTGTCTTCCCTTCAAATATTCTCACATACAGAAATCTGCCTTCTCAAGCATGCCTGGCTTGAGGTCCAAGTTATGCAATGAGTAAGACTGCAATCTGCACGTGCTCATGCAGAATATTCAAGCTGATGAGGTTAGTTGCAGGGACAATCTCCTTGATCCATATATTGAAAGGATGAGAGATTTTCATTTGTTGCTGCTGCTGTATCGCTTTTAATCCTGTGCAACAAATACCAAAGGGTATTTGGAGTCTCCCTGCCACTCTACCTTCCTATGTTTCTATCTACAGTTCTAATGGCTCTTTATATAATTCAAGATGCTCAAAATTAACTCAATAAGGGGGCAGAAGAGATTTGTGCTATCTCTTTCACTATGTTTCTTCTCAGGAAGACAGCTACACAGTACCACACAACACAGAACAAGGAAACATTTCAACCAACTACGAACCAACACAGGGGTAATAGCTATTTCACAGACTCAGAAGTTAATTAACAACATGGAAATTAGCACTGATGATAGCTGCAGGTATGGAAAAATACAGATAACAGCATAAATCCACAGGGAATATAAGAGCCTACTATTCTGCTAGCAGAAGCACTATAATACAAGCATTTAAAATCACAGCAAAAGCAAGCCCAATAACTTGCTAATGGTGCACTGTATGCAAAAAGTTAATATTCAGTACATACAAACAAGACATTCTGTAATGGCAGGGGAAAGAGAAGGCTCTTACTGAAAGCTCATGCAATACAGAGATTGTATCTAGCTACAAAAAGCGATCACGACATTCTCTCCAACCTACCGTCTACTGGACTCTTACCTTTTTGACATCCCTGACTAGATGATATAAAGTGTTGGATGGTCCGTGTCTCTGCAAAGGACAAACACAGAAGAATACAATAATTTTGCACTGTCCAAATGCCATGCAAGACTAAATACTGAGAAGGCTGCCTCGGTTTAGTAGTTTAAAAATCAGACAACTGAGAACACTTTAAATATGCTGCCATCAATTTTTAATTGAATTTGAAAAATCAGTTACAAGAGCAGTATTTCACTTGACTTCTTTGTCAGAAAACCACAAGGACTGCCATATTGCCTCAAAACTACAGTCCTGTATAGCAGACTTAGGCTCTAGCACACTGTGTAGAGCTTCTGTGAGAGAGTGGAAGGAAGAACAGCAGGTCAGGCATCAGGCTTCCTCTGCGCAGCATCTCCACTTCCACCGTTGGAGGCTCAGTGAGCTCCTGGCCCAGAGCAGGAATGACTTCCACAGTTTTAATTGTATGTTGTATGGACAAAAAAATAATTTCCGTTGTGTTTTTGACCATTCCTGATATTTTCGGAGACTCTAATTGGAGGCCTCCTTGGCTTTGACATATCATATATGAGTCCCCATATAGATTTGTTCTAAAAGATTTTATTTAAGATATTGAACTTTAGGCTTTCTTCAAATTTAATCCTTGTAGAAACTCACTTTGTTATAAGAACTACAGAGGTCATCTCTAATAAGAAAGCTTAAAGGCTTTCTATTTTTAGTACATAGAAGTTAGCTGATCGACAAACTTTAAGATAACCAAAGATTGGATGGGATGATCTTGCTGTAGGTTGGCATAGTTACTTATTCCTCCACATTTTGCACAAATTTAATGAGTTCTTCTTATATTTGATATTTTTGAAAGACTGACTTCTGGTCACCGTCAGTATAAAACATTTCTGGGTAACAGCCCATTTTAGCACCTTGCAATGGCAGGGCTTTGAAAAGTACTGGCAAAACAAAGTGTTTTGAAAAGGCCTATATACTGTACCACAACCTCCTTGCATGGGCAGAACTCAGAATCCCAAGAGTTAGGCAACACTTGAAGAGTTTTTTCCATATCACTGTGCCAATTCAAACTCTTTGGTTTCTCTCAGTAGGTAATTGTGATCTGAGTGTCAGAATTTGCTCTGGAGTTGAGATATCAGAAGCAATTTGAACCTGTGCAGTTTTGTATTCATCTTAAGGGCAGAGATAAAACTTGGAAACAGGTTTTTAAAAGTCAAAACTATAATTTTTGAAATGTTCTACAAAGACACAGGGAAGTCCTGTACTGTAAAGGCACTTGGCCCTCCTGAAATCATCATGTTTCACCTAGAAATTCAGAATGTTATCACAGTAAGTTTATTTCTAGTTGTTTTCCAGTGCCTGAGTTTGATTAATGTTTGCAAGATTTCTGAGCCCCCAAAGGGGCTTATATCTTCAGAAGTCACGTACCACAATCATACGGGTCCCAGCTTGCTAGTTACTGTCTTCCAGCCAATGCAACCTGCCTAAACCTGAGGTCCATCCTATTGGAATTACAATGACCAGAAATCAGTCAATATTTTGTGAGGTTTATTTCAAGTTCATGAAGTACATACAACAGATTATGTGGGCAAGAGACACTGAGTTCCATTATGTGAGAGACAAAGCTAAGAGCCAATGTGGACTTCTCACATGAAAAAAAGTATTCTGCATCAGATGTTGGATGCCTTGTCATATGAGTGGGAGGTAGAATAATGAATATAGAGAGAGAAAATTTGCCTTATGTTGGCCCTACCGTATTGTACAATTCCTCTAGTCGGGAGATGGTGAGAAAACGATGCATGCTTACTCCATTTTCTATGAGTAATTTCACAAAATCCACTCTGTCCAACACCAGTGCATCCAGCATTGCTTGCTCAAGGGAGCCCACCTGCAAAGCAAGTGATTAATTCAGGGTGTTCCTGGGCACCATACACCAATACACCATACACCATATCCTGCTTTTCCTGCCACTGGCACAAGCAGGCAAACCTCACAGAATTATGAGAGTTTATTTGCTATGCTGAGAATGGCATAATCACAATTTTAGCCTATACTGGTTTCTCTGATTCAGGGCAGCATTCCGGAAATGAGTGTCAGAGCATTAAGATGAACATGCTTTAGGAAACTCGTATTTGGACAAAGGAACTGAAACATATGAGACTAGTGATGACACCTCCTCACTACTCACTATCTTATCTTCCTAATATCTTGCTTTCCTGACAAAAATTTTCTTTATATTGGGTGTACCTGTCATGTATAAAAACACTCACTTTAATTCTGTCTTTACTAGCTTTTTCCTCAGTTTGTGATGTTGGAACTCAGATAAACTTTGACACTCAGGAAATTGAAACAGTTTCACAAATAGCATTTCTTTGAAGGTCTAAATGCAGGAGGTCTTCTTATGCATAACCTCTCCTTTTACATCTCTTTCAGTATGGGGAGAGATGGAGGGGTGAGAACATACTTTGTACTTCCAGCTTCTAACTTGCAAGATGATTGCAGCTTGCAGTATTTACACAAATTTTTGCTATGTAGTAGCAATAAAGATAAGGACAGCTTAGTACTACTATTTAAATCTCTGCTATGTTGTGTTGCATGCTTATGCCGAGTATTGAAAGCAAGGGAAGCAAGGGAAAGCAAGGGAAAAGGTCTTATTTCCTCCATAACTTAAAAGGTAAAGATCTTTCAAACTAGACTTCAGGGGCAGCAACCTTTAGAAACTATATAACACGAACATTTAAACAGAAAATGTTTTCTTGTTATAATTTTCTTGTGAGGAAATGCCAATGCTCATGTAAAGATGGGACTAGGGTATGAATTTTCATGACAGTGACAAAACAATTGTCACAGTAATGAAAACTGTGATCCAACTAAAACTTCTGAATGAAGATGCGGTGGGTTGTAAGGGTGAAGACAGGGTCTGCCTGGCTTTGCTGGGTGACTTTTACCACTGTAAAAACTGCATCACAAGTTGAGATTTATGACACTGGAGAATGCTCCTCCACTTTCCCCCACAAAGTTCAACATCCCTGCTTTTTATAGGATTTCTAGAGCAGCTCTATCCATGGCGGCCCAGCAGACAGTGCTGGCCCTGAACCTGTCCCCACAGCTGGTAGCTGGAGCACAGGATAGTGCAGTTGAGAGGCAGGCATGTCAGTGCAGAACAGCACTAGGCACAATATTAGTACTAGCTCAAGAGCCACCGATCTGCTGTGGTAATGTCACCTCCCAGTTCTCACATTCCATGTGATGACTTACCACACCTTTGCAGCATCATTTTGATGTCTGCTTATCATCAACTTCAGTATTTTTAAGTGAAAGACTATAGGATGAAGAGCAGAAATTTTAGTTTACAGCCTGATATTTTAACACGACTGTTAATGGATACTTGTTTTTCTCAGCTTGCAGAACGATTTCTTAATAGTATCAATGTGTTGTTTCCTGTTTTTCTAAAGGTGTGATCTCAGTGTTGAGGCATCATTAGGTGTCAGCATTGCCTTGAATGAGTACATTAAAACGTCTGCAACTTTGTCTGTCTGTTGCTGGGACTGGAAACTTTGTGTTTGATTGGAAACATGATTCAACATAATTCTTAATTCTTTCTTAAAACCACCATTGCCATAAGAATGGATTTAATGTCATGTAAGGTTTAAGGTGTTTTCTGTAGAAGATGCTGCATGTATATACTGTACCGGCCACTGCTGCCCATATATAAAGATCTGACTGCGAGCGATGTCTACTCTGTTCCAGGCTAAAGCCAGGCTCAGCTGGTCGGGAGCAGATGCGTTAGCTCCTGTGTATACAGAGGGAAGTGTGGGGAGGAGAGGAGGAGACAAAAGAAACAAGACATACTTTAGACACAGCCAACATGCCACCTTGGTAATTCCTCTAAATCAGAAGTCTCGCAGACATTCCTGTCACTTCTGCCTCTGATCTCATATTAAAATAAAGCCCAACCTTCCATTATCCCTGGAATAAAATCCCTATTCTCACACCTAAATCTATGTCTCTCAGATGCCTCATAAATGTTAATAAGTTCCCCACAATCCCCTTGAGAATTTACGTTTGTGGTATAGTGAACTGGTTTTCTTCATCTCAGTTGGGAAGCCAGAGAAGAAGCCAGGAGGGATACTAACCTGGTACAGCAATACACATACACACACCCCACACCTACCCCCACATGTGTATACATGCAAACACTCACATCCAGCAGTTACAGAAAAGTTGAACTCACACAGGCCAAATCAGTTTAAATAAGGATACAATTTATGCACCTCTTTTATGCATCCCTGCCTGTGTAAGCATAGGAATTGCTCCACAATTTGTACCTCGGAATCCTGGTGGGACAGATTTCCCTTCACCCAAGAGATATTCATGTAAAAAAAAAAAAACCCACTCAATAGAGCTGCTGTCAAGGTATAACGTATCACAAATAATTAGGAGTCTATGCAGATGGATTTGCAGTCGTTTGTTTGTGGAAGGGAGTGCATGTTTTCCCCTTAGTTTTAATGGACACTGTGGGACTTTCCTGTCCTGCTGTGCTTTTTTAATGTTTCACTAAGGATTTCAATGTTATTAACTGATTTGTAATAATAAAGCAGTATTTGTGTTTCAGTGTCACGGTGAGAGCTGGCCTGAGTGAACTGATCAGCTGAATAAGGGGGCCTTCCACTTTAACAACCTACAGGCTTTCAGAGATTAGGTGATGGTATAGAGGCTCATTTTTTAAAGATGTAATACCTCCACCTTTTTCTTGCCTTCATTAAATTTTATGCTGACAAATGGTCCTCATGGAGAGAGGACAAACAAGAGCTTTTCATTACTTCAAAGCAGTTCTGTCCTCATTTCAGTACTATACAAAAATCATGCACTGTTCCAGCAGAAAGAGGACTGAAATTAGAGGCATAGAAAATATTATGAGGCATTATGAGGCAATTGCTGAAATCTTCAATGTAAGATCAGTTCAGCAGACCCCATGGAATCTTAGCTTACCTTTTAATTTCCTAACTCATAACTCTTCAGTCAGTTCACTTTGCTAAATACTTCGCAACACTTGAAGGAACTATTTGGTACACAGATCATGTGCATTTTATTGCAGAAATGAGCTTTGATAAGAAGGCAGGTGATGCAAGAGCAGAAAGATAAATAAAAATGAAGAGAAGAAGAAAAGGCAGTGAAGACAGTAAAACACTTTTCTGTGATCAAGAACATCCTTCAGTTAAGACACAGCTTCTTGTTGCTTTATATTATAGTACAGTCAAAAGCTCTTATGGGTGATGTCAATGACATTCAAGCCTTTCTAAGTTTCTTATGCAGGTAACATACACCATTCAAAAACAGATAATATTTGCCTCTGGGAAAGGCAAATATGCCTCTACAGTTTTATTAAAAAAAAAAAAAGAAGGGTAAAAATACCCCAATTGGGTATAATAGCATAAATTCAGAATAGACCAAATAATATTCTCCCTCTTTTTAAAGCAAACAACGCTACCTCTCAGAACATCCTTGGATCTCCTCCTGCCTGTCCGCATGCCTATACAAGAAGGGAGCACCTTGGCAGAGTCTCAAGCAAGGTCTCCGGAATGCAGTGGAAGAAGCACACGGGTGAACCCCAAAATCCGGGTGCAGTGACGGTGATTCCACCAGTTGGAAACATTCTGCACGTATGATGGGGGAGTTCCACCTTCTGACTTTGCTAAACACACTGCAGGTTACGGTCTGTGTAGCCAGGGATCCATCTGGCTTAGAAGCCATTTTGGATTGAGAGGGGGTCAGATGGATGGGAAGGATAAAAGCAGCTCCTTACAGTGTCCCCACTTCAGCCAAAGCTGAAGCGAAATCACAGAGACTGCAGGTGAACCTTCTGAGGGAGAGGGAGCCATCCCCACTCTGTGCTGAGGAACCCCTGGACTGTTTCATGCTTTAGGAAGGACCCAATTACAGGATGAGCACAGGGCCCTCTGATGCACGTGACGTGAGGCATGGGGCAGCCATTCACCAGAATTGCTTTCTTTTAATATATATTTTATTAAATGCTATCAGTGCATTTGAGATGTATGAGGTGAAACTCTTCTAGTTACCATGGTAGTTCACTTCACTGCCTAGTAGAGTACTGGAAATACCTAAAAGTTGAAAAATACATGGTTTCTCAAGGAGCTTTCGTACTTCAGGTCCAAACCAGTCTATCAGAGAGGAAACTGGGAAGTATGGGTCAGAGCTCTGCTCTTCTGAGAGTGAGGTTTTGTTGAAAAAAGATCCTTATGCCTGTCTCTGCTTTCCCATTTTCCCTATATGGTTTTCAGGTCAGTGTGGGTGGCATGAGTGTCACACAAAAACAGAATCGAATAAATGATGTTAGAAGTTTATACAGAACACCTCATGGGCCATGGATGATTGTTTCAATTGATTTTATTTGAGGATGCACCACTGACTTTTAATTCAAATGAAAAAGAATGTAGTTCAGCTATTTCAGGTGAAATTCCACCCAGCATTAAGAAGTAAAAATAAGCAAAAGTTATCTGCCCCAAAAGAGCGCTTTAGACAATAGGAATAGTAACTGCAGAAGAGTCTTTCTTCCCTTCATGTATCCCTAGAAGTAAAATTCAATTTGAGATACAATGGATTGATTTGGTACTATTTTATTTCAATGCAGATTTTGCTAATACAGTTATATGCTAGATAATGCAAGGATGCTGAGATGTTAAATGAAAAAGGAGATATGTGAAAGCTGTTCCTGCAGGTGTTAACTCCACGCTCTTAGGCAGCCATATAAGACAGATTATTCTGATAAAAACTCCATTCACATCAGATAATCTGTCCAACATCTTGGACCAAAAATGCTGTACAAGTCAATGGCATACTTTGGTCTATAAACTTGAATCTGCATCCTAGGTGAGCCAGAAAATGGGTATTATGCCTTTGCAAGACCCCAGAGTACTGAAGAGATACAGAACAACGTACACCAGCCAAGATTCACTGTGACCAACGTAAAAGCTCTGATGAATTCTCTAGCTATAGTCTAAGATGCTTAGTTGTCAGGAGTCTGAAAAGTTGAAATGGCATAAAACTCATCTATAGGGGCAGATATGGCTATTGGAGATTCACTTCTAAAAAGCTTTTAAGCACATCAGTGCCCTCTTTGAACCATCACTTTAAAAAAAAGAAGTAGACTAGGAAATATAGCAATCCAAATTAGCTTTCTGCTCTGCATCTTGGCAGGTTTTAAGCTGTCTTCTGTCTCACAGATACCAACATCTTTGGAGAAAGGGCTGCTTTTGCTGCAAGCACCTTCCCGAAATTTAGCAAATCAATTGGCAGTAACAAAGCTGATAGCAAGAATAACTGTGGGGGCAGTAACCAGACATCTGGCCTGAGTATGAAACATAGTGGACTGAGGTAATGTTAATCCTTCCGTGTCAGTGATTTCACAGTTGACAGACTATCATACAATCTTCCAAGACCCTATAATGGCTGCTCAGTGAGCGTGAATCATGACTTATTCACAGACTTAAGGCATGCAGAGACATCAGCTCTGCATTAGTCTAACAAGGCTTATCTCAGAAGGTTACATGCATATAGCACAAAACACTTCTTTTCTGATATTAATGATCACAACGAGAAGGGTTCTGAGCACAAGATGAAATAGGAGAGGTATGCTCCAGACATTGCAACAGTTTCATGAACCCGGATCTTTGATGCCCTTTCACAACACAGATATTTCAGCACTTCTCCATGTGCTGCCTTTCAATTCCCTGTCATACGCTTTCTGCTCAATTAGCAGGACAAAATCCACTACTGTTTGAGTCCAAACTACTCAAGAGAGCACAAGAGTCAGGTTGTATCAATAAATACACTTGCTACAAAATCATGCAATTGGAAATTTACTTCCCACATTTGCATGTCTTTCCAAATGAAAAAAAAAGAAGAAGAAAGAGGGAATTCACAAACCATATGCTGTTGTGACATCTATGCAATATAAATTGATAATCAGTTTGCATGCCATTCTCTGGCTTACTGGAGTTCACTTCCAAGAAAGGGAGATCTGCTGACAAGATTAAACAAGTGACTCACAAAAACAAACAAGGAAATAATCTCACATATTTAGTTCAGAGTCTGGGGCTTGTGGAAAATCCGGGCCAAGAGAATTCCTGCCTTGGCAGTGTGCCTGAGTCAGATTTAAAGAGAATATTTGCTCATTGTATATTTTCCACTGCAAGCAGGAAATGATAGTATGTGCTTCTCAGTCTTTGTCCTCCTCCTATTCCCTGAACAAATCTCTCACAGCAGGGTGGGATCAGTATTGAACTGGTGTGTGTCATGAATACAACGTCTGGCAAGAATTGCAAAATCCTCATCAGACTGCGAGGAAGGAACAAATAATCACACACCAGTTTCACTGCACCATTGCTTTCCATTGCACTCTTTTCACGTGGTTCTGGAAGAGTGAAAGAGATTAATTCCTGAACTTAAACACAATGTTAAACACACAAATTTCAAAATAATTCAGGCCCACTCTTCAAATCTGCTTACCAGTAAATCAACAGGCTCAAAACCGCCAACGTGGATGCCTTGATCTGATGAAAACTCCACCTGCCTATCAGCTTGATTTTATATCAGAAAGAAGGATGTACTCACAGAAAAGCAGGATTTCTTTCAGGTTGGGCCAGAACTATTGTACAAAGACATGGTATGCACAAGGACATCTGAATTGCCTAAAGACAAGGGATTTCACCTCTGCACACACTGATTAAAAAGTTTTACGGACATTCATTCCCTGTGATCAGAAATCTCACATTAACAAAATATAAAGTGAAATCTGATAAATATAATTTTTGAGTATCTCTGTAACCAGAAAGTGCTGAGGAACAGGGAAGAGGAGGTGTGAATTGTAGTTACACTGACCTGAGCAAGATGCTGCTGCCATCAGCAGATTACAAAATCAAGTCAGGCAAATATCAAAGGAGGTGTCAATATCAGTTTTACACGTCCAGGCTCCTTCTGAGATAACAGAAGTTTCCTAAGATGTCTTAGGAAATTATTATGAAGACAGAAGGAGGTTTGTTTGTTGTGTTGGTTTTACTAGGGAGGAGAAGGGACCAGTCACTAGCAAAATAGATGCTACAGATCAGAGAGAACTCGTCACAGACCCAGAATGCAAACTTAATGCAGCTGCTCACGCAAATATTGCCAAATAATTTTTCAAACAGAGAACAGTCCCTTCCAGGCCTATGATGTTTTGCTTTCAGCTTCCTGGAAGACTGCTTTCAAGGCGGTAAAATATTCCCAGCGATCTATGCTGGGATTCAAACGTTGAGAGTATACATAGAAAAAGTGGAATGACACCCTTAATACAATCTGTATCTGTACGTAATAGGAATGAAGAGCAGCAGTTTTACTGACGGCCTTAAGAACAAATGGCAAAGGAATATGCTTTACATTAAGAACAACAAAGTAAGTTTAAATTATATTTAAGATAAAAATGAAATCTACAATTAAAACATTTCCCAGTGATGGAATAGATGAATTTGGTGATGGATGCAATTCTTGTTCCTGGCTTTTAATTAATTTGTTTTTCCTTCCTTCACCTTGATTTATGTTGCTTCTGTGTCAAGACATCCAAAATGCGTTGAGATTTAACTATGCAGATGGCTAAAACACGTTACTCCAGGGTAGCAGCAAAGTAGTCATGTTACCTACAGGCCAAACAACTGATATCTTGATCAAAACGAACAAAGAGGAGAAAGTGATGCTATGGAAGCCTAAAGAAATAGAAGCTGCAGCAGCAAAATCATTCAAGTTTATTTCTGTGGTGGTATCTATCAGTTTGCAATTATACTCTTAAGGTGGACGGTGCTTGTTTACTCCTCCCATTCAGACTTTTGATTTGAATGTTTGAACTGCAATTTTAGAAATGGGATTAAAAATTGAGTAAAAGGTAAAATAATCTCTTCCCTGGTTAGGTGAAAGTTATTCAGGCTTTCTCTCTTCTTCTTTTCATACAACTTTTTACAGAGAAGAAAACAGAGCTCTGGAATGAGCAAGATTAGTTCCCATTACCAATTGAAAACTCAGCAATTCTATTCTTTTTTTGTTATAACTGAAATTCAAACCTGCCACGTGGCAGCATGTACCCTTTTACTCAGACATGGGGACGTCAGCAGCATGATGAAAGCTGCTGAAGAGCCTCAGGAAGCACAACTTTCCCCAGGTACCTCTTGAAGTCCACTCCTAATAATTCTCAGAATGCTCTTTAAAACTGTTTGGTATGTCTTAATCTCTGTTTTTAGAATCAGTATGGCCCATGCTACATAACAGAAAACAGTTGACACAACAAGATGACTGTGGTGACTGATACTTGTAACATGTGGAAATACCATCTGTAGAAATACCATAGAAATGGATGGGCATGTCCTCCCTGCTCTAGCTTAGGTGAATAATCCTTCATCAGATAAGTATGTGTACTTCAGAGCTTTAAAAATCTTACCTCTTTTCTGTATTTCTACCATGTGATAATATCATACGATGAAGGGAGCCAAGCTAAATAGCATAAGGTTGCCTGACCAGGGTCTATGATGAACTGTGATTAGGAAATATTTTAGCAACAGAAGATTCTTTCTAAGACAGTGTTTTAAGAGCATAAGTGTAACATGTAACGGGCTAGAAAGCCATGTGAGAAGATTAAGGGCAAAACTGCTAACACTCCAAAAGCTTCATTCTCAGCTCTATCTATGGAGGCTAGAGGGAATTCCAGAGTTTCCACACCTTTCTAGGATGACTAGAGATAACATTTTGCAATAATGGCAGTTTTGTCTTAGGGAGATAACTTCCACCTGTGTTTTCCATTAGCCATCAGACAATGTAAACCTGAGAATTTCCTAGACCAGCTGCTTGTGAGTGCTAATCTTCTAAAGTAACTTGTGAGAGACACCACTTGTGTTTCTTGTGACGTGTCAGCAATTGCAGGCGGTGAATAAAGACTGAGGAATGGATAAGAGTATCTATTTAAACATTAATGAAAGATCTAGATTTGTAGAAAGCAGTTAGAGAAAAAGGTATATTTCAATTTCATGGTAGAAATTTACCATCTCGATATGGTACATACTGCCAATAAATGCAGGTTCCAGCACAGTAGAGAGACAGAGTTAATCCATTTGGATTGTTACAGACTCACTGTGAAGTGAAACTCCATTACCTTTTAGTAATGCTGTAAGGATAGCTAAATCAATATCCTGGTGTCCTTCTGATCCCATGCGAAATACTGTGATCTGAAATGTTAAAAGACAATACCATTATTGAAAACATGGTAACATTTTTAAGCAGAAATTAAATCAGAGCTACATTATTTGGATCTCAAAATTTCCCTGTGGCTACAAGATCATTATCTTATGCAACCATTTTATGAGAAGCTTGTTAAATAGGATTAACATACAACTTTTTTTTTTTTTTTTATGAGATAAAATTCACTGAAGATGAAAGTTGTATTAATAATCATGTGGAAGAAAAAATCCTCTGTGATATTTACAGGGTGAAATCAGAGATGAAAAAAAATTATTGTATTAGATTAACATTAGATTTAATGCCCCCACTACTAAGATTGATTAGGTGCATTATAGGTTATGGATTTTATTTACAGCATATGGCATTGAATAAACAATTTTCAGCAAAAAAAAAAAAAAAAAATCAGCAATCAGCATCACAATTTTGTATAGCAGAAAGTTAGCTACATAATCTGTGCTTCTAACGTCTTTAGGCATGTGTAGTCAGTGATAGATATCATGTATAAGCTTTGAGGCTGTTAGGTAAGATACACAATTCGTGAAGAATAAGAATGAATATTGTGGGACTGTTCTTTCAAGACAATTTAACTTTTGGTTAAGACTACTCTGAAACATATAGAAGTGTAAATCCCCTTGCTCTTTTTGTTCCTATGGCAATAGATGCTCCTGGGCCTCTGCTTCTAGAAAGGCAGCCAAGATTGCAGTCTTTTTTTTACTGTCTTTTCTTTCCTAAGGCAGCCTATGTTACCATTTTGATCAGAATAACTGGTGATGTTTTTTCCTGTTGTCATTACTGACTGCCTCCGTAAAATTTTAATCAAATGATACACTTAATTAGGAATCTTTAAACATGTTTCATACACATATTCAGGAGCATCTGTAGTCCCTAAAGTCCTAAATTTATACTCGTAGCACCACTGAATTACAGCAGCATCTGTTGGTAACTATCAATATGGGGAGACAAAACACTGAAAGTGGTCAAGGCTAAGCTTCAGTTTATCAGCTGCAATGCTCCTATAGATTATTTCCCAAGAAACTCAGTGCAGCCTTCCTGTAGCACCTATGCTACCTTCACGTGGCCCTGGGAGCCCCATGGTGTTCGTAGGGATGTCAGAGATTTTGGCATCGGCGCCTGTAGTACAACATGCTGGAGACACATAAGGCAAACTGGATCCACGGAAACTGTCTTAGCTCACTTAATCAACTGATTTAAATGCTGCCCAACATAGTGTGATGAAGCATTTACATTAGGTGCCCTCTCCAGTTCAACTGAACTGTTTTCAAATTAGATTTGGTTTAACGATTGAAAGTGTTCCTGAGACAAACCTTAAATGCCACCAATGATACCAATGATACTTTAATTATTTGTTTTCCTCTCTCTTCCAGAGTCTACAGACGTTCTAGCAAACGACCATTGAAGTCTATGCTCCTATCACAACTTGCTTCCATGTCCGCAGTGAATGTCAAGGAAGCTTTCCCCGCGGTGCAGTCAGGCTGCTTCTTCACAGTTAGCATGGGTAGAAACATGCATTTTTTTTCTAAGTATCATCTCAGTACACACTAACAACATGAGCTGATGAGACCAGCTTCTCTTCTGCACAAGCAAGAAGGAGGAACATCTTCCCTCCCAATGGTAGGTCTGGCAGCTGATGAAAATATGTGAGTACAGTGTACCCACATAACAGATTGAGTATCAAATCCTCATCATACTTTGCAATTTCCTACACTATTTTTGCACCAAGAGGCATCTCCATAGCACTGAAGGGATGTGTGGCTGCTTGGCAAGCTGGTGTTGGAAACATGTTGTTTGCAGCTCTGTCCTCCATGGCATCAACACATGGCAAGATGCCCTGCTTGTTCTTTAAGTCCATGTAAAGGAATCTGCATGTCAGGGGCTGAAAATACTGAAATAAGGCAGTTCAAAACATACAGTGGGAGAACAAAATATATTCCAAACTAAAGATGTGCTCAGTGAACTCCTAGTTTAATTGAAAGGCTGCATATGAACTGCAAACACTGAACAGCTATCATCACACTAAATCTAACGAAAGAAGTTTATGTGCATTGGACCACATGTAGCACTAATTTTCCAACTTCTCTTTTATCTCTACTCACTTCATCCCTCCCTCCCTCTCAGAAAAAAACAACCTGCTCCAGCAGAAGAAATTGCTGCGGTATGAAAAATAAAATAGAGCCATAAAATTTAATTAAATTTGAATAAAAAGGGTACCGTTAGATAGTAACTGTTACTTTATTATTATGTTTAAGAGATCTAGCAAAAACCCAAGGGGTAAAATAAACAAAAAGAAGATAATTAAATTGGAGATGGGCATAGAAGAAGTGTTCGGACTCAAACTAGAGTTTGGATCATTTGGAGGCTCATTCCCAAGACTCACACAGAAATTAAAGCCTAACCAAGGCAAAGTCTCATGGTTATCCCTTTCAAAATGCTCAAAGGTTGGCAGCTCAGTGAGTCAGATGATGTCACAGACTTCAGCCTGTTCAGAAAGCACAAAATCTTTCAGGACAGAAATAGGTATGCTCAGCCTCTCACAGTGGTTCAGGCTAACCCTCTCCACAACTGCTTTCCCTCCTGTCACAGACCATGAAGAAGATTTATGACAACCTGAAGCATTGTGCTACTCTTATTCATGCACCTTTATTTTTGCAGAAACTTCTCACTAGTTATATGTCAAATTGTTGTCTCCCAGCCTCAACTCAATCTAGAATTCACAGGCTTGTCTTTGCCCTGTTGTGTTTTCCCAGTTTGGAGAAAGATTGTTCGTTTCTTCTTTACGCTGTTGTCCTAAAACTTCGCCAACGTGTTACTATGTTCACAAAGTGGGGGATTTAAAATAGAAACTATACTGTAATTAGACAAGTACTGAACTTTCTCATGCATCTCTGGAGATAAAATTTTAATCCTGACCAGCAGTGCTCTTCAGTTACAGTCTTGTTCCCTTGTATCTTTGGAAGTAACCGTTGGAAAATATTTGAGTTGTCAAGGCTCTTCAGAATAAACTTTGGAAGATCAGGCTTATATATTGCAGCATATTGCAATATATAAGCATATAAATGATCCACTGCTACCACTTGGATCATCACCACCACTTCTACCTTACCTGGCAAAGCCATGTTGCTGAAGCTTTTTTTCTTCAGTATCAATTTATGACCCAAGAACAATGCAATGGAAGAGGGAGAATATCAAAGCTATGTTTTCAGCCCCGGAACACACTGGAGGTACCCTCAGCATCTCCAATTGAAGCTTTACACCTTGCTGCTGTCACGACATTCGTTAATGAGGAGGGTTATGCCTAACCTCCGTCTTTTCTCACAACTCCTTTTAGAGACACAGCCACAAATGCTGCCCCTCTGTTTTTTTGTGTGTCACATTTAAACAGAGATAAAAAGGAAAATAAGGAAGCTTTGAAATACACTGAGAGAAAAAGAAAAATGCACTGTTCGTTGCTGGTTGTAATCCCAGTGTCTTATGCTAAAGCTCTCTTCACTGTGCCATCAAGAAAGCATGACTTTTACTTAGGAATTTAATAAGTATGAAGAGACAACAACTGCTCCTAAACCACAGGCTTAATTCTATACTTATGTACCCTTTTTAGTTTTTCTAGTATTCTTCATTTCTTGTATTTAGAGGAATAAGGACAGGGACACTTTGTAAAGTATTTATGCAGGCTTTACACTGAGAAATGTTCAATATCTCCAGGACTCATAAAAAGTCAATCTCTCCCTCATGCTCGAGGCCTGTTTTTCTGGCATTTTTTTTTCCTGTTCGTAACTTACTCATCTAGTTTCAAGAGACATAAATTTATTTGACATCTTCTGGGTGCCATTTCCCTGAACACTAGTGGATAAATCACTGCTGACAACTGAGAAACAACACATTGATGCTGTTAAGGCAGGACATTTACCAGAGCCTTGTTAGAACGGGTTACAGATGCTACTGCACTAGTGTATACAGAACTGCTGTGCTAAAGGAAAACATCTGGGCTGGTAAACTCTATTACCAGCTACCTTTTGATGGATGGACATTTGCCCCTGAAACCCACTTGATAGCACTGAAAATAATAAAAGCTTTTCTTCTTTAAAGAAGCGACACAGTGCCTAAGAGCCACTCACACATTGGAAAAGATCTGCTTCATGTTTAAGCCTACTGCAGTGCTGTTTGAGCCTGCTGCAGTAGCTGTAGCCTCCAAATAACCTCATAAGCTAGTAAGTATGCATATGAAATCCAGGCCATTAAATTATTAAAAACAAAACAATAAGGCTAAAAAGTAATGTATGCTTAAGACTTGCTTGTCCTAGCAAAAGAAAAAGAGAAGAGATGCAGAGGTAGTTGGACTAACCCTAGCCATTCTTTTATACTGATGTGAAAAAGGGAAGATTAACTTCAGCTGATAAATGTTCTTTATGCTGATCAGATTAAAACTGTATCTACAAAATAGTTTCCTATCTTTTAAAATCATAATAAAATTTTGGTAGAAAGAACAACTACCATTTGACTTTCTCAGTTATTTCTTTTGAACCAGAAAACAATTTCTGTTCAAAGAAGGAAAAAACACCCAAAAATCAAGTATGCTTTTTTTCCCAGAAGGTTGTGGGCCATATTATTACTTCCATGTTGCCGGTAGTTTCAATTGTTGATGCTGAACTCAATTATTTTAGAGGTACATTTTTTGGGAATTGGTCTTTTCTTTTATTTCCCGTTTTCCTCCTTTTCTTCCTAAGTGTTCATGCTATTTATTGGCTTGAAATAAGTTTTTCAGGTAATTGCCTGAGGCATCTCAGTGAACAAGTGTGACTTCCAATAGCTGCACAAGCATTTTTTTACTATATTTTTTCCTCTCTTCCTTACAAATACAATACAGCTGATGTTAACACCCCTTCCAAATAAAAGACTGTGTTGTACTGTACTGAAGAAAGAGTTAAATCTTAAGATGAAAACGCAGCTGAAAGAGGCACACAAAAATGGCTCCAAGTCATCAATAAAGGCTATCCCAACAAATTACAAAAGTAGTGCTAAGGGCCATACAGATTCTTGCTAAATATAGCTCTAAAGTTTGTCTTCCTTTTGGTTAGCCAATGGTAATCTATATGTAAAGTCCAGTAGGTAGCAGACACTTTGTGCTCCTGTGTTTGTGCGAGGTTGAATTTCATATTTACAAGAGAGGGGACCCTCTCATGTAAGATAAGTACAAAGGGAGAAAGATAAGTGGGGAAGTGGGAGGAGGGGGATCACCAGCTCTGATGGGCTCCTCTCAGAAGAAGGAGGTTGAAATCCAACAGGCAAAATGTTGTTTTAGTTCTACAATGGAAGGAAAAAATGGAGGTACCACAATACGGAAGAAAACCTCTCCTTTGTCTCTGCCAATTCTGCTTCTGTGAAATGGATTTCCCTTAAAAGCAGGAAAAAAAAACAAAATCAAAACAACAACAACAACAACAAAAATCCCTGGGAAGGTCTTTCCTCCATCTCATTTCTGATTTTACTGAAATACCTTCATGTGAACAGGATTAAAATCCAGGAAAAAACAAACAAACAAAAAAGCAAGCCTAGCTGTGTCCTCATTCTTCCTAAGAAAATGTGCTATAGGAAATCACTGAGCTAAAACAGACCTTCTCTGCAAGCACAGTGATTGCAGCACACTGTGCTCCTTGTCAGCAGTAATTACAGTCCAGCAGGGTAGTAACCTACTTTTCAGGCAAGGCAGGTAGAAAGCAAATAAAGAACCAAAGGAGCAGAGAAAAAAGGAGCATGACAGAAAGTGAAGGAGATTGGGATGGGGTGGAGTGGAGTGGCTGGGAAGATGAGCAAAAGGAACAGATTACCTGATATGAAACTCTTCATTAAAAGCAGTCATTAAAACAGCTCTGTTGTCTACTTAGTATCAGCTTTGTTCTTATTTGGCAGATTTCTCTGAATTTCCCTTTTCCTTTGCTCTATGCAGCTTCTTCCTCAGTAGGGTAAGTTTAACCTAGCATCATGCATCCTCCTTTTTGTTTACCTTCATGGTGTTACAGCATTCCACTTCTATGGGCACAACCAATCACTAGTATTTTAACTGAGAGTGGTAAATATGAACGAGACTTTCAGAAATGAGTGACACACTGGGAGACACAGACCTTTTACTGACATCTAGGATTTCTCAAGTTCAGTGTGCATTTAAATGTAGGGTTGCCTTAGAAGTACAGATCATAGCTGTGAGTATGCAGATGAGCACTCTTCTCTTGTCAGGCTGGACTGGGCTCTGAGTACCCTGATTTATCTGCAGGTGTCCCTGTTCATTGCTGAGGAGTGGGACTTGATGTCCTTTAAGGGTCTCTGCCAACACAAATGAGTCTATGATTCTATAACACTATGAGTATATGCATATGTACCTCCTTAATGGGAACCGCAAAATCATAAGATCAGCTAAGAAAGTATGTATCTAATAGATGCTGAGAATGGAAGACGTTGTCAAGCAGAAGCACGTGAAATCGTAAGTAAGACAACCCCTGAAGGGGTGAGATGCTTAGGAGGTTATAGATGTTGTAGGTTGTGATGTAGGCTGTGACATCCTAATTGTGAAACTTCTGAATTCGTAGAACCTGGTCCCCTACCCAGCACAGAGTACAGAGAGGGCAGGATAGTGTGAGGCAGACAGACTAAAGCAAATGAAATTATCTGACAAGCAGTTCATAGAGACCCATGGGAAAATTCTTGGCAATAAAATATGCTCTACTTTCTGAATTCCTCATTAAGTCAGCATAGCTCTGCCACAGTTTGCTGTTTTCAAGCCTAGTTGGATATGTAAATGATAAAACTTCCTCAGTATAAACTGCTACACACAAACAGATTCATATTCTAACTGTATGAAGCTGATTTTACCTCTAGAAGGAGAACGAGAGCTGTAGCTAGGGCAGCAGTCACTGTCATCATTAACTGTAAATCTTCTGGGTCATGGGAAGGGAATTCATCTCAAGGAAATACTTTGCAACAGTTCAAAGCAGCAGTTGGTGAAAATAATCATAGGACATAAAGGCTATTCCCAACCATGAGAGTATTTGGTTCCTCTTTTAATGCTTCCTCTAAACAAAAGTAAGTCCTCTCTTCCTCAACCAACATACCACTTCTTTCTAGGACTTATTCTGAAAATTAAACAGGACAGTATAAGGGCCGAGGATTGAATGTGAACATTTATGCAGCACCAGGATGCTGTTAGTATTTTTAAAATGCAGTATTACAGTCAGCACTTTTTTTTTACAGTAAGGTTAATATTAGCCACTTCAGCATGTGAATTAAAATCTGAAATATATATAGCTTTTAGTATTTGTTTGGAGAGGGAGCGAGCAACATCAAATAAGCAGGGAGAATGCACCATGCATTGGGAAACATTTTACCCTCTGTAACAGAGACAAGAGATAAAGAAGAAATATCATTCTCTACACCTCAGACTGGCAGTGCCTGCTGACTAGACAACAGATAGCTGAAGACAGAAGAAAAAGCAGGGTGAGAGTGATGAGAAGAGAGAATGCAGCCAACAACACTCCCTTTACTTCCTGTATTCATAGCTTCTTAAGAATGCTGCAAATTATTCATGCTTTTAGAGACAGAATTTTTCCTCCCTGTCATTTCACTGTCACATCAGGAAAAATACACAGTGATTTAAAATTATTCAAAGTGATTTTCTTTCCTTCTGTCTCCATACAATTTTTGAATGTCCTTAAATCTCACCTATGGTAAACACAGTAACTGTTTGTATGCATCTGGATCAGAAAAAAACACCTCTTTTTCTACAAAAAAGCAAGCAGCCCAACAGATACGGTTGTTAATATAACCTGAAACTCCCCTGTTTGAGAGGACAGGTTCAGCAAAGCACGCTGTTCCTTCCAGAGCACGTGTTGACATTTCTAATTTAGCTAGGCCTACCTGAATGTTTTAGAGGAAAATTCCCCTGAAAAGAAAAATGAGTGCTTAGTAAAACAAAACATTAAAGGAGGTCAGTTGTGCAAAGCGACAAAAGGGCTCAGATAATATGGGAAAACATTTCTTTCTTTCTTGCAGTAAATAATCCTGTTTGGCTCCGGGGAAAAGCTGCTTGATGTGGAGGCATAGCAAAGATCAAAGTGAGCAGGTGAGTAGACTGATATTACTGAGGAAGAAAGAGGGTGGCCAAATAAAAATAATACTCAGAATATGGAGGAATAAGAAATAGAATTTCAAGTGAGGAAAGCAGAGGCCGCAGACACACGAGGGGAGAAGTTTGAATGTGGTCTGCAAAGTTTCAGAAATTTTACATTTTCTTCTGTTTTGTGCAGCACCGTAATGCTTCACATTTTTCTCTGATCCAATAATTTGTCACAGACTCATTGTCTGGTAAGAAACAAGGAACAAAAAAAAAAAACAGTGCTTATAAGAAAGGCAGCAATTCTGCAAATGAGGAGCCATGTAGGTGCACAAGAAGTCATTCGACAGAAATTACTGTCAATGTTTGGCTTCCCCTGTAATTGGTAGTTTCAGACTTTAGCTTCAGACTGAGACAGATCTGTCAGCCCTTAATGGCTGACAGAGAAGGCTATGGAAATGTCAGAGATTTTCTTCGGGTGAAAACTTAATGTACCTCTTAAGCCTTACAGCACTGCCAATCTTTTGGAATGGAATATGTTTATTTTCCAGTAGAATAATGATTCCAAATAGGCTTTGGCAGTAAAAATATTGAAAACAGTGCTCTTCCCTTGTGGTTTCATACTGTTGTTACATTAGGCCATTCATCACTCTGTACAGGCAATGTACCACTTCCTGATTTTAAAGTTGAAGAAATATGAATAAACATAAATTCTAAGTCACAAAGAATATAAGAAGAGGAATAGAATTTTAGATATTTTCCTTTAAGTTGCTGGGCTGTGCACATCAGCAGATTGTGAAGATAAACACAGATGTGTTTCCATGCAGACTTGCATTGTGAGTACTGTCTGAGAACAGCCAGGAAGAGAGAAATGCTTTTGGATGACAAGATGATAGTCATTTTCATTCACAAATTGTTATAATCCAACTCCTCCATCGTGCTGACCCAGCAAAGGAATGTGGAATAAGTATGTTATTGGTTCACTTTCTCCATCTCTTCTACTAACCAGTGGGTTCTTGCATTGGCAAGACACCATATCAACCTATCTTTGTAAACTTCCTTCTGAAATTGTGCAGTGATTTTAGTAGGCTGAAAGGGACATAAGTAGTCGAGTGAATAAAACAATAAAGCTTTCTTGTCTAGGTTTTGTTGTTTGAATCCCAAGTACTAGGACTTATGTCAAATTGAACCCTAGTATACTAAGAGTATACAGGAGTATACAGGGTCCCCCTTGTTATCCCAAAATATTGATCCACTGGTGATACAGGAATTGTGCTTCAGTTCCAGCACTTACTAAGGAGAAGCCTGAATAAAAAGTTTTTAATTAAGAGTGCTTAGCTGCCATGTAGCTCCATAAAACTAGTATTTCTCCCAGGAAGCAGTCTTCTGACAAACAGGCACCCACGCCATGGACTAGAGAGATGAGAGTCAACTTCTGTCTATGCCTGTTTCTGAGCTTCTGAGAGAGGCCCACGCCTGTGGATCTCTGTGCTCACACAGGTCCCATTAGCTTATTCTGGGAATTTAGCATTGGGAAGCAACTCACAGCCTTATGTCATGTTACTATTGAACTAATATGCCTCTTCTGGCACCTAGCCTTGGATCTAGTGTCTTTGCTTTCCTGCTAAGCTAACAAGCTTTGGTAGTACAGGTTCTGTGAAAAACAGCCAAGTAAGCCAGTGTTATTCTGAGCTTTAACTTCGACAATTTAATGCACAGTACTGCTCTTGCTCATGGATACTAACTACTGTAAAACTGAATTTTATTTCAGGACAAAGTTTAATAAAAAGCTCAGCACTGAGATGGATAGACTTAATATTTCATTTCTTTAAGAGAATGAAATTCCAATTTGGCCATTCCCACTGCTGTGTATCCTGAAAAATTATGTCTTGTGAGTTATTGCCTTAAACAATGTTGTCTGTAAGACATACTCAGATATGTATTCTAATGCTGATGTTAAGGAGAAGCATGGTGAGTTGGCTGGATCACTACAGCATTAAGGTTTAGGCTTCTTGGTTCATTTTAAATCTAAATTTCTTATTTTTCCATGCAGCATCTTCTCAAATGGTCTGACAGTATGTAGGCACCCAAGCTGTTTCACTATAAATGATGCATGTGCATGCCTATTCCGTATTCAGGATTATAATAATGTTGTGACAATGCACAAAAACCAGGCAACAAAAATATCCATGAATCTTTAGTTTTGTAGCAGGCTTGCTCCTAATATTAAGCAGGTAATATTTGGAAAAGGCAGATCAGTTAGTATATTTCTAAAGGATGGTAAATTGTCAGATATTGCTATATGGAGAAGCTCCATCTCATGAGGTAACCTCCTTGTCTGTGACTAAGATGTTATAGCAGTAATTAATTGTTCTCCATGCCTGAAGCTGCAGAAAGTGAAGTCAGAAATTCTAAGAAAGGCAAGAGAAATTACAGCTCTCTAAGCATGATAGAGCTGGGTGGTGAGACAGGCTAAAGAATATTACATGGAGTGTATGCACTGCATTGAATCCCTCCAACTTCCTGATTGCAAAAATTGGTCTGCATTATCTTGTGTGGAACTTGATGGCCACATGATAACTTTCTGCCTTGGCTTTCATTACTAGGGTAATAGATGTCTCCACAATCTTACATATTAAGGAGGAAGGAAATGTTTTAAATCTAAATCTGCAAAGAGCTGTGAATTTAAGTAGAAAGTTACATTAATATCTACAAGGTAACTCCACGTCAGACAATTGTGCAGGCAGCATGCACCAAATAAATGAGAAAATGCCTATTTACCGAATGTGAATGTAAATAATAGATTAGGAATTTCCTGCAGCCCTCTAGGTGGCTGATGTTAAAAAAGGCAGTTGATCTTTGCAGGCTTGTGCAGAAGATGGCATATAATTGTCCAGGATGGATCAAATAACTAAATAACCATACAACTAAATTGCTTCAACAGTTGGTCTGACACATTTGCACTTTCTGTCTGCAGAAGACCTGCCTCATCTGCCAGCAGCTGAAATGCAGCTGGTCAGATCAAAAGCTTCCCAAGGCTTCAGTGTAATGCAACAGCTACAACAACTGCCTTTTTTTTTTTTAATTTTAATTTTAATTTTTGCTGTTATCTATCTATCTATCTATCTATCTATCTATCTATCTATCTATCTATCTATTTATTTATTTTTGAGGTAAGTAGCTGTTTTGCTTGTTGAAATTGTTCTCAGAATTTCTGAAACATATACTCTGGTCCTAGTACAGATTTACTTATTTAAGTTGTCAATGGTAAAGTGCAAATAACTTCAATTGCCTTCTTGGCAGCTGAAGAAATAGAATATGGTATTGTCTCCTTAGCAAAAAGGAATCAAGTATGGCCTATAGAATGCAAAACTACCCTGTAAAATGTTAGCACTTACAGAGGTAGGCCTACATTCTTGTCCAAATGTATTGATCCGAACTGACTGGACAGGAGATTTAACCTTCATCACTATTAGGAAAGTTGCCACAGTTTCTGCTGAAGAGGTATGGCCCTTCCATTTGAGCTCAGAGGACTAATAACCATTAGGACACTTCAAATTGGAAATCTCACATAATGTTCCATGGGTGAGAGTTCCAGCAACCTGCAGACTATCAGTGACTTGATGCTCTGCTGCTCCAGATACTTACTGCCAAATTACATGCTGTTCACAGCAATTATACTCTTGCAGGAATAATGATTTTTACTGTTTGACAAGCCACCTCTCCCTTTTCTACCTCTTGTATAAAAAAGACTTCATCAGCATGACAAAATCTTAGCCAAAATAATTCATTTATGAAGCTTGTTTTCTTTAAAAAGTGGGCTAGAATGAACATTCCAACCCTCAAGGACTATAAAAATAAAGTGAAAATATGCTGGTAACTTCTTAAAAGTCCATTTGATTTAGCTGATATTTAATTCAGAATATATCCATATGTACGTTAGTAAACACTCGCAGAAGATATTTGACTAGGATATTAATACTAATTCTCTCAACCTGCACATCCAGATTAAAAGCACAAAAGCATGCTGTGTGTTTTGTAGCCAGTAAAGAGAATAGTGAATCAAAACCCTGACTGAGTAAGATAACACTAGGGTAAGAATGTTAGCCTTGCAGCACAGGTTGCTCATAAACTGCACCTTTGGACTCTGGAGAATTAGGTTCCATCTGTGAAAGTAGCTGTCATGTTCATTACAGTGCACCAAAGCATAAAAATAGCAGAGCACAGAAGAAACAAGGAACAAAAACCCATTACTTGCTGACCAGAAACACAGACGGGATTTTCTGGTTTCTTTTCTAGCAAGAAACTAGGAGATCTACACAGAAAGTAATGCCTCCTATTTATTATGTTGGACCACAACATCAGAGGTGGATGTTGGTGGTACAGCAGCAGAGGCTGAACATTCCCAACAATATTCCACTACATGTTATTGCTGTGTGACAGATGGCAGCAGAGGGGCACTCTGACACAGTGGTTTCTGACATGGAAGTGTGTATGAAGCAAAGGTGTGGAATTAAATTCCTCCATGTGGAAAAAATGGCACCCATTGACATTACTGAGTGCTTGCTGAGTGTTTAATGGAGCCCAACAGTGGATGTGAGCACAGTGAAGTGGTGGGTGATGTGTTTCAGAAGTGACAACAGTGACAGTGGGGCACCTCTGCTGGTGTAGATTTTACAAGTGTGGCACGCAGGCAGTTGTACAACACTGGTGAAAATGCAGAGCAAATGGTGGGGACTATGTTGGAAAAACTGCGTTTTGTAACTGAGAATTTGTTATATCAAAGAGTGTTATTGTGCTCTTAGCAACTATTGTAGTTTCCAGGGAAATAAATAGAAGGCATTACCTTCAGATCAATCTATGTGATCAAATTGCGCCTGTGGGCTCAATGCATAAATGAGCTCCAGGAATTCACAGGTACACGCCAACCTACATCCACTGTCAATGCAATCCTTCTGCAAACCCTTGCTGTAATGCTGCTATAGGCAAGACACTGTTAGTTCAGTTAATGTAGACAGTGAACCTTAAAATATTTAGGGAAATATGTTTAGCAGACAATTGTCATGTTAGCAACAAGAAAACAAACTGAATCAGCAGGTAGCATACAGTTAACGTGATGTTTTTTGATTACTAAGGCATAAAGACTGGACTTGTCTGTTAACTGTCACTATTAAGGATGCATTATTTTCATGAAAAATCTACACAGATACAACAAGTGTGTTTGTTTTCAGTAACATGTACCTTTCCAGCTTGCCAAAGTGTTTTTTCCCAAAGCCTGCCCAAACAAGCTTCCCTCTTTCTATTCTCTCTGCTTTCCAGATGGACACAATCTGCTCATTGGAGAGTACATCCTGACTTTTGAGAAATACACGTTGTGACTTGGGAACACAGCACTCCAGCAATATGCCAGTCTAAGCTTCAGAATGATTCAATGCTCTTAAAAGAGTGGAGCAGCATGTCTTTGTCAGATAATTCAGAAACCAGAATTACTGTTTTCGAGGGCAAATAGTAAAGCTAATTTATTTATTGAGAGACAAATACATACTCACTTGCACAACCAGAAAGAGAACAACAACCCAACATATTTACAGAGCCTACCTGGTGAAGTAAATTTTTTACTATCCTACTCTTTGAGGGATTACCTCCCCAGCTGCTGAGGCAGAGCAGAGTCACCTGTTGGTTGCACACTCACCTGTTTTTTGTATTGTGAGGGGTAACTTCAGAATACAATAAGAGAACAAAACACACTCCTGAAGACTGTCTCTTCCTACTTTCCTCTTCCTTATTTCAATAAATATGGAATCCAATTTCACTGTGCCTTTGGACTAATGGGTTGTTTTAGCTGCTCATGAGCTGCAGCAGCAGGTTCATAGTACTTCTTGAAAAAAAGTGTTGGTTGGACTTTAAAACACTGTTTCCTGCCGCCCTACCTTTAGTAAGCATTCCTGCTCCTATTTAGGGACTTCTCTGGGTAAATGCTTTTAAGAATTCTAAGAGTAACAACAGAGAATTACATGCGAGCCATTTTCCTGCCCTTGTAATCTACAGTTACACACAGTCTACTTTACTTGAAATAGACATTTATACCCTATATCTTATTAAGCATGTTGTCCAAATATGTTTCTGAATACAAATTCAGATGCACACAGAACCAAGACAGCTAAGTTTACAATCTAAACAAAACTACTCATTAAATAGACTAGTGGAAATTTCTGTCTTGCAAATCCAGGCAACTTTGATCTCTCATCTGCTATGGTCTCATTCTCATCATATACCATACATACTCACATTTTTTCATCAAACAAACTTAGTCTTCAGTAAATAAATGAAATATTAGACATCCAATAATTATGCTCTCTGGGCATATAATTCATTCTCTAAGAGTGAAATCCAAAATGTCAGAACTTGAAAAGTCTGATTTCCTATAAAGTGTGCAGTTTTTCTGATGATTACATTTTTCCTCTGGCTACTACACTTATGTTGGATTTAAAAAAGAAATTACAGTCTTTTTGTGCAATCTGAATAGGTAGAGTAAGAAAATTTGTTTTCCAAGACAGCACTGTGTCCTTTTTCAGAGACTAAATTATGTTTTTTTTCTCTCTTTTCACATTTTGTCTCCACATCTGCAATTTATCTGTATTTATGGACTGTACCATAAGACCATTTTCCTGTCTGTACCTGTTTGCATTTATCTGTTTTGCTGCATACTATAATACTTTATCTGCATACTACAATATCACCAGTTGCTCTCAGAGGGCCTTCTATGATGCCTACGAGTTCAGCAGCCCCACAGTCTGACAGATAGGCACACAGACCCGATGAACTTAGGGAAATGATCAGTTTCATAGCCATGATCAATTTGGTTGCTCCTGAGCTCTCACAAGAGACAGCAACCTCCAGCAATCACATTTCAGACATAAAATCCTTCTAGCATAATGCTGTTAAAAGTAACACTCAGTAAAAACAAGATACCAGAAAGAAAATGGGCTTTCATGTGTTCTTTTCAATATGGTTGGGTTTGTGTTAAGAAATGAAAGTTCAAAACACTTAAATAGGGGCAAATTACCCCCTGGCCGATAGCTCTTCACAAGACACATTGGTAAAGAATATCCATGGTGAGATAGGTTATATATCCACAGATAACCTTGTAACAAAGACACGAACTTGCACAGGATAAAATTATTGACATGAATGCTACAGATTAAAATTTCACATTTAACTTTGTAGGAGTAAAGGTTGTTCAAAGTCTGGCACGTTCTTCTTTACATGTCTGGAACAATCCAGAATTGCATCTTTCTCCTACTGATAATTTCATCTCTCTCACTTTCTCTCCTTCCTGCCTTTCTTTCTCCTTCCCTTTTACTCCCCCTTCTCCCTTATTCCAGCCATTCAGTTTCAACTGAAACTAAAAGGCATTGTTGAAGATGAAGTCACAAAAAACTCAAATGGTTTCAGAATACCAAACTTCTGTACAATATTCTCACATCCTCTCGTTACCCTACAGAACAAGTTGCAGGCTATCATAAGCCTGGAATTCCAGGAAGCTGCAATACAAACTGAAAACAAATCTCAGAAGGACTAAATTACAAAAGGGAAGGATGACTTTTCAGATTGTTTGTTTTATTATTAATAATAGAAGTACTGGAATTTAATCCCAATAGCTTTAAAATGTGCTTTTGCTTTTGCTTCTACAGTAGTACCTTCATGGAGGTCCTGTAAATTTTTGAGAGATCTTATCTTTTGCAAGCAAGTATAGGTATATATGAATGGGCAGTCCTGCCTCTGAAGAATAAAAACTTGGGAGATAAGCTGTTCTCTTTTACTGCCGTCTCCGTAATAGAAAAGTAGCCCCAGTGATATTCATGCAACTCTACAGTACCCTTAAAATATGGTCCCAGTGACATATAAACAATCATGCTTTATTACATTTTCTGTAGTTGGGAAGGGTCGAACTTTAATCACAATATGCCTAAGGATGACTGAGAAGTAAAAATATCCATACGCTATTATTGGTCATATGTCATACTTTGCCCTGTCAAAGTAAATGTAAGGGAATTTATAAAGCGAGCAGATCTATTGGATTTGTCACCTCAACGAGAAAGTAGATTAGAGCAAACAAAAATCAGCATAATATAGAATGATATCCTTTAACAGTCAACAGATTTAAGAAATACTTCGACAGGCATCTGGAAAGTTCAATCAAACCAATGCACTGAACTCTATCTTTGCCCCTTTGTAATGTGTAAACGTACCAGCTCCTTCTTCTTCATGCACTCCATGAGGATAATGAAGAGGTGCTGTGCCTGGGTTCGAGTGTATGTGAAAGTCTTCTGGATGGTAACCAGCAACTGGTCCCGCAAAGACTCATTAATAAGTCTGAAATTAAAAAAAAAAAGAAAAAAGCTAATGAATCAGACATAAGGAAATATTTTAACTTCAGATAAGGGTGAAACAAATAGGAGTTAGATAACAAAACATCACAGGTTGTTTTGGTTGTTTAGGTTTGAAGGATAGAAACTGCTGAAAGCATCAGAGTCAAACTGAAACACACTGTTCTAGAAAAGCACATAGGCCATGTAGGGGCCTCTCATCTCCAAAGTTTTTCTTTCAGTTCCCACACATTGAATGACAGGTCATTCAAGTGATCAGCTCTGTGGGATTTCCTAACAAAAACAAGAAAAACACACTGACAGTCTGGATTTGAGGGAGACTAGCACTTCTTGGCAAACTGTAGACCTCTTCCCATCAGTGAATTAGCAGAAATAAACTCACAGTTCATTCTGTGAACCTGGGAGCATTACTGTTGTCAACGTTTTTGATGCTACACAGGATCAGCTAAAAAAACACACAAAAAAACTACTTCGCTCCTGAACCCACCCATAGAAGTCATTTTGTTTTTGTGTATACTGTTTCCAGAATTTTAAAGAACAACCACTTCTATGTTCCTCCTCAGTGCTAAAGTTCTTACATGAAAAAATAAAGGTCCAACAGCAGAAAGAAACAATATTATGTGGAATATTAGAACTTGAACCACAGCCTTTGATATTGGAAAGTCTATTCCTCAGAACCACTCTTGGTGAAACATTGTAGTAGTTACTCTCTTACAAATTAGTGGGGTCTGATTAGAACATTATCCTTTCATATATGAAAGCTCCTACACTATGATAGTTTTCTCAACTAAAAACTTCACAGTTTTGAAAAGTTACTGTTTCTAAGTACTGGAGTTAGAATGTTGTAGAGGATAAGTCCATGTTGATCATCTGGTGGAAAGAAAACCAGAAAATCTTCATGCCTTGTATTTTATGATAGAAGATAAACAAAGATTTAGTTCTGCAGCAGTTGAAAAGAACTACTAGATGTATCACAGTATGTAGAAGTGAGTATTGACTTGACTTGTAGCAACAACAACAAAACTCCTCTTTAATTCATGCTGTTAGTATGGTCACTTGTACTCTTCTGGAGCAAAGAACTCAGAATGAGACTGCAGGAAATATTTTACACAGTTGAATTTGAAATATCTATTAAATATCTATTTTTTTTCTGTCTACTACAAATGTGTCCTTAGATGGGACAATGAATGGGAATTGAAATGGGAAAGGAAGTACGAACAGGCAGATGGTACATATGTTCTTCACTCTCTGAATTTGACGCTAAGATATTTGCTGAAGAGGGCTTCCACCACACAAAGAAGCAGGCAATATATATGTTAATCTGTATGAATTAAAATGAATAATATGGGTTTTTAGACCACACTGTGGATTACTGCTCTCTCTACACCTGGTTCCTCCCACTGTCTCTTGCTCTGTTACAGACTTCTCTTGAATGGAGAGTCTATACAACCACTTCCACTTTTCATTGAGGAGCAGAATGGCCGCAAATGTATTATTTCCTGGAATAGTGGAGACATAGTAATAATGCATTTACGGCTCTGTGTGAGCATTCCTTCCCCCTGCAGTGTGACCTACTTCCCTCACAAATAGGGAACATATGATAACTTCAGTGGATACAACAACCGTCTTGGTGGGTGGCAGTAAGAGCTGGTAGCAGGGAATTTTATATGTGGGGATATAAGGAAAATAACCTGATCTTCTGTATGGCATAAGGGATGTTACTAGCATATAGGAACACAAAAAAAAGATGTCAGAGCACAGGCAGGGATGCAGATTCTCTTCGTGTTAAAGAGAATCCACTTGGAAAGGCTGACCCCCTGACGATCATTCCTTACAGTTAAGTTAGATCTCCTCAGTCTAATGTTGCAGATTAGTAGGTCACATGTATGAAAATTCTGAAGTCTTTTTTTTTTTTTTTTTTTTAAGGGTTTTTTGAAAAAAGAGCAACTGGAACTTGCTTTAGTCAAGATTGCTGATCTTAACAAGACAGTGCAGATAGAAGCTATCATTAAATGTAGAAATGGTTCAGTACTGTTCAATTACCCCACCATCAAACTAAAGAAGAAAAGAAAGAGTAATTAGGAGAACAAATATATAGTGAAGAGACTGAAAAGAAATTTAAATAAATGTCTTATTTCCTTTGGAAATTATATGAAGTGTATGAAACACCACACAGTTAGAAATATCTGAAATCAGTCTTGAGGCAAGAAAGAATTTCACGAAGCATTTCCAAGGATGCTGGGATGAAAATCACATCATTTTCTGATTGAAATGTAGTTTTCTTTTAAAAAATGTGTAGAATCCAAACCTGAAGTTTTATTTCAGAAATTAGCTTTCTCTCAATCTAAAGCAAGACAAATTTACTTTCATAAGCACGGAGTGAAAGTTCAAGTCCTCAGGACTTACCTCCAACATCCTAAGCAGCCATTATTTTCCTTTCCTGAATTAAAGCTACCAGATACCACCACAATGTATGCTTAAATGGCATGTACAGCAAACTTCATGTGAAAGCTATGATTAAAGTTTATGCTTTAAGTTTAAAAAAAGACATTAATAATGGTTCCCTAACTACAAGGGAACACATCTTTCACAGTACAACTGCTCAGAAACTTGCCATTTAAGGTTTCCCAACCTCAGTGGTCCTCAGTTCTAGAGCAAGTTTTAGACAAAGATCTTGAAGTAAATCTCCTGAAAAAAGTGCGCATAGCTAATCTGAGCTCTGTGTAAAATGAAATCAATCGTATCAAGTCTATATTTCTTACATTCCTTAAGGTCTCAAATAAAATATCCCAGTTGTCTTATTGTTCTTGCTCTTTCTGTGCTTTAATTATTATTTATTTATTTATATATTTATTTTTACCTGGCTAGGCTGGAGAGTTGGGTGGAAAGGAATATTATGAGGTTCAGTAAGGGTAAGTGTAGAGCCCTACACCTGAGGAGGTAGAACTGCATACATCTGTACTTGTTAGGGGTTGAAGTGACCTGCTGTAAAGTAGCTGAGCAGAGAAGCATTTAGGGGGTCCTGGTGGACAACAGGTTGGCCATGAGCCAGCAGTGTGCCCTTATAGCCCAGAAGGCCAGTGGTATCTTATGGTGCATTAAAGAGGGTGGCCAGTAGGTTGAGGGAGGTGATCTTTTCCCTCTGCCCTGTTGAGACTGCATCTACAGTACTGTGTCCAGTTCTGGGCTCCTCAGTTCAAGAAAGACAGAGATCCATTGGACACTGTCCAGCAGAGGGCTACAAAGATGAGTAGGGGCCTGAAGCATCTTCCTTATGAGGAAAGGTTGAAAGACTGGGACCATTCAGCCTGGATAAGAGAAGGCTGAGAGTGAATCTTATCAATGCTTAAAAACTTCTAAAGGGTGGGAGTCAAGAGGATGGGGCCAGGCTTTGTTCAGTGGTGCCCACTGATAGGACAAGGGGCAATGGGCACAAATCGGAGCACAGAAAGTTCCATTTGAACATGAGAAAGAACTTGTTTATTGTGAGGGTGACAGAGTACTGGAACAGGTTGCCCAGCCCTGTTGTAGATTCCCATTTTCTGGAGATATTTTGAAAAACACATGGTGATTTTCCTGTGTGACCTGATTTAGAGAACCTGTTTTTGCAGGGGGGTTGGATAAGGTGATCTCCAGAGGTTCCCTCCAACCCCTACTGTGATTCTGTGACTCTGCAATTCTATGATTCTTTGGCTCTGCATCAGGCTAACAAAATATATGTAAATGGGATATGAACACCAAATCCAATGCATGTAAAAGAGATAATTTCACAGAACACCATGAGCAAAATAACTGAGACTTACGGGTGATGTGCTGATTTATCTGCAGTGCAAAGAAATTTCTGTTTGCTACACATACAATATTATTACACATTTTTGGAAATCACGCATTTCAAAGAATAGGCTCAGGGGAAAACAGATGGCTTGTGACAAGGGGTCTAACCTAGAATACAGGAGATTCTCAAACACTGACTTGGGAAACAGTACATTTCGTAACCTCTGTCACAGATTATGAACCCTCGATGCCTAATATTCCCCAGTCTACCAGACTGAAACTCTATGATTATGGCTTCCTGCAACGTTAGCACACTCTCACCTTAACAGAAGTGTGCTTCAGATTTAAGTACAGGTAGTGTCAGAAGAAGATAACATTTTTATAATCTTTCTGGTGGCCTTCAGTATAGAAAATATATTGCAACATACCAATAAGGTCCTGTTAGGAACATTTTGGTGGCACAATTCCTCAAATTCCACATAATTTGCAAAGGCACTAATACCCCAGGTAAGTTGTTCTCACCTTCTCAAAACACCCTACAGGCAATTTGACTTGTTCTCTCACTTCACTCCCCACATAGACAAAGCCTGTTCTTTCATTCCTTAAGTATCTAAGATCATTCTCAGGAAACAAACACTTGTATTTTTCTTCCAGAGAAACAGGATTGCTTGTATAACTTATGTTTTGATGGAACTTACATACATACCTTCAAAAATCTGGTATCTAAGGAAGAAGCATATATACCTACATTTAATTTCAGAAAAAGAATCTGCTCATAAGGGTAGCTATGAGTGATCTTTTTAAAACTTTTCCTAAGGAATACCTGATCGATATTAGTTTTGATGCAATAGATCATCAAACCTTATCTTTATGATCAGGAAAAAAATGTCTTGGATCCAGCGAGAGGACAATTAAAAAATGTTGAAGTGACAAAGTAAATGAAGTGACATTCTAGTTCTGTTCAAGATTTGCTGGAATATTAAACAGCAAAGCAGAACTTCTTTGTTTTGGCTGATCCGGAAGAGAGCGATGGCAGCATTTTGGCACCCTCACACCTTATAAAGAATTTTTTTTGAAGTCATGCCTAACATATGAGGAGATAATAAAGACTCTCCTCAGTAACATCACAATCTTTCAGCCTCATGGAACATGATTTTGTAGTGAACGCTGGAGGAGATTTGAAAGATCTGGTCCATAGCCAGCTCCCTAAATTATTTAGTCTTTTCACTCCAGAGCTTTTTAGTACTGGAGTTGTACAACATACTAGCATAATTTCTATCACCCAATATCAAATATAAGTTCATTATAGATTTTTAAACTTTTTGTAATCACAATGCTTTGAAATTCTCTAATTGATACACACTTCCTTTTCACTGAACTGCACACCATCTGTTTCTAGCTTTTCATTTGTGAGTCCTTACTTCTTTTTTTTATTATTCCTTTTATTCAAGAGAAAGAAAATACATCCATAAAGTATCAGTGTGATGTGCAAACAGTTCCCTGCTGTCCTCTATGGAAAGCTGAAGGGATTTTCTGTTTTAATTATGGTTAGCACTGTAGACAATCATACCATATGTTAGAAACATGACCAGAGTGTCTGCTGATTTTTTTTTTTTCCATTGGAATTGCAAATAAGATGCAGTAGCGCATGGACTCCATGGGACTGACTGAATTTCTCATGCCTTTTAAATCCACATATTTTGCATAGCATTGTAATGAGAAGAGACAGAAGATAAATGTAATTATTCCTGCATTTTATTCATATGGGGACAATATCTGGGTGCTTTCATAAGGAATTGGTGTTACTTGCAACTCTTCATTGGTGGTGGTTCTTTTACACCACTTTTCACTGACTGTGTTTATTGAATGGCTGCCCTTCAATCTGAGAGATGGTTGTATTTCAGCAGAGAAATGACCTGCTTCTATCCAGCTTTGATCTGTAAGGAGCTTTGATTCAAGAGAACAGTAATGATATGAAACTATGCAATGTGAAAAAATCTTACAAAATAACTCAGATGTAACAGTAAACATCATGAGGGACACCGAAGAGTCACACTGTACTTCCATTCTGATCCTTTATGCTTAAAGCATCCCAACATTTTCTCTACTTTCTATTAGAAAGAAAGATATGTCACATACTTCCGTTATGAAGCCTAAAAGCTATGCCACAGAGGATGATGAGACAGATCAATCCAAACACAATATGTAATGATTCTCTTGCGAGGTTGCTCATTTAAAATAGAGAGAATCTTTTATCTGTTTCCCTATGAACATTTGGCAAGAAGTACATTTTTGTGGCATTGAACTGAATTCCTTAAGGGTTTCATACTTGCACGAGTAGAACTGATGAGTAGTTAATATGCTATAAACTCAGCTGGGAGATTACATTCGAATACTGCAAGTAATTCCCATTCTGTAAGGAAATATTTGCCTAAGAAGCGATATAGTTTTAACCTAGTGTTTCATTTTTCTCCTTTTACACTCAGCATTTAATTTAAAAAAATCCTTGAAGATTAAAAACTATTTACTGAATGATTCTATAAATAATTACACTGCAATTGTTTTACTTCCAGTTTGTGGGAAAAAAAAAAAGTGAAATGAGAAGGCATGCTTCCTTGTGTAGTCAAAAATACTGGTGATGGAAACTCAAGCAGAGAGCTATATTTCACCCTGCTTCACCTCCAGACCTAGTTCTGTGATCCCTTGAAACAAGTTTGGAAATAAACTTGCAAATGTAAACACGCTTAGTACACACATACACACATACACACATAGGTACTCGATATGCAGAGTCTGCAGTGAATAAAATTTTAAGGTACTGAAAAAAACTGTGATAATATCAGCACCAAAGGGCTGAATCTGCTGCTACCATGAATGATGTGGGTTTTGAATGCTTTAGATCAGACATCTAGTGCACAGCAGTGAGAAGATATGCTGGGTCTTGAAGAAGACTCTGATTTGCAGCCAGCAGCCAGAATTAAAATAGACTTTTGATTGCAGAGAGGACTGCAGAATTAAATTCTGGACACAAATTGGATGTGCTACATTCATTTAGTGTGTATTAGACACAGTTCTGTGTAACCTACTTAGATTCTATCTGAAAGAAAGAGCTAGTAGCTACAGTCAGTGAATGTCCCAATTATTCCGTATTCTCCTCACACTGCTAATCACTTTTCAAATCTAGGTTAATATAAGCAGAGAGGAATGAATGGAGAAACATACTCCATTTGCATCTGAACTACAATTTATTTTGGTAAAATATTTTTATGAATATACATAATATTGGTGTTTTGCTTTTGGTATTCTCAAGAATAAAATTGCACTTTAGAGCAATGTTTTCAGAAGTGGGGCAAACACACAGAAATTGCTTTAGAAATTTTCTAGCTTGTGCATTCCATTTACTGCAGAGTGAACAGAAACAAAAAGGCTCTGTTGCAGGAATCACCTGAAACAGCACCACCACGGAAACAAGACCTATGGCAAGTGAGAGTAAAATCTCTAATGAAGCAGGACTTGTGTGTCTCAGGTAATAAATGGCTTGCTTGCTCTACTTTTAGCAACCATTATTTGTTTCGCTTGTTTTTCTTACAGGTCGGAGTTTGTGACGATGAAATAAATTGCATTTATTCTGTTCTAGGGGCATTATTTTCTCATGATGACATCAGAATACAGACATAGTATACAGAAACTGCATAGGTTCACATCATGCAAGGAGATAACAGGTGTATGAGTAAGGTTACGTTAAATATATTATTAGAAAGTCCACTGAAAACAGAGAAATAACTTCTCACAGATTCAGATGAAAACTAATCTACTCCTGGTGCAGGAACATGAATACAAAACTGATTTTAGTATCATTGGAAAATATTTCACTTTCATTAGGAACTTCAACTTTAGGTTGAAGAAGTTCATAATCACATTTATTTTCAAGCAGTGCAATATTGTTTGGTCTAGATATTAGTGTTCATGTATTTATGTTTCATTATTCACATAACTACTGTAGGTGTGAATACATATCTTTACTAATACATATCTAACACATATCTCACAGAAAAAAAAAAAAAGATCAAAAGATCCCCTTTCCAGTGAATCTTGATCAGATTAGTGCAGCTAATTAGAGAAGTAGCATGAAATAGCTCCTAGTAATTAGAATCTGAGGGGGATTTGGTGCCACTTTTGTGTTTTGTCCTAAAATCATTAAACTTTCTCTTGTTTTCTTTTTCTTAAAATGAGCAGAAGTCTCTGGGTTCTGCTTTGGAAACTTCTGGGGACAAGGTCCATGTTCATCAGAGAATGTCTGGAAACCTTCGGTGTGTGTCTGTTGCTGCCAAGTAAAGATGCAGTAAGGGGGTTTACAAGGGCGTGGGGCTGAGGAAGTTCTAGATTATAACCAGTGAGATTGGCTACTGCTGACCCAGGGTGTCTGAAAATTTTGTTTCAGCTACCCCCTGCTACTGTTTGTGGAGTGCCAAGCACCTAGGAGGGGTCTACATGGGAGTTAGGGCAAGAGCACAGCTCCCAGAGTACTGCCAGTAGACACAGCAGTGTGTCCAATAGGTCATAAAGAAGACTGCCCAGGTGAATGTGTACCAGAACAAACAGTCTCCAGTATGGTAGTGACAAACTCAGTTTCCCCAGCAGTTCTTGAAAGCAGCTGTCCCTGCCAGGGCAGAAGTTTTGATGCAGCAAGAAATTCAAAGTAGTGCAGCTGGGGAGAAACAGCCCCAGATACCTGCACATGCTGGAGGCCTCCCAGATGAAAAGGAGCCTAGCAGAAAAGGTTCTGGGGGTCCTGGTGGTTACCAAGCTGACCATGAGCCAGAAATGTGTCTTTGCAGAAAACATAAATATCATTCTGGACTGCATTAGGAGGACTGCGGCCAGCAGGTCAAGGTAAAGGGGTTCCTTCCACTCAGAACTAGTGAGACCAATCCTGGAGTTCTGGGTCCAGATCACAGCTGTCTAGAACATGAGAGACACAGGCATACTTGACGGTGTGCAGTGAAGAGCCAAGAAACTGATGGAGGGACTGGAGCATCTCTACTCTGATCATAAGCTACGAGAGTTGGGACTGTTAAGCCTAGAGAAGTGAAGGCTTAAGGTGATCTGAACCATGAAAGGAAGGTGCAGAGAAGATGGAGCCAGGCTCTTTTCAGTGGCATGTTATGACCGTACAAGATGCAGTGCAAACAAACTGAAGTATAGAAGGCTTCCTCTGAATATCTGGGAATATTGTGAGGTGATGGAGCATTGACATATGTTGCCCAGATAATTGTGGAGCATTCATCTTCAGAGATGCTCTAGAGCTGTCTGGACATGGTCATGGACAACTGTCTGAGCAGGGGATTGGACCTCTAGAGGTCACTTTCAGCCTCAACAACTCTGTGTTTCTGTGACAGATGTCACAGGAAAAAAAAAAGTTCAGGCATAACATGCATATTAGAAAGTGTGAAGCATACTTTAAGCTTGAGTCAACAAAAACACACTTGAATTTTCTATAATAAATGTTAAGTATTATCCTTGCTGCACTTTGAGTCTGCAGTGAAAAGTGGGACAGTGTGAGTGCAGATCAGTGTACAAGCAGTTGCGTGAGTACAGGCAGATGTGTAGAATTATGCCCAAAGGGCAGCGCAAACACAAACTAGATTATATGAACATTTGGTATTTACACGCTGATTTATGAAGGACTGAATGAAACCTGAGGATTGTAGTACGCTATTACAATCACAGAACTTCTGAAAGCCAGTTTTGAATAAAATGAAAATAATTATGCACGTTCTGTGAATCTCTTGACCTGCAACTTCAAGATAATGTGTTGCACTTGTCCACATGGTACATCTCATGGCACATAACTATGTGAACTAGCCTTCAGTAGCAAATGACTTACCCTCCTTCTTCAGAGTATTTGTGACCAAAGGCAAGTATGTCAGATGCCCGACCACTGCCATCACATATCACAACAGGAACAGGAGGAGTGTCTCGCAGGTACTCCAGAACGATAGAGATAACATTAGGACCTCCTTCCACAATGAGGGCCACCACTGGAACCCCTTGACCAATTCCTGGAGTAAGAGAAAGAAAGAAACAAACAAAAACAAACAAAACAAAACAAAACAAAAAAAAAGCAAAGCCAGCAAAGCAAACAAAACAACGGAAGACAGGAAAAAAAAATCAATCTGAAATTACTGGATAGTGACTGCATAGTGTCATATTAGAGAAAACGCCATTCAGAAAATAGCTTTTAAGGTCAGAAGTGAGTCATCTGTAGTCATCTGGTCTGTTTCATTACACAAAAAAGGATTTCACAGAATTATTTTTTGTTTCAAATGCCATATTCATGGTTGAAATAGACCACACATATTTTACAGGATCAAATCTTGGTTTGAGAACACAGAGAAGTTACCACGATTCTTCTTAATATGTTTGAATTGTAACATAGCAGTTTACTTGTAATCTAGATTTTGCATGGTATTGGTTTCCAATCATCGGTTCTTTCTGTAGTAGTTTTGAAAACACCTCTATCATGGTATTTTTATTTCCTTTCTGGATGCATTTGAAGGTTGCAGCTGGATAGCCATGTAACCTTCACTTTTACAATCTGAAAATACTTGTTGCAAGCCAATATAACTCTTGTTTTCTAACCCTAGTTGGTCTCACAGTCTTTGAAATCTCTCCTACTCGTGAAGCACATTCTCTGAGCTGCAGATCACATGTTGGACAGTGTTACTGAGAGAGCTGAGCTAGTGCTTAACTAAAGGAGAAACGTACTTATTTTCAAAACTTTTTCTATAATTAGGTGTGCCTCTTCTGCAGAAGTTTCAAGAGAGAATTTGCCATGAGAGTCTTAAGGATTTAGAGAAAGACAATTTGACACCAGGCTGATGTTTAGATGACTAACAAACTCTTGCCACTTCCTGACGAGACAGGGGTATCCCCAAGGACTCAGGCAGTAGAACTAGCTGAGTGTTTTCCACTAGCTTTTCTTGTGAGTACAAAGACTATTTTTTCCTTTAGACCAGCTTTCCCTAAGTATAACTATATGCATTCTGCACTGTATTTTGATATTTCTTCGAAAAAAAGAGACCTTCAACCTTTCAATAGTTAGGTAGGCAAGTATGTACATATATAGTGCTGGGCAACCTTCTTTAAGTGCTCCTGCTTGAGCAGGAAGTTGGATCTGATGATCTCCAGGGGTCCCTTCCAATCTCAACTGGTCTGTGATTCTGTGATTCCATTGTTCTAGCAATCTGTGAAAGATCACAGCAGTAACATTCTCCACCGAAACACTGTTTATTCTAAAATTCCAGATTATTCTTCTTAGGAAAGGACAATGCATTATAGTTAGTAGCAAAGCCTTGACCACAGGTGTTGTTTCCCAAACAAATAAAAAGGCAAATCATTTTCAAAGATCTAGATGCTTTTCTGTTTCACAGGAAGCAGTAAACAAGATACATTCAGCGTTGTAGAGAAAAACTCATAATCTTTTAAATATCTAGAAAATTGTGGTTACATGGAAGATTGCTTTTAAGTTTGCTCAGTTTTGGTTTTCTTTTTTGTGGCCTTTTTTTTTTTTTTTTTTTTTTTTGCATGAGTTTAGGTTGTAGCAAATCATTTGCCTTTGTCTTTTGGAAGGAGAAAGAGCTTTGTTGCCCAGCAGTCTGTATATTAAGATTTGAGAATGCTGACTATTGTGTCAGCATTGCAAACACTGCAAGGCTTATCACTAGATTAACTATACTTGTTTCAAGACAGTAAAAATTGATGAAAACCAAAAGTCTGTCTACTCAAGAATAGTCATATATATATTTTTAATTTTATACTATTGAAAATAGTTCAAGAGCCAGTAAGAACATATTTCTCAAACTTTCAAAGGAAACATCCAACCTGGATTCAAGAGCAGATGCAAAACACCTCTCAAAAAGTTGCATATTACTATTTCTCATTTAATAAGATCTCCATGTCATACTTCAAATTCCTAGTCTGCCTGCTATAAATACAAAAAGAAGGGCAGTCTCTCATGACCTAATGAACAGAAAACAGAGAGAACAGCATTTTTATTTCCACTTCATACACCGATTTATCCGAAAAGAAGAAATAGTAAAGAAGATCTGTGAGTTAAGGTCAGTTCTTGGAGGCTCATTCCTATCCTAATTTCTAAAACAATAACTTTTATTTAATGAATTACAAACGTAGATTTTTGCAGAGTATATTAGATTGGTAAGTGCTTCACAGAGTCAGTTATTATGTATATGGTTGGAGTAATATTGTGAATTAAACTGCAATATCATGCAAAAGGTTTATACAATCAACCTAAGGTTCATTACTGTGTGCTGTTGCCTTTGTGACCAGCAAAAGAGCCATTGAGATGCATTCTGGCAATTTTGATTCCATGCAGGTACGTACATTCCAGAATGTTCATTCTGATGTGCACCACTGGCAATATCTAAGCACTAATGCTATTATTCAGAAAAATAATCCTATTTTTCTCTTGACACAGTGGTGCTGCATGAATTTGTAAGTTAAAACAATAAACTGGAAGAAATGAATGAATTTGGAACCAGAAGCAAGAAAATACTCTGCATAATGTCTGTGCAGTGTGAGAAAAGATTTTAAAAAATCTGTTTTGCAGAAGCCTGACATTATTTTCCCATTTCTTGGAAAACTCTTAATATTTTATAATGTGAGTATATTTATAAATAATCTATAGCAGTCCTATAAATTATTACTAGTTCTTTCTATGAAGAGCTAAACATGAGTTATCCATTGCTATCTAGACCAACAAAAGAATAAAACGCCTCATTTACTACAAAATATATTTATGACTCATATATGCAAGTGTGCTTATAAGAATAACTGAGATACATCAGAAGCTTATGCACTACTTATAAGTAGTGCAGAGATCTGTGCAAAAAAGCTAGAGGCTCTAGTTCACTGTCTGCGACAGAAATATTCTGAATCTCTGCTTCTTATTGGGTAGCGGCATGTACAGATGAGTTGATTTCAAACAGGCCATCAAGATAGAAATTTGATTTCTAACTTGCTTGTGTCCTGAAAGACTTTTACCATTTGTGGGCAACGGCTGTATTTCTATCTGCAAAATTCTTTCAGGAGAAATGCTTTTGAACAGGGTAAACATAATGCTCTTTTTTTTTTTTTTTTTTTTTTTTTTTTTAAATCATCCAACAAGCCATAAAAACAGCATGCAAAAATTTTAAAATTTAAGTCAACAGACATGCATATGATAACATGCCTCCAAATGTTTGCAGCTGCACAGTTCACCCAGAGGCATGCCTATAGACCATACTGCACATATTGCTTAGTGCAACGACCACATACATCTGAAAATGAAGCCTTTATACTCATATATGTGAGGCTGAAAAATTAACGTGCATGCGAAACCTGACAATTTTAAAACTGTTCCATAATATACACTTTTATTTAATAAAAGACCTCTATTTCTTCTAGATTTTCCTGCCTTCTGACTCCACTTTATAGATAAGTCTTTACATTGTTCCAGAAAATAGAGTATGTTCCTTTACTATAATAAATGAATCTCCCACTGATATTAAGAAGAAATTCTCTCTGACCTTTACTCTTTTAACTCCTGTTATTCTGGACAACAGTTTCCTTTGTACATATGAGAAGAGGAACCTCATGACATTCATACCTCTGGAGTAAAAAACTGCCTGAGCTCCAGGGTTGTTTTCAACATCCTGTACTGATGTGTCTCCCTTGGTAAATTGCTGCTCTTGCTAGCCTGCAAGTGCTTGTGTTATTCTGAGGCGTGACCCAATCTCACCAGTGGTTGTAGCCTGATCTAGCATTTCTAGGCCCAGCTTGTGGTGAGGAGCTGGCCTAAGGGTTAGTCAACTGTAACAGCAGACGTGAAGGCAAATAGTCAGCATAGTAAAGCAAGTAGGAATATATTTTCTTTTGATGTACTGGAAGTAATCATTCCTCAACTTACGGACATGGTATCTCTCATACACTTTCACACAGGACTACAGGATATGATGAGCAGAATGGGAAACTTCAAAAATACAAGGGTTTAAAATGGTAAGCAACTTATACTTGAGGTAAAACTTGGATCCAGAAATGCATCTAATCCTAACAAAATTACAACTCCATTACAGACAGGTGTCCTGATACATAATTTGTTGAGCACTAAACTATTCATTTGGTTTTGGCTTGCTTTCTACAGATGTTTCAGATATGAAACAAAATTGATTGCATTTGATTGTCATGTGGATGAATACTTACTACTTGAAAAGAAAAATCAATTGAAACTTCATGAAAATACCGATTTATACAGACAATTCTAACTAGGAATATAAATAAAAAGTAGCCCAGCAACCACGGGTCTCTAATCCTAAAACCAGTGTCAGTATAACAAATCCACAACTACATCAAACAGATGATGTGTTTTCCAAAGACTATTTACTTGGCAGACGAAGATTCAGTTCAGGACTTTCTAATGCAAGGAATGTTTTTCAGTGACATTAGTAGAAATGCCATTTAATTCTTAATGGAAGACTCATAAGGTACTGTGAAGCTCAAGAAAAATGTTCATGTGCTCAGGGACTTCTTGACAATTTTGAACTAAATTTTTTTTAAAGCTGATCTTAACTTAAGCCTAAATATGTGAGAGGAAGTATGATTTTTTGCAGAAAATCAACTAATAACCTTTAATAATTTATATCTGAAACACAGAAAAATAAGATCTCTTATTTTTTGCACTGTTTTAGGCTTTTGGAACCTTGAAACTCAAGTTGGAACCTCTTTTGTGGGAACTTACATAAAGAAAATGAAAGAAAGCACTCAGTTCTACAAATAAATCAATCTTGGAAGGTCAACTTCATGCCCCTACTTCAGGGGGCTAGCAGAGTATGCAACGCTGTGTTGCATCAACAAAGATGAAAGAAACACTCCACATGAAACCTGCGGTTCTCAGAAGCATGTTGGTCCAAGTGTTTGCACAGTGCTTGGACATCATAGTGAGAGATACTTACACAGAGTAGACAAGCAATTAAATATGCTCTGGAATTTTAACGAGCAGGAGTCCACACAGTGTGAGTTTAAGAGTCTGAGGGAAGTAATTTTAAATTTCTGGACTAATATTTGCCTAACAGAAATACTGAGTCAACAGACACTGCTCTTCTTTCACTTGTTAATAGTGTGTCTAACCACACGGTAAATACTGTTTAAACAGATTTTAAATGGTATTAGATTTTAAACAGTCCTTTAAAAACTTGCCCATATAAACAAATATGTCTTTCTCACCGTCAGACTTCTCTGTTGCACTGCGTATGGTCCTAATTGCCTCAAAATGCTTCAGTGATAACTGAGAACATCCTGAAATAATCCATAACCTTCTTTTTAGGTTAGTCTTAAAGCATGTTACAGGTTTGTTTTTTTTCCAGGCTACAGTTTTCAGCCTTCTGGCCCTCTAAAATGCCTGAAAATGCTTCCAAACAATTTGGGCTAAAATATCAATATCCAAAAGATCACTTGCATTATGTAAAGATCTACTTCTCCCATCTCTACAAATCACAGCAGCAGTACTTACCACCCCTAGGTCTTTACTGACTGCTCCAACCACCATGAGTTTAAAGAGGAGCATTTCAGTGTTTAAATCTGTGCATAAGATAGACTAGCAATTTTTGTGAGTTTGCCCCTCCTCTATCTGCTCCCTCCAACAATCAAAACAATTAGATTATTAGCTATTAATGAACATGACTGGAAAAAAAGAGCGTAGCCTTCACAGGATGATGGAGAGGGATACTGGATCTTACTATGCAGAGAGGCATTGACATCCTTCAGCTGCTATACCCAGCTCAAACTTAATTTCACATAGCTGCTCTTCTTGCAGCGAGCTCTCCTTTTTCCCCACCACTTATTTCTGGTATCTTCCCCAGAGAATAACCAGATGTTTACTTATTCCTGTTATGGTAAAGACGAGACAGATTTCATTTAATCGTCAAAAGGACGATAATGGGAGCACATATAGCTACAAACTTTCATTACTTTTTTTTTAAAAGGAACACGAACCTGTAAAATTCTATCCCCTTCTGCACAGCTTTAACAAATTCCTATTTTAATAAATTAATAGATCTTCCACTTGTCTGGAGATTCATTACATTCCCTGTGTCTAGAGAAATCAAAGTGACCTGGTAAGCCGATACAACAAATTCTGAAAATATTTGCTATCTTTCTCAGATTCATGGAACTAAAGGATTATGTGTAACAGTGTAAACAGAACCACTGCTAACAAAGGAAAGCTCAGAAGCTTTGACTTACTTTTGCTTCTCAATTTATTTATTTTTTGTCTCTTCTTCAGCCACAGGCTCATTGAATCTCATTTGTTATCATTCATTTTTTCTTTTTCATGCTTCCCAAATATATTTTAAAATTACTAATACAAATTTTATTTTGTTCAGCTTTACTGTTTTCTTTGCAGTTCACATTCATTCTCCTTGTTTTCCTTGTTCTGGACACTTCCATTTTGTGTTATTATTCTGATTTTCTTTTTGGCATCCCAGTCACACTTTCATCTTTTCTCTGTTCCTCTCTGTGAAATACATTATCCCCTTTTATCTCCTCTATTTTTAATTCTCCTCTTTATTGAGAATGCAATCTCATTTCATTTGTCCCAGTCTGTTCTTTCTCTTCTGTCCTCCTCTCATTTCTTTCATTTTCAATTGTCCAGTGCTCCTTCCTCATCAATCTAAACACACTTTGTGATATACATGTGACATATGTAAGATACACGAGATAAGTATGTGATGCATTAGTAATTATCTCCTCATCAATTTTTCCTCATTATCTCCTCAGTAATTTTTTGTCTGTCTCCACTATAGTATCTCTGTTGTTCTTTCTTCAAGATCAGACTTGCCGCTAGACGGAAAGAGAACCTTGAAGGCTTGTCTACTGTTAAGTGCTTCTGTTACAGGTACAAAGAAACTAGCAAAACTTATACCATACAAGCACCAACCCCCCAAGAAAGAATTTTTTCAGTGGAAAGGCATTTTTGGAGGATATGTATGGCCTCTATCTTTATGGACAACTGAGCTAGATTTCAGAGAATTATTGGATAGGACACTTGTAGGTCTCCTCCTATAAATTTCAGTACCTCATAAATAGTGGGAAATATGTTCCTCATGCAATATAAGCCATTTTGGAGTGGTACACAACCTGGCATGGAACAAAAACTGATATCTATCAACCTACCAGATGTGGCATTGACAGACGAGGCTGTGAGTGGTCCAACATCTGGACCATACCTTCATTTAATATTGGCTCGATCCTTAAAGCAGGCAATAAGATAGAAACATTAAAAAATGATGAAAAAGATGTGATTTATTTCCCTTTCCATTTCTGTCTTTGCAAAATGACATAAAACTTAGTAAGTCCTCAAAACAGGCAAGACATAGTGAAATTAACCTTCGGATTTCTGAGCCTCACAAGCCCGTAACAACCAATTTGGTTACTTTCTACCTTTCTGCAGGATGGCAATAAATATTTTGAAGCTGGCATTTAAGCTCAAAGATTTAGAAAAAATTACAAGAATATTAATGGTTCCAATCAAAACATAACACATCTGTTATAGCAGCCAAAAGTTCACTAGGCCAGTAATAAAGGATCTAACTTGTTTTGCTCTTCTAGGAGCTCATCAGCTATAGGTAATGGCCTACGTGACTCAAGAACAATTGCAATTTCAGTAATTTTCACATTGTCTTATCTTCCCTCATAGTTCCCATGGTTCCTTTGGATATAAGCACCATCATGTACTGAAGCCATCTCTTTATAAAGATAATACAGCAGCATAAACCAAATTTTTTGCTATGTCAGATTAAACACTGGTGAGGTTCCCTTGTTATATTTCGCACATAAGTCTGTATACTGGACACCATATAATCTCAGAAAATTCTCTCTCCTTTCTCACTTGTTCTGGAAAATGAATAGCAGAAATTCTGCTTTTTCCTTAGTTAAATGTTTTTGTTCTACTAATTGCAACAAATTCAGTGGTCTAAAATCTCTGAACCCTATAGAGCTGAAAAGATCAATTTGCTCTTGCTTGTATACCAGTCATATGAGAACATACATTTCAGTCCCACTCATTCCCTCATAGATTTCACTCCTGCACTTCCACACGCTCCCAAGTACTACGGTGGGTATGTCTAGGTGAGCTGTCCTGGATCATTTTTGCATCACATGGAGGACATGGGACACTGGACACTGATCAAGTCTGGAAATGTCTCTTGCTTTACTCTTGATTAGTGATGACAAATTTGTTTGGGGTTGGGTCTTATACCATTCAGGAGCTGATGGCAATTTTGATGTGTCCTTTTGACTCAGAGTCTTGCCTGTTTTCAAATTGTGTTTTCAACAAACACATTTGTTGAACATCAAATCTGTGAGAGGATCATACAGATCCTCTTGTACTCTATCACTGTTTATGTATCTATCTGTGCCTCAAGAATAGCTTTTTACTGATTTGTGTTTTCTCAGACCTTTTTGAAATAATTTGGCTCCATGCCTGATCTACCAACATGAAAATTCCAATGAAAAAGGCTCATGTTTCTGAACTCTAACAAACCTCAAACCAGTAAATCTTCAAAGAGTTCTGAGGTTTCCTCAGATTTCACCAAAGTCTAATTTACAGCCATCTACCTCCCCTGGAAGGAAGTTTGTACCTACAACTTCCTAAATATGCAGTTATGGAAATGCACCTAGAGCTGAACAGAACATGAAGGAAAAATATGAAACAAATGAGAATTCCAGTGTATTTGATGATGGTGAAATGGTCAGAGAAGATGCCGATGATGACAGTTGAACGTCCCTTTGCCTTCCCAGCCCCCTTCATATATTCTCAGGCATAGGATGACAAAGGGAAGTCCACGGGTCACATGAACAGACACTGTTGACACATTACCCTCTCTAAATTGCCTCATTTATCCAATCAAACCACCCAACATTTTGATCAGTTCCTTACTAAGGAGTAGTCTTTTCTCACAAAACTCCCAGAAACAAGGATGGCATCTGTCAACTCAATAGAGAATGACACGAGCCCTTAACACAACTGCAGTAGAGATTTTATTAATTTTTTTTTTTTAATGTTGCTTTCACATGAAGATGAAGCATAATGTTAAGTGCACAAGTCTGTGGGGCTGGATGACATGCACCCCAGGGTTCAGAAGAAATTGACTGATGTGGTTATTAAGGCACTCTCCAGCATATTTGAAAAATCATGGTTGCTGGGAGAAGTCCTTGGTGACTGGAAAAAGGGAAACATCACTCCCACATTCAAGAAAGTGAGAAAGAAAGATCCAGAGGACTACAGGCCAGTGAGCCTCATGTCTGTGTGTGGGAAGATCATGGAGCAAATCCTTGTGGAAGAGATGCTAAAGCACATGCAAGACGAGATAGCCAGCACAATTTCACCAAGGGCAGATCATGCCTGACCAATTCAGTGGCCTTCTATGATGGAATGATGGTATCAGTGGACAAATGAAGTGCAACTGATGCAATCTACTTGGACTTGTGCAAGACCTTTGACACTGTCCTGCACCATATCCTTATCACTAAATTGAAGAGACATGGATTTGAAGGCTGGACTGTTTGGTGGATAAATAATTGGTTGAATGGTTGTAGCCAGAGGGTTTTTGTCAATGGGTCTATGTCCAGGAGGAGGTTGGTCACAAGGGTTGTCCCTGAGGTGTCCATCTTGGGACTGATGTTCTTCACCATCCTTATCAATGACATAGACAGAGGGATTGAGTTTACTTTCAGCAAATTCACTGACAACACTAAGCTGAGTGGTGCAGTTGACACAAAAGAAGGGAGGGACATCATCCAGAGGGACCAGAACATGCTTGAAAAGTGGGCACCTGAAAATCAAATGAGGCTTAGCAGGGCCAAGTGCAAGTCAAGGCAATCCCAGATACAAATACAGTCTGGGAGAAGAACTAATTGAGAGCAGCCCAGTGGAGAAGGAGTTGGGGCTTCTGGTGAATGAAAAGCTGGACACGAGTCAGCAGTGTGCTCTTGAAGTCCAGAAGGCCAACTATAGCCTGGGCTGCATCAAAAGAGGATTCAGGTTCAGCAGGATGAGGGAGGAGATTGTCCCCTTCTGCTCTGCCCTTGTGAGGGCCCATATTGAGCACTGTGTCCAAGCCTGGGGCCCCAGCACAGGAAGGATGTGAAGCTGTTGGAGTGGGTCCAGAGGAGGGCCATGAAGATGATCAAAGGGCTGGAATACTTCTCCTGTGGAGAAAGGTAGAGTGAGTTGGGCTTGTTTAGCTTGGAGAAGAGAAGGTTCTGGAGAGACCTTATTACTGCCTTCCAGTACTTGAAGAGGATCTTCAAGTAGGAGAGGGGACTGATAGTGACAGAACAAACTTAACATGAACCAGCAGTGTGCTCTTGCAGCTCAGAAAGCAAATGGTATCCTGGGCTCCATCATGAGAGGGGTGGTCAGCAGGGACAGGGAGGTGATTGTACCTCTCTACTCTGCTCTTGTGAGGCCCCATCTGGAATACTGCGGCCAGGTCTGTTTTGGAAACAGCCCCCAGTACAAGAAGGGCAGAGAGCTGTTGGAGAGTGTCCAGAGGAGGGCCACGAAGATGATCAGGGGGCTGGAGCACCTCCCCTACAAGGACAGGCTGAGGGAGCTGGGCTTATTCAGCCTGGAGAAGAGAAGGCTGCGGGGTGACCTCATTGCAGCCTTTCAGTACCTGAAGGGAGCCTATAAACAGGAAGGGAGTAAACTCTTTGAAAGGGTAGATAACAGCAGGACAAGGGGGAATGGTTTTAAGTTGAAAGAGGGAAGATTTAGGTTGGATATTAGGGGGAAGTTCTTTACAAGGAGAGTGGTGAGGTGCTGGAACGGGCTGCCCAGAGAGGTTGTGGATGCCCCATCTCTAGAAGTGTTCAAGGCCAGGTTGGATGGGTTCCTGGGCAGCCTGATCAGGTGACTAGCAACCCTGTCTATGGCAGGGGTTTGGAACTGGATGATTTCTGAAGTCACCTCCAACTTTAGCCATTCTATGAATCTATGATCGTGTAGGTAACACTTAAAGTGTTAATGTCACAGCATAAAAGTGGAAAATGAAAACTAGTACTGAGGATCACTGTATGTCTCTGTTATGCCAAGCTTAATATAAATGGAGGATCTGCTTCAACATAATTGTACAGCTTGCTCATCAAAACCTTGTGCTACAGTCCACCTAATCCAGGAGGGTGGCCAACTACGTGTAGATCAATCTCTTCTGATCTATAATCCATACATGGCTTTGAAGAAGAAATCACTTTGTCCATTTTTCGATTCTGAAAGCTTCGCACGTGCTAAAAAGGGTGTGCTGATTTAAGAAGTTCATGAAAGATACAAAATAAATCTGTCTACTCAAAACATTCTGATTTTGGGATCCATTTGCAAATAAACCTCAATAAAGGATTTATAAAGCATTTTCCCCTTTTTATACCAGATCCTGAAAAAGAAGCTAGAAGGTACCTAGTTTTAAGAAGAATTATTTCCACGGTGAAACATATCACCCTCTCTCCCCCTCCACCTCTCTACATCCCCGTATAAAAAGCTAGTCTCCTGCCTAGGCGACATTACCCATTCATGTTATCTTCATTCTTCATGACAGTGAAATCCTTTTGCCTTATCACTGCTTTTCCATTCCCCAAGGTTATATTTCATGCTACAAAATGGCATATGTGTAAGTAGTCCACCCTGACAAGCAAATAAGCCTCTATTAAGTCATTAGAGGAATCAGTAGACCTTTTACATTTAAATCCTCGAGGGTAGCTGTTAGCCCTAATTTAAACACCGGTGCTCCAATGTTTAGGCTCCATCTATTTCCAAAACAAGTAAAATCTCTGTCAGATAGAGAATATACTACTACTACTAGTCTTCTGTCCAAGATTTAAATCATTTGATAAATGAAGTTTTCAACATAAGAAAGATGTCTGGATTTTGAAGAAAAATGACACTAGCATAAGATCAATACGCTTTCAAGGCTATTTGTCAGATTTGCAGATATCACACAAATCTCTTATTCTACCCCCTGAACCACTACTGAGAACACACTACTCCTTCATTACACATACCAAACACAAATTTGACTATTGATGTGTAGGTGCTCATTCTGCTAATAGATGTGTGTACTAAAGAAAATCTGAAAATATTCCTAATTAATTCACAACCTCTTTCATGAAAACTTTTAAATAGGTTATATTTGATTATCACATGGGTATAAAGTATTTGTAAATCCCTTTCTCCACTGCTCCAAGAAGTACACTTATTTGAAGGGAAGTTGTGCATTCATGATAGAAATGCCTGGCAACCATGCAGAAAGCTCTTTAAAGATTTAAAGCTTTAAAGGTATTTCAGTTAGTAGTAATAGCTCAGTTAAACTACAGTTTAACTGTACATAATTCAGTTAAATAATTCAGTAGAAACTAAACCACAAAAAGCTCTTAATGCAAACAGCAGTAATGAATGGTGTATTATGTATCTGGAAACATTAGTTCAGACTAAAAAGGATGAAATTAGAGGTGGGAAATTTGAAGAGAGATTCTGTAAGCATTAGTATGTCATCTTCTCAGGTAATATGAATTATTTTTATTTTTGATAATAAGAAAGTGCTACTCTATATATTCACAAAATGGGTAAAATTAATGGCATGGCAGTCTTCTACAGTGACTTTTTGCCTGAAAAAGAGTAACAGTCTTCAGACTAGCTCAGACCTATTAGCAGAATACTTTCCAGCCATCAAAGGCAGGATGAAATGAGTTGCATGTGGGATTCTAAAAAAGTAAAAAAACACTCAATATTTCAGAAGAAACATAGATCCCTATTTATTCTGAACAAAAGTTCAGTGTTGAAATTTAAGATTTTAGAATGATTTTCAAGGAGAAATAATATAAGAGCTTGAGGGATGCAAAAGAATTTTAGAAGAATAAAAATTAAATATGAGGACTACAGCATCATCTGGCAGAATATCAGGACCAGTTAAGGACCAAGGCCTATTCAAAATAATCAGTAAGTCTAATTTAATATAAAATATTGAAAGAGTACTCCAGTATCTGTCTACACAAATCTGAAGGGGCATTGCAAATGTGTTAGAGTCAGACTCTTGCTTAGTTCTAGCAATAGAAGATAAAATGGCCATAAATAGCTGTTTGGAAGCTCTTTACATTAAAGAGGGTGGGGAAAGTCCCCACACTTTTTGCAGAAGCTCAGATAGATGGCTGTGTACTCATTGTTGGAAATTTTCAGACTCAGCTTGACAAAGCTATGGATGAGCTTATCTAGCACTGGTGATAGTCTACTTTGAAAGATGACTCATATGCAGAACCTTCAGAGGTCTGTTCCAGCCCATAACGAATTATTCATTCTTCAAATATCTGTAATCTTCTTGTGTTCAAGGTAGTGAGACAAAGGTTAGAATTTTGAGCACTTCCAGAAACAGAGAATCAGAAATCAGCAAATTACCAGTGAATTAGCAAATTACGTCAGACTGACATACTGTAGAATCCTACCTGTGAAGAAGCAGCATAAGCAGAGCATTGTAGCTGGAATACAGCTGCTGTTAACTATGTAAATAATGAAAAATCATATATTTTGAGTGGAGACATTTTATTGTGCTTAAAATTTCTTCACTTTAATCACAGAAAGCTTTTGCAACATTTTTGAACTAGAAAGAACTGAAAGTGTTTTAATTTCATGTTTCTATGTAAAAATTTTTACAGAGCTGTCAAATTATCCATGTAATGCCATAAAAATAAACTATATGGCTGATATTGTCACAAAAATATTTTTCCTTCTTTCCAGGGTATATTTTAAGATCTTCCTACCTTCAAACTCCAGTGAGAAGTCCAGGACTCAAACACTTGTGTGAACTGAATATGAGAAACATTTCTGTTCAGATCACTTTCAATATTTACTTTTCAACTCAAAACAGTTTTTGAGAAGTTCAACTTACTTTTATCACTTCTTACTGCACAATGATTCACTTCGAAACTTTATGCTTTGGGAGAACTGGTGGCTTACCGTAAGCAACATTTGCTGGCTTGTGTTAAGGTTCTCTTCACTTGTGAAAATAAAGACCGTCTCTAAGCACTGAAGCATCAAAGTGACCTCTGGCTAAATGCACAACTGGGTTACTCCACTGGAGCTGCAAACTCAGACTAACCTGCAAATGCACTCTCTGCTTGTCTGGGAAGCATTTTTGATTTTTGTGTGAATACTTTCTGGAGGCAGAATCAGAGCTATAGAAGTGGTAGGTATGAGCTGAATAGGTAGAGGAGAAACAGAGATTTCAATAAATAATGATAAATAATAAATAAACTTTCTTTTTCTCTAGTGGTCATAAATCCATGGGGATATAGGGCAAGTTTTTATTCTTATTACTTAACAGTGACATTCATTCAGGAAATTAGATGCTGTTGAATGGCAAGTTTAATATAGCAAGTGATGCCATATTAAAAACAGTTTTTTTGGAATTATGTGGCATATTTACTGGCCTGATTTAAACTCAGTTTTTATAAGAAGAGAGACTGCTACTTTATTAATCTATTTTAGAGGAATACAGTTTTTCATGTCTTTTATAGGTGAGTAGTAAACTTGAATTTTCTCTTTGGGAATAAAGCATAATCCCAAACATCTAGAGGAACTATAATTGTACTGAAAAGTGCTACAGTTGAAGCACAGAAAGGAAAATAAGAAGTGACAAGCCTGGCATGTAAAAGTCAGGAAGGCTTAAAAATAAGAAAAAAAAATCTGCTTTTAGCACCATTGTCCAAGGATAGGACGTGAAATAAGAATTCACAAACTGTCTATTTGTTCCAGAATCTGTTTTCTAGTCTATTTATTTATTTATTTATTTTTGTTGATTAATTGATAATTGTACTTTCCCAGATCTCCAGAGAACAAAAGTTTGATGCTGTCAGTGTTTTAACTCCACTTTAATGCTTAACACTGTCAAATGGTAAATAAGGACATGTGTTCACAGGCACACTCCTGTTCAGATGAAGATCCTTTTGCAGCACTGACCCTGCACACACCAGACCAAGGACCTCTACTGCTCTGCTAGAACCAAGGGTAAGGAAGGGCATCTAACAGTGGCCATCTGTTTGGCTGACCCAAGAAGACAGGTGGTCCTTCTCTCATCCATATGGTCACCTTTCCATTAACTAGAAGCAAAACAGCACTGAATCACCTTTTTTAAAAAGAGAAGAAAGTGAAACATGGCATAAACAAAGAACTTCCTAATCCTTGTAGGGATAGTTATTTTGTTTGCTGAAGCCATAATGTCATTCATAGTAGAAAACACAAAAATACTGGATGTCACAGAGACAAGTTGTACAAATATCACCTGCAATCTTCCTTCTCAGCAGTTCTTTTATTTTTCTGATTTTGAAGAATTATTGTGAGATCTGAGTATTTTTGTATTTATAACAGAGTGATTTGGCAGGAGGAGGTTAAATGCTGGAGTCAGTCTGTCACATGGGGAGAGGGAAAAGAAGAGGAAGATACATATTCTTGGGCACAGGGCTGGGGTTGGGGAGGGTGGGGGTTTGCAAAGAGAAACCAGAGATGAGAAATCCTTCCTTGTTTGTAGGTTTTTGATGAGGTCATGAGAGCTAACAAGATTTGGAGTCTAGCCACTTTCCAGTAGATAGATGTTTTGTGTAAGTCTGAATTAAGTTAAATCTCTGCAGAGATTTATATTTTAATATGATGCTTCTCTCAACGACTAAAAATTATGCTGTGAACCACACATGCTGACAGTTTTCTTATAAATGTCCCATTTACTGTACATTTTTATACAGCCTGACTACATCATACGTGCCATTTTCAAGCATGACTCTCCGGTCAGCCTAGGCTTAGATCACACTATCTCCATAAACACTTGTGCATACACACAGTAGTGAGAAAAAGAAATTTTACACTGATATCAAAAAACTAAGAAGCCTGGACTGCTCTCATTTTTATTTACTGCTGCTTCCAATCAATTGATTCACACAGTGGTCTTGAAAAATCTAAGTAGAACACTACTTTAGTTTAAGTACAGACTGCATTCATGATACAGAAAGCTTGATCAAGCCCTGCTGAAATGCTAGCTTTTGTGCATCATATTGCATCTGCCTATAATTCATTATCCTCTGATACGAGAGTAATTAGATGCGTTTCCTAATCTCATTCCAGTTTCAAGTATTTGTTTCACAAAAAATATCACCTTTCTTAGTCTCAAAACTGCATGTTTATGGAGAGGTTTTAGCAAAAAAACTGTAGATGGTACCTTATGAAAAATGAGTTCTGTTTTCATTCCTAAAGGTAGGCTATGCAGGTACAATGCGGAGGTTTGCCTGGACTGAAGATCTTTTCCAACCTGAATGACTCCATGATTCTAAGACTGACAAAGAATTCTACCTGTCAACTGTGCAGCTGAAGATTTGCTCCCTAAGTAACTACCAACCTCAATTTACAGAACTGTTCCTTTTCTCTTTTGCTAGCACTAAGTTTATACTAAGTAGAAGAAAATAATAATAATAGGAATAAAAATATCTTAAAAGAAGTAAATGTTACATTTTAATTAAGCTTTTGTAACACTACAGAAAGAATAATACCAATATTGAGACATTATATTTTACTTTACCTAATCACTAACATAAATGATTTTTTTTTTGTCATTTTCTGTGGGAAAGAAAAAATATAACTTTGAGAGAAAACCTGCTGCTTCCATCTGATAATGACACGAAATGTTCTATCCCAAAATGATCTTAAAAAAATGAGATCAAAGGACCACCTCACCTTATATTCTGTCTCTGGTTGTAGTCAATGACAGCTGTCTAGGAGTAGTAAAAATAGTGCAAACATAGAGTAATGCTTTATGGGTAACACTCTCTGGCTCTAAATACTGATGGCTCTGGGCCTGCTTGAGTTGTACAGTCATTTCTTCTTCAACTTTTCTGTGTATTACAGAATTTCATACATGTCTGTACATCTACAGACATTCCAAATTGCAAAGATTTTGTCACAAAAAGCTATCACTTTTTGTCACTCTTTTCTCTACCTTTACTAGATCACCTCAGTGGTCTTTTCCAACCATGATTCTGTGATTCTATGATTATGAAATGAAGGGACCAGAATTGTATATAGTTTTGAGGAAATGGAGGGTACCAAACACCTAAGTAGATTCAGAAGAGTTTTGACAAATACTGTTTGAAACTTATCAGAAACAAATTCATTTATACTTTTGTGCTGCAATCTCGCATATGCCTCTCCAAAATCAAATTGTATTAGCTTTGTTCATCATTATTTGCTTATCTCTTCCTCATCCATCACATTAGCTAGTAGATAGTGCTCCCTGAAATATACAGAACTTATTGCCTATTTAAAATTATTTTTTGATGTAATTGTAATTATAAAACAATATAAAGAAAATGTTACTCACGCGTATTTATCTTCTGAAGTGAAATGTGCTTTTCCAGCTGTCTACGAAGTTTCACCTCTGCTCCATATTTGCCAGTAGTGCCATTGTCAGCCAAAATGAAATGTGAATGCATACTGTTGAGTACTGTCAACTTACTCATGGGATTGGACATTGTCTGGTATGGTCGGACCACCTGCAACGTGGAGACAGAGAAAACAACAGTACTAAACAGAAAAGGTCTCGGAACTGTATCAGTTATAAGACACTAGTTGACAAGATGATAAAAACAAAATTGTTTGTGAAAGACTACTGAATTATTGTACTTGAACACTGCAGTCTTCTTTCTGCAAAACAGAAAATAACGTTTTCACTTAAACCTTCCTACACTTAAAAGGGTGGGAAATGATGACCTTTTAGATGTAGATATTGCTTAGAGTTTCCCACTGTTATCTGTTTCAGTGGTATCAGTGGACACTGTTCTGGAACCAGGTCCAGCTAATGGATTCCAAAGGTCTGTGTGAACACAGACATGATGTACTGTCTTTCCTGCTGCTTTTTGATAGTGCTTCCATAAGTCTTGTCTTCCAACTGAGCTCTTTGATTCTTCACAGTTCCCAGTAGCACCATACCTCTGTTATAAGTCATTGAAAGCCACCAGCACCAGAAGCCCTTCACAGACATTCCAGTAGAGGTGAGTGACATGACATTACACCATATTTTCAATTTCTTTGGGAAAAAACTGTGGCTTACTACAAGACAGTTAACTGCATTGACAATAACTTGAGAAAGTTTCCATTCAATAGGGAATTTGCAACACTTCCTTTGATTAATTTGTGTCAGAAGAAGCTATTTTGTAGAAAAGTACATTGAATTCCTGCAGTGCTATCCCATGCATAGCCACCAGTCAGAACCAAACAATAGTACTTGTCCATGTTTGGTTTTCAGCTACCTTGGTGGATTTCCAGTGACGTATGTAAGATGCACTGATGAGACTTAAGAATTGCTGTTGTGTAGAGGGCTTATGGCTGAACAGTCAAAGACATTTGCTAGAAATACAGTTTTCCACAGTTTTTATACGTTTTATTTTTGAAAGACAAAATTCCTGATAATCTGTAAGATGAAGCCCTGGCTAAAGAAATGCTGACCTGACATGTTACAAAACTTAGTTCTATGATTCTTCTGCAAAGTATTTTCTTCACAGCTCTAGCATTGTACTTTTAGGGAAATCTAAAAAAGCCTTGTCCTTTTCAATGTACAAAATTATTTTATCATATTTGAGAAGACTACTTGCAGACAGAAATAAATCAACTTAATAATTTCTTTATAAGATTAGATCCCATTTTGCTGTTCAAAAAAGTTATCTAATTGAGAAATAATTCTTTATAGAGATCATGTGTTAGATATTCTTTGGCCAGAAATCCCTTTTTGTCTGTTTCACTTGGGAATTGTTGCAGCACATTGGTCAACTCATCACTGGCAAGGGGAAACTCAGAGACATATGCGAAACAGTCACACAGAGGGTACTCATTAAGCTATCTGTCCTGAAAAGGCTTTGAGGAAACAAAAAGACTGCTGGCCAACAGCAAGGCTGTGTGCTCCAAGACTGCAGGAACAGGTGATAGCTTTGGCTCAAGTTTCTTTTGTACTATTTCTTTTGGTATCCCATTCATAAAACATTTATTCTCCAAGGCAGTAAAGCTTAACACCTATCAGTATGCTGTTAGAAGATGCTTGTTAACTAGCTTATACACACAAAAAACATGTCTCACATGCTACCATCAGAAAGAAACCAAAGGTTCTTTCTCACACAAACAAAATCAAGCTGAAACAATTACATGCTTAGCAGCTGATACCTGCTCTCTCAAAACTGAGGGGACAGGGCAGCAAGATTTGTCAGAAGAGGAATGACTTGAGTTGCCTATTCATGGTTCAACCACACTAAAGACAACCAGCTGCTGTGAATGTAGTTTTACTGAAGAGTTATTTCTTTTTCCTCAAGAGCCATGGCTCAGGATTTTATACGGTGATAGCTTGACTTGATTTTCTAATGAGCTGCAGCACCAAAGACTCCACTTACTGACTTAGTAATGTTCCTTCAGGGCAGCGTAGAAGGTTATGCTTTGGCTCTGTGATGATTAACTGCAAGGTGAATCATTTTTATAAATTTTATTGATTGGAAAACAAGAATACAATTATTTTCAATTGTTCTATTCACAGCATGTATAGTTGAACAGCTAAAAATCCTTTTTTAGTAATAAAGTTCACAAACCACATGATCAGACTCCTATCATGATTAAAGGATAAGCAAAATCCTCAGGAAGGCAACAAAATCTTAAGCTTTGAGGTAAACTGCTTTACCAGAGCACTCAGTAGACTTTCAGTTTCTCACTCTTGCAGTTCCCATACCTTTGTTCTTTCAAATCTCTTACATTTTACGGGCAAGATAAAAGGCTGGAAAAAGTTTAACTTTAATCTCTTCTCATCCTCTTTGCAGTCTGAGAAGAGAGAATAATTTTCATCCTCTTTCCGCATGAAGAGGTGGGAATAATGTCCCCTGGCAACTTTTTCTGTAGAGTTTAAAGGAAGCATTTATGCTCAAGACAGCCCTTCTAAGTATAGGATAACAACTGTGAGAGCAGCACGCTGTGATGCAATAGCCACACTGCAGAAGGTGAGGACTCATTCCCTGTGCTGTCAATAGGTGAGGAGGTGGGCCAACTGTAGTGCTTGTCTCTGCCTCCTAAGGAGACAGCAAGCTTGGACTAAAAGCACTAGTACACTTCTTTTACATTTCCCAAAGGCACATGATACTGAGCATAGAGACAGCAGTTTCAGGTATCTCAAAAGGGACAATGAGAAAAAATGTAGTAAGGTAATCAGTGACAGAAGAGAAATGAACCATGTGCTGGAGGGACAAGGGGGATCGTTGACATTGGCTGGTGACCTGATGCAGTAAAAGAGACACCAGCTTGTGTCCTGGCCTGTACCACACCTAATACACTCCTCCATCAGTGTCGAAGCATGCATGTATCATGCAATCCAACACACAAATCTAGATGCAGACAAGGCATTTACAACAAACTCAGTATGTTCAGTGTAATGGTGCAAGGAGAAGGAAAGAATCAAACTTTGCTTCTGAAAGACTGAGCAGCTGTTGTTCAAATTATGCCTTTTCTGATGCTCCACTGTTCTGGGGTACCCCAGGGAACAGAACAGTTCTTGGTTTAATTTAAAGGATCCCAGAAGCATCCCTGTCCAAAGCCTCTGTATATGCTACAAATATTAGTGTCCCCAGCTTTGCCTCAGGCATGCTTCCCACACTGTAGTTTGCAATGAGAGCTGAATCTCTCTTCCCTACACTTTTCCTTAGAGTAATTATTTGCTGGCTCAAACCTGACATGAAAAAGAGACTTTGATGCTTTGACATGATACCGAAGTCATAGTGAAATGAATTGAAAACTACTCATGGTCACCTACAATCTTTTTCCAGAATTCTATTTACCTTCAAGAAGTATTTCTTAAAAATATAGAAAAATTATCTACCAAAGTAAGTCAGATCTTGCCTTAGATCTTTGTAACTTTTACTGTTAATCTGAAGTCTTCAGAGTAGTTAAAACAAAACTTAATCCTTCTTACACTATAAAACAGATGTGTGAAAGAGAAAAGGAAGTCTCATGCGTTTGAAGGAGTTTCATGCTGTAGGCGAACATTATTATCCAAACGTACTATGTAAAAATGAAAACATGTAGCCTCTCTAATGCATAAATGAATATTTTTTTTCTGATTTGGATTACCTTTAGTCATCTCAAGGAAGATGGTGGTATTCTGAAAATGAAAGGCTCTTCGTACTGGCACAGTGGTACTAAGCTGAAGTTATTTATAATGAGGTATTTACAGATGAGATCAGTGAGAAAGGATTGAGCAGAGCCTGGTGTGCTGGTGATAGCAAGTCTTTCTCAGTCAGTCTGGCTGTTATACATAGTAAACAATCCCAGGTCTGTAAGCTTTCCACATTACACATATTGTCTACATTTCCAGTTTGTGCTTGACTTGTATAACTACAGACATGCCTTACCCATGCCCAGTGTTATTGAATAAATGATTCAGTATGTTGTAAAGCAATCTCGTCTATAAATTCCAACATAATACTCATCTTTCTAAAAAAGCATTCTGTTATTAGGTTGTAACTTTCAATAATTAAGTTTTAAACTTTCAGTAATTTCCTGGTGATACACTACAGTATGGAAGGTCCTCCTCTTTCCTGAATAAGCTGCCCAGTCAGTTATTGTACCAGTGATTCTGAGAAGCTCATGACACTGACTTCAGACAACTTCACTGTTGTGACATGGCCTTCCAAAGTGCACACAACCTTCTAGCTTTGAAATATCCTCCTTATTTCACCATCCAAATCAATACTGAAAAACTTAAAATATTAGCAATTAGGGCAGGACTACCAAGATCTGCTGTATTATGTGAGCATCCTAGAGAAAACTTTGTTGATGACATACTTTCACACACAGTTAACATTATAAAATCCAACACCTGTGCTGATATAAAAATTGGTGGCTATGAAAGTACAGTTTTTAATAATTCTAGACACGGACTGAGAAAGCCAGGTTCTATTTTTTAGCAAAATAAATACGTAAGGTTGGATTCAACTTATGCTTAGTCCAGTGTAGGTCTTATATGGAAGGAGACCATTTTTACTTTTCATTTTTATGATGTCAACTGTACAGGAAAGTAGGCTTCAAGTAGCAGAACACTCATCACCTGTGTATCTTCATTTTGTGCTTTTTTTCCCCCCTTAATGTTCTGAACAAATCCATGAAGAATATCTATTATTGACAATGATCCTCTTGTAAGCATTTGAATTCTAGAGAGTAAAAAATATAATTTATTCTGGAACATGGAAATGGTTGTATATACATATTATATAATATGTGGTAATAATTGGTAGGGTGTTATGTATATATGTAGAAAACTGCTGTGTGAAAGTATTTTTCTTTCTGTTAATACATTTTTGCTTACATGCAGTACTGTTATTTATTTATGCTACAAGTTTAAAGAGAAGGCTTATATTTTGCATTGTGTGCTCTACCGCACAGATTTCAGCTGACCACTGATAGTTTTTCTTTACTGGGTAGAGCCTTTCATAAAAATTATACGTACTCTACCTTCTCCAGAATCTCTGGTGAGTTTCATTTTTGCCGCGCACTCAATGCTGAGTATAAGTCAAATATCAGTGGAGAAATATGGGGAGAAAAACACTGTAACTCACAACTAAAATAGAACTCTAGGACAAATGAAACACACAAGAAAAGGTAGAAAAATTAGGAATTTCTTCTTACTTGACCTGCTGAATCTACATACGGAGAGATTTTTATAGCAGGCATGGAAGAGTGGGTAACAGGTTTTGGAGCGATTTGGCATAGCAGCATAGGAGATCAATTTTACCTTTTTATGAAATCAATATGAAAAAGGATTTTGTCTTTTTGTTTTCAAACCTTTAATCACTAAGCCAAGGCATTCTACTTGAGTTAGAACATCATATACTAAAGCATTGCTACAGATCAATGACATATCACATTGCTGGGGAAGTTCTTTTCTTCACTAAGTGAAGCACTAAAAGCATATCCTGACTTAAAACTGAAATAACAGCTTCTCTGGACTAAAAAAGAGACTTGGTTGACTTCACAGAGCAAAGAGCAAGACTGAAATCAATGCACTCCTAACCCAGACACTGTTCCTACTGCCGTGATGAGCAATTAAACTCAAGTGAGGGTAGAACAGACCCTGCAAGCGAAGACTCAATGACATGAGACACACTACAGAGACTCACAGACTGTGTTTCTTTAGATGGAAAAACGGCTCCATGTGTAAAGAGAAGAATGGCTGTAATACAAGTTTTCCACAAGATTAAGCAAGCAACATTACTTTCTCAGTTTTTGTATTAGAAAATTGGAAATAAGGCAACAGTCTAACTTTCTCTTGAGTGCTTTGTTTTTAAATTAGAATCTAAGTGTGTTAAGCTGGGCACTGTTTTCTACTGTATTGCTTTGGCAATATCAGAGTAAGATTAGTCTCCTCAGGGACTTTTAGCTGTCACAATAACAAATAACAAACAACAGTAATATTTTGCTTAATTTACTTGCCCACTTATCTTCACGAGTCTGAAGAGAACCCTTGGGCTACCCAACAGCTGACTGATTTGGATGGTAGATGTAATAAAACAACTCAGCTATGACTTCGGACATGACACAGGCCAGACAAGTGTTGGAGCATTAGCAGAAGCACAGCTCTGCTGAGCAAACCTGGTGTGCCACAAAGCACGGAGAGGCAGCATGTACTGGGGCATGTGCACTGGCAGAAATAAACTCCTCCTCTCCACTAATATTCTATGATTATTTTCTGTATCCAATGCTGCTCCAAAACATGAGGGTATGCTTTGACAACACCCCAGTTTTGATCATAATTTAACCAGGCATACTGCATATAGACATAAAGCCATGCTGATGCTGGAGTTCGACAGGCCTTTCACTATTGGCTGACATTTTTTTCCCCTGTGCAATCTTTTGTGACTTGTGTGTTTTGCTTAATGACAGTTCATTTCACATTCCTATGGCACTATTTATATTCCCTCTTCTTGGTTCATTTCACAGCATTCACCTCTAATGAGCCAGTCAATACAGCGCTCTTTGATTTTCAAAACGCTTGCTCACCAAGTGTTTCAAAGGAAACTGCATACACTGAACAGGAGAGAAAATTCTTTGAGGGTTTAGTAAATGGAAATTATCGAGAAAAGGAGGGAAAGTGTTAAGAAGGAAAGGTTAATTTTTGCATCAACTAATCACTAAGAAGATTTAGTAACAAGTGGCCTATCTCAAAATGAGTCATGTGGAGGCTTGAGGTCAAAGAGTGCAAAAAGCTTGCAGACAATTCAGTGGACTATAAAGACGTGAAGAAAGCTTTTATAACGTAGCCTGACTTGATTATAAAGTTGAAGATGAAATGCAATACTAGTAAGCATAAAGCAGTACTATTACATGTACAATATAAATCAGTAACACTCAAGATGCCTCAGTGTTGTGTTATTCCACCAATCAGCCTCTTTACGGAAATATCAGGGGTCACAGAGCTCAATGGAAAAATTTCTATTTTGTCTACCACAGGTATATTTTAGTACTGCTTTTGACATCGCGATAACTCTCTAATTGTAGCCCTAATGATGCAATCATCACTGCATTTATGGAAGACTTTACCCAAATATGTTTGTTTCACTTCTTTTTTTTTAGCTCTTATTCCTTTCACTGTGATGATAACACTAAGTATTTTTGATTTATCAGAAACCACTCATCCATTTCAAATGAAGGTAGTTAATTTTTCTGAGTGACAGAAATATGGCCTGATAGAAGATAACTGGTGTTATGATTCACTGAGGTTTGATCTCATGGCCAACATTTATAAGACTTTCCTCAGTTGAGGTAATATAAAGTAACAGGATGGAATATGTTGCATGGGAGACTGTAAGTATGAATATAGCCAATCCATCATAATACTGTTGCAAAATGAATCAGACTTCGAGCTTTCCAGCGCATAATGATTGAAAGATGAAGCTTTAGTACATTTTCTTCATGATTTATTTTTAAATAAAAAATATATTTTCTAGAAAGTACCGCAAATTTCTATTTCTTGACCTCTTCTTATTTTTGTTGTTGCTATGTCAAAATTGTTATCACACATAGTGGAAGCTCTGGTTATGTACTGATTTTCTGTTGTTGCAGGCATTAACTCTATAAAAAGTTCAGGATGGAGAGAAAAGGAAAATAACTGTAAAATTTATATATATTGGAGGTTATCTATGTCCACACAAGACTTACATCTTTGCCAATCAGATCCTCTTGATTTTCCACGATCCCCCAGGGAGCGATGCCAATGGTGCAGATCTTCCCTCGCGATTTTGAGGCATGATCTTTCAGTGCATCTCCAACATGTCGAATGACTCCTGGGGGGGAAAAAGCATGATACGGAGATTTAAAAATAATGACACTTTTATTCATTTTGGTATAGATTCGTATATGGATTCACGTGGTATGGTATGGATTTGTATGGTATGATAGGGTAAGCATCCTATTTTTAGGGAACTCCTGTACAATGGATGAAGACAATTTAATGCTTGCCAGTCAAGATATGAATATTTTTACACTGATTACTATTATAGTAATATTCTATGTTTGCTTTATCTAATCTACAAAATTATTAAACGAGGTAGCAGGAAAAATATTTGCAAAGGCCTAGAAATAAAAAGAGAAACACTGAGAGCTGATTGTAACTTGCTTATCTGCACTTGTGTTCACAAATGCACAAGCATGCAAGCAGACACATGATACATGTATCCTTCCCAAACACAGAAACAAGCACAAAAATGAAAAAAGAGAAGACGAAGACACTTTGTGCCAGAATAAAAGATAGAAATTTGAAAAAAAATCCTTTCACTGCTGTGTGATGATCTGTTCAGACATTTTTTGCAAAAATCCACAATGATTTGAGGATCAGCAAAAAAAACTGAAATTAGTAAAGAGAGAACGACTGCTCCCTGTTTCTCTTTCCTGTGCTTTCTGATACTCCTGCCTGAATGCTTTTGATGCACTTTGTCAGTGTTGCAGGTGTATCCTAGTGCAGAGGACATAATCCATTCCTCCTTCATTTTCACAAAATCAGTTTTTGACCTGTGTAGCATTTATTTATTTATTTATCTCTCTCTCCATCCATTTATTTATCCGTTGTATCCAGCTGCACTGTGGCAGTCCTGTGGATTTGCTGTGGTTGTTATCTGTTACTCAGTCTCTCTGCTTGCTTCTTTTTCTCATTCCATGAATTTCAAAATAACTGGATTGTAAATGTTACAGTCACACAGCAGGTAAAATTCTAGTCAAGCTTATCTGCACTTTAAATGAACCATGTAAAAAAGAGACAAAACATTTAAGTAAGCCCCTGTGTGTGTTTCCTTTCTGTGGTATAAAAGGAAGAAGAGACAACCACTTTCTCCTTGTGAAAGAGTCAGCTATAATTTAACCTATAACCCAGAGTACAAGAAATCCAGCTATTTAGGATAATCAACTTTCAATATAGCATAAATATTCTGAATAGATTGCTGAAGTAATTTACCAATCAGGTTCACAGTTAGATATGTAACATCCCTGGCACACTGATTCACAACATAATGGAATTGTTTCAGGATTTTTCAATTATACTCCTTGAGAGAAACCTGATGTAAAAATGCAATATGAACAGAACTGACTAGATAGAAAAAATCTTAATTTTTTACAACTTCACATAGAGATAAAACACTTAATTTTCATGTACATAATTTGAAAACCTAGACCTGAAGCATCCTGGTGTTCTGCTACATGATTCAGAAGTAGCAACCAGAGGTATCCAAGAACGCTAAACTATGCCTTCTTATAATAACACATCACAATTGTTTTAAGTAGGTACTTTAGATTACATGAAAAAAAAAATCATTTTCAGCAGTAACAATGTTGACTCTGGTTTATTTGCACTGTGGTGGCATTCACAACTGTGATGCTTTGAAAAAACAGTACCATGCAGCCATGTGTTTGCTAAATGCAAACACTGTATTTGGTTGTTGCTTATAAAATTTCTGTAGGATGACTTCCAGTGTTCATGTGGTGTGTATACTGCAGTGACTGCACAACTTCTACAGTTTTCTAATATGTTTTTAAATTAAAAACTTATCTGCCTTTGCCAGTGTCATCACATCAGTATTGGGCAATTAACACAATTATTATCGCCACAGTACATAGGTCAAAATTCAACCTAATTTTCTTCCTTGTTCTGCAGAGTCATGAGGGATGTTACCTATACATGTGTAACATAGATACTTATTTATCCAAGAGACCAGAAGCTACGCTTCTTCTTTTATATTTATATTCTATTTATATTTATATGATATGATAAAACTGACTATTGTTTTATTGTAAGAAGATACACTTACAGTACTTTCTGTACATTTACTGTGTGGGATTACTAAACTAATAAATTACAGTGTTACTGCAGCAAATAAGAAGAGCAAGAATTGACAAGGACGTCAGTCCTGGCTCAGAACTTTTTGCATTTATCTTTAGCAGAAATCTTTGCTTTTCTCCTGACTCTCTTCTCCCCTCTGTCTCCTGCAGGGAGGATAGCTGGGAAGCTAATTCCCAACATTTATTTATCTAGGGAACTAGGTTTAGCAGATTGTTCTCCAAACTGATGCGCTGTCTCACAGAAGAGTTGAGCCAGCTGCTGTCTTGGGTTCTTAGAAGGCCCATATGGTCTGTTACAGATGTATTCAACTTTGAATACAAATGGCAATATTATCTCCCTTGCTACAGGGGTAATAGGAAAATATAGGTCTGCAACAAAGGAAAAAGTGATACTTATTCACAGTAAAGTATTCTATCACAGCAACATTTTTTTTCCTTTAGCATTTCAGATCGTCTTATAAGAGAAAATGAAATATCTTTTCTGGATAAAAATGTTTTTTTGTTTTATGCAATACAAGATTGACTTCTTGAGCTTCTGGTTAGTATTCTGTCTCTGTAGGTGACTGTTGATCTTGTCAAGTCTTCACTACTAATATAATTGCCTTACAGGAGGCTTTATTTTCATCTCCCCAGTGTGTTTTTCCTGCTTAAGTGAACCTTGTATTCCTTGCTAGCTGCCAGACTGGTATAAACTTGGCATTTTCATGTTTACACATAGTACCATCACCACTAATAAAATAAAACATGCCATGTTTACTTAATCCGATCAGCCCTATATTTTTTTTTCTGTCAGACTGATGAAATCTCACAGATGCCACTGTGATTTCATTTCAAGTTTGCTGTTACCTGTGTTTACTCCTCCAGTGAATATCCATGCTCCAGTTGTCATAGCAGCCTTAATGAGGCCTTTCCCAAAGACTTGCTTGAGCTTTGGCTGAAGTTCAAAATTCTGAAGGCCCCCATGCACAGAGATGAGAAGTTTTGGGAGCTCGAGCTGCCACTCTTTGGTCATCAGGTGCAGAAGAAGGTCAGGCTTTGTGTCAAAAGACACACGTACATACTGCACAAATAAGGACAGTAGTAAAGAAAATAGAAAGATTGGTTATACTTAGTGAAGCCTCGTGCATATGACCTATGGCCAGTAGAACACACACGAAAAAAGGCAAACTTCATGACAAAGGCATTAACTAATTGCAAAGTAATTTTTATAGAAAACTAGGCTACGAGGGATAATGGAACAGTTTCAATTCACAGGCTGGGTGGTTATCCTTTTAGGAAATTAATGCTTAGCAATATTTAATAGGTATATGTCTTGAAATTAATGATGCAGAAAACAGAAGCATTTAAGTAATCTGACAAAAACAACCCAGTCACAGCTGTGAATTTTTTTGTATCTTGATTTGAAACTAATAAAATCAAACATGGAAAACACAGGAAGTAACAGAAACAAGTTTGGTTATTCAAGTATGTATAAGCTTAAACTGAGCAAGACTATGAAAGAGGTACTTTTCAAATGAATGAATGCTGACTTGTGACTTATAGACTAATTTGTACATATTCAGAAATTTGCCTGACAAAGCACAGGCCCCTAAAATTTCTCTGAACCACATTTACATATTCCCACATCTTGGCTCTTCTGTGTTGCATCTGCAGTATTTTGTCCCGAGGGAGAACATGTCCATCTGTGTGTGTGTGTGTGTGTGTGTTTGTGTGTGTGTTTGTGTGTGTGTCCAAAGGTTGCAACTGCCTTCAATTCTCTACAGTCCCACTACACTGCACACAGACCCCTCCCTGCCTGGTAAGCCCTTCTCTCTTGGGTTCTTCTCCTCACTCTTTCCATTGCTGATGTATGAATAGTTTCAAAAAACTTGTGCCATGGCATATGCTTTTTTGATTGATCTATTTTTTTTATACAGCACCAAAAGGTGCTGTAAAAATATAAAACCTTTCTATAGCTTATAAGATTTGGAATGACCATCTTTATCAAATAAAGTGGGTTATCAAAAGCCAGTAACCTACCAAATCGCTGTTTGAACCAAGGCCTATAGAGTTATTTCAGGATTCTTTCCCTTGATAGTTTGTCAGCATAGCCATCAGGTACATACCACAGGGACCTTTGTTCCTAGCTATAGGAATGCCCAGACCTACATTACTCATTGCAGAATGAAAAATAATATAATACCCACATATATAATTTAATCCCTTAGTCCCTTTTTATAAAGTCTGATCATATTTATATCCATAAGATTGTTCTGCTTTAGTAGGCACATGATGGTTAGGTGAACATCTTTCCAGTTGAGTAAGAAATATGGACTCAACTTCTTTTTTCAAAAGAAATTGATAATATCCAGGTTTCTTTGCGTGAAAGAATGCATAGCCATTTCCAGCATTTCTGGAATCAGAAGCCCATTTGTGCAGATCACCTGAGGAAAGTAAGTGGGACATAGCCAAACTGAAAGATGAGCATGAACTTGTGAATCTATATTTGTCCCAGTATATCAGTAATGTTCTCTACAGTTGTCATGCACATTCTTAACAGCTACAAGACAAACAGCATACAGTAATGATGTTTGGCATGGTGTATGAGCTTCTATACATTAACTGTATCATCAGCAGCTAGCCATTCAACCATCTGCTTGGGAAAATCTCACTGACCAGATCAGATGGTGAGAGTAATGGTTTCAATTAGGAGTCAGGGGCTACCAAAATTTTAACACACTGGAGAGTTGTCAAGTGACTTAATCCTTATTCCCTTTGCCCTGTCCCTAGGGACAACTGACCCTGCAAAGTGCTACTACTCATTGTACTGCAGGCACTGACAGAGAAACATCATCCTTCGAGTGAGTACAAAAACACTATCCTGGTCTAAGTATGGAGATTACGTTTTGGTATCATTGCCAACTCAGTGTGTTTGTGGCAAAGTCAGACTGTGAGCTTTAAGCAGATAATTAGACAAAGTGAATTCATATCAGTAATGACCAAAAGAAATTTTTGGAAAGCAGAGGCCACAGCATCATTCTGTCTGCTACTAAAATGAAGGTATCAATGGCATCAATTGTATATTACATAATCCATCCAGTAACTTTTTTTTTTCTTTAGTTTCTTTTTATACCCTGACAGACTTGTCAGGGTATGATTTCAGCATATGACCATAAAATGAAAGATCATCATGTTTGTCTTGCCTACTCGATACCAAAACTAGCATTTAGGCTGTCAGCAAGGGCACCATTTAATGCCAACACCTTTTTCATTTTTTATCAAATTGCTTCCTCAAAAATAACCATGCCTATTACCCATCAAACAGCCAAATGTTTGCAAGTTGGACTCCAATGCCCTAGGGCAAAAGTCAAGGTTACTGAGTGGTAAAAATACGACTGTTACTCAAGAACAGCGATCTTATGAAAGTACATGGTCCATAACAGCAGATGAGAGTCGCAGGAAGGAGAAAGATTCAGAATAATGCCTGATTTTATTTCATCAATGAAAATATCTTCCGGCAACATTCTGTGATCTGGCAGGCAATCCAACACTGCTCTTCTGGTTCTCTTTGACGTGAGCAAAGGCTGGGTGGATATTTCCCCTGTCTCAGATAAGATTCCAGCACTGCAGATAGTTCTACAAGGTAAAGGTTGATCCCTCAAAGTGTAATTTTCACAGAAAATAAGCTTGACCCTATTCTCGCTAAATTCAACAGCAAAACTGTAACTTAACCAAAATCAGACTGGTTCCTTGTAAGTTAATTTTCTCCTTAATATCTGAAGGCCTCCTCTAAGTTCCACTAAGCAGTCAGTGGAAGGAGCATCATTGATTTACACGGCCTTTGAACTATGTCTTTCTGTGTTATTCTCCATTTTTCTTCATATATGACACCATCTTTTGAATTCTGTTAAAAGGCCTTTGAATATAAATTCAGTGTAACAAAAAAAAAAGCTTACTGCTTTTTTTGTGAGTTATGTAATTTAAAGGATTATCTCTACATTTTCACAACACTCATGGCTTTTAATGTGCTTTTTACACAGCTTTGACGAGACTCAAAACATTTGAAAAGCAAAAATACACAGTTATGTTGTTGAATTCTAAACATCCTTATTAAAGTATATGTATGAAAAATCCATGTGTAAGAGAGTCTATGAGAGAAACAGTATATACGCTTTAGAGTTCTATTTATGTACTTTCACGATCCCATGATCCATAAGAAACATTAAGCCCAAGGTACTATTGGAATGGATTTGGTTAAGAGGAAGTTATTAAAAAGTATGATGAAAGAATTTAACTCACTACAGTTATTCAAACAACCATCTTCTAGGTAACCGTGAAAAACCATGATCAAAGGAATTTTAAAGTTTTAAGAATATTTTGTAAAGATGTTCTTTTTTTTTTTCCCTCTATAGAAGGGCAGATGCTAAATATTAAGAATTGGTTAAGTTTGATCATAGGTTCAGTGCAAAATGCATCACAGCAAAATAGCCCAAGCTAGTGAACTAATGAGCAGAATGTCTCTGTTTTGAAATCATTCCAATTATTACTCATAATTGGAATGCATTCTGTCACTCTATTTTAATAATTACTCTCAGAGTCAGGGTAATAAGTTGCTAGTATATAGTTAGAGGAAATCATGCATGCTATTTCTTAAACTACTAAATGCCAAGTGATACAAGAGGATTAGATTTTATTAATCACTTTTCTCTCACATTTCTTTTTAAATTGACTGATGTATTGCAAGGGCTATTGAAAAGGTTTGCGTATCCCCATATCTTTCTCTGTTCTCAGCTGTACATGAGGATAACCTTTTACAGTTGCCAGAACTGAAAATTGGCCATAAAAACAATGAAACATGAAGAACAAAATCATTAAATGTGTTTCTTAAACATTAGTGGGATGAGCTGCCTGTAAAGAAAGCAAGAGATGATTGATAAAAATCTAAAACCCTTAGAATTTTTGCTGGATCATCTGTATTTACAGGAAGTCTGAAAGAAAGGCCTCTTCAGTAACTGGTCTCAATAACAAATATGATCAAATCTCTGCTATGGGTTTATAATCTGTTGTACTCTCATCTATTTAAACTATTGATTTAAGTATCTTAGTGTAGTCTCTCTGAAGATTAACAACTCAACTGTATTAGCAGAATTCATTCTGTTTGAGATTTTCTATTTTATGTGTTTTCAGAATCAAAATCAATGGCATAGCCAATCCTACTGGCAATAGCAATCTGAAAACCTCTTTATTGTTTCATTTCAATCTATATCTGCTGTTAAAATTGTGCTTTTTTTCCCCAATTGGAGACATTATTTATAGTAGTCTGGTGGCAACTGTTATAAGATCGTATGGCATTTTTAGCTTGAAAGTATGCGTGCAAAGTTTTACATGTTTTACATGCAAAAAATGTATGTTTTCTATCAAATTCATATATGTATTAATAAATTCTAATTATTTTCAGTGGAGGAAATCATTATCTGTCAGAATTATATCTACTGATCTGCTGCATGAATTAACTATAGGTACTAGTTCCAATTACAAATCTGAGGTTACAGTTGGTTCTGTTACAAAATACGATATCATTTCTTGTAGCCTTGATTCAGAAAAAGCTACTAGATTCGCTCTTCACACAGAACAAGATGGTGCTCTTCTATTCTGTGTTTATCACACTTAAAAATTTTAGGTATAGGCATCCATTTCAGGAACTAAAATAAATAAAGTTCTTCCCTGAGGCTTTGCTTGATCTTGGTTATCTTGCTAAATCTTGTTCATTTATAAGTTTATTCTTTAGGCAATAGGCATATAATTAACCTACTTCTTAACATGACTATTAGAAAAAATCAGCTTTTATGCTACAGTGATATTTGATATCCAGTAATTAGAAAATAACTAAGTAGTCTATTTTTAGAAAAGAACAAAGATTCATTTTTCATATTGTGTCATGTCCAATCCTTCCCTCCTCCGTCCCTCCTCCACTTGATTTATGTTCCAGGTTTGCTGCTTTTGGGTTTTAAAATGTGGAAAGAGAAAACACTTATTTGGGAATTTTGTTGCTTATTATGAGAACGATCTTGTGTCTAGCAAATTCAGAGACTGAAGTTTGATTTCTTTTTTTTTTTCTGTTAATAAATCTGCAACAGCTAGTTAGCCAGCTCCTTGACTAAAATCTACCTACAATAATGTGCGGTACCAGAAGTATGATTATGAGGACATCTTTATGCTATTTTTAGTGATAAACACACTATTATATAGCAAAGTCCGATTTTTATTAATATTATTAGTATAAACCAATTAATTGTTATTATTATTCATCGTTGTTATTTATTTAAAAAACATGACATTAAAGTTTTGCAAACCTCCTTATTTGTGCCTTAGACATCACTGATGTTAACCAAATGGGACACCCTTTCAGAAATTTTTAGTGAACTGCAAAATTTGAAGCACTTTTCCTAGTAGCAGAATGTTTGAATTTCTGGAGCTTTTGAAAAGATATTTAATTTATAGGAATATTGTTCCTGCACTTCATACAGCCACCTTCCCAATTCTTGAACTATTAAGATAAATCCAGCGTTTATTGAGCAATAAATGTTTCATCTATATTTTTCCTTGAATTTTTAATTATTTAGATCTCTGAGATTTTTAAGCTGCTTTTGTCTTCTCTATTCCAAATACTTCATGGTCTTATTTTTGTTTGTTTGAAGTCCTGACTGCACTCTGTGTCAAGGTTTTTCTGCTGTTCACGTTGACTTAGTTTTATTTCAAATATATTCATTTGAGCACATGGCATATACCTTGAAGCACCTCCTGTTTTCTTATGGTACCAGAATCCCAACAGAGAAGACCAGAGATCTTGTAATACAATTAATATCAACACCTTCCCTAAACTCCTAATTAGTACACAGCTGCTCCAAATGCCTTGGGCAGTTTGTTGCTTTAAAGAGCTCCTCAAGTATATCACTCGGAAAGCTCTGCTAATTACTCTTTCTCGTAAAGAGCTTCATGTAATGTAATCATATACAGATAATAGCATGATGGTAACTACTTCTCTGAATCTATCTCAGTTTTGCTGAAAAGCATTCTGTTTTATTCCCAGTCCTTGTGAAGATACCAACAGCATAGATTGTTTCATATTAGTGCCAAGGAGGGTGTCAATTTTGTTCAGTCTAAATGTTATTTCCTGAATCATATTCTCTTTCTAGCAATGGCCTGGCAGATTTTTAGGTGATTAGTTATCAACTGAACATAAGGTGTCTATGATACTTGCAAAGAAATGACCTAATTTGCTATTTGTTTCGTGGGTCAACAGTGTTTTTTGGATTCTAAAAGCGGAATCCATCCATCTGGGTGAACAGAACCAATCACCCAAGTAATATTTCCACCTCTATCCACCACTTAACCATCTGAGCAAAACACCAGGCTCCTCATAGTGCAGTACTGAGCCTGCCATCATCTCTAATCCTTCTAATAGTATCCCACAAGAAAGTACCCAGGCAAAGAAGACAGCACTAGGTTGCTGGGCAGGTTATTCTGGAGAGCACCTCTGGCTTCTGGCTCTATCTTCACAGCTGCCCAGAGCAGTGTCTTAGCCACGGTATGCTAGATACAGGCTTGCTTTTGATTTGCAAAGCCACAGGTACTGCAGTTTAGCTATAGCCATGATTCTTTTCATGTAATGGTATGTAGAAATACATGCATAGGTTAGTGTGGGCACTGCAAAGTTCTCTCATTTAATGAAAAAATGCATTCAATTTAACATACTTTGGTATCACTTCATAACATTGCATTAGGAACGAGTCATAATAGAGACTTCCTTGCTCAAGGAAATCTGTAGCAGAACAAGTATTTCTCAGTTCATAGCTTAGACACTGGTAGGCCTTTTAGTTCACTGAAAGATAAGCAGGTAAGTCTAACTGATCTATCCCTGAACATATGTCTGGAGGAATTCTCTGGAGGTCTATTTCAAATTTGCCAGCCTTGCAGACACACCCAGCAGTGGGAAGCCACAGCTGAATTCTAAAGCTATTCAGAAAAAGACAGATAGGAGGTCACTGAAAGAAAATTAAGATACCTGCGTGTTAGCATGTCTTTAGTTGTTATGAAAGTAACCCCTTCCATGCTGCCCTTGAGCTTTAACAGTTCCTTCTGTTCACCAGTTCTTTGGAACACAATATATAATAATGTATTGTATGTTCTTACACTAAATAATAATTCAAAATGAAAACAAGAAACAATGCTGTTTATGATTTGGGAATGGTTTTCTTTTTCTTTTTTTTATATTTTATTATTATTATTTTTTTCAGCTAGCAACATTATTTATCTAAGAGAAAAGCATGATTACCATGGCTTTATTGGAGTGGCCTCCTCCTTGGAACTCAATGGTTCCAAAAGCGTCCGTTGGGCTGAGCTGCGTGTGCTTGCTGATGGACCACTTCTCTGACTGGATGTCATTGCGAGTAAGCCTGCTTTCATTTTTCTCATTCTGGATAATGGAGATACTCGGAGTCAGTCCAACATGTTGACCTATTAGACGCCCACAGCAACACCTATGATGTTAAACAAGCAGAAATCTAGTATCACACACATGTATATAAACAAGACATAGTAAACAGGCTATACGTCTTCTCCTTCAAAAAACTTTCAACTCTGCTGACCTCATTTTTGCTATCCCAAACCAATATAGCACAGATACTAAGATTTCTTTCTATATTTTGTTTGCATTATCATATATTTCAATAACATTTTCTATGTCCTCAGATGATATTAGGTCGATAATTGTCTTTTGCATGCACTAGCAGACATTTAAAATCGGTAGTTCACCACAACTTTCTGTATATATATTTTTGGCAATATTTTGTTCCAAATATTTGAAGAACCAAAAGGTTCACTATGAAGATGAGGAAATTCCTAGAGGGAACGGCCTCAAGTTGTGCCAGGGAGATTCAGGTGGGACGTTAGGAAATAATTCTTCTCTGGGAGAGCGGTCAGTTGCTGGAATGGGCTTCCCAGGGAGGTGGTGGAGTCATCAGTGCTGGAGGTGTTCAAGGAACATTTAGACGTTGTGTTGAAGGACATGGTTTAGTGAGAAATATTGGTGATATCCACCAACTGGATGATCTTAGAGGTCTTTTCCAACCTTGGTGATTCTATGATTCTAAATTAAACACAGACACTGATGACCTTTCATGTCTCTTTTTGATGAAGTATGGTTTGAAATGTAAAGAAACAGCGCTCATAGGAATCCATCTCTCCATCTGTAATTCAACCAATTATGATTAAATATGGCACAAAATACATACTATTTTTATCTGCATACATACAAATGAGTATGGGTAAGATACTTTTTTATAATTGACTTCATTTTCATGCAAGTAGCATGCAATTACCTATGGGGGTCTTTGGTGCTGGGTACGATATGAACACATTCTCTCTTGTAAAAAGCTCTTTCTATCCATGATTTCTGTGCCTAAAAAGAGAGAGAAAATGCATTAGGTTCTGCTTGCTAAACACAGCTTGCAGCATCTTTGAAGAGAAAATTTAAAACATAAAAGAAAAACTTGCTGGCTTTGCATTTATGCAGTACACAAGTTGCACAGAGTAAGCATTTTCTATTAAACTTGTGATTTCCTTCTCCATAGCACTCAAGAGAAGGTCCTAAATTTTTTTCATCTTCACTAGCCAGTTGACTTTTCTGCTGTCAATTACATTCTCATATGGGCAATCACTGGAGAAGAATTACATAAAACTGTCAATTTATTATCTTTCTGCACAGGAGAGACAATCACAGCTGTTCATCAAAAATACTTTTTAAATATAGTGGCACAACTCAAATAAAACAAGAATCTCAGAAACTAGAACAAAAAATCTCAAAATAAAATTGATATCACCATGATTGCGTTGTAATTTTTAGTATCAGCACTAGTGCGGCTGTTTGACATAGAGCTAGAAAATATAGTTTAATATGTGGGCATTCCAACAGAAAAAATGAAAAACAAAACAAAACAAAACAACAACAACAAGCAACAGAAGAGATTCATTTCTAAAACACAATACAAAAAGCTTTGATAAAGTAAGAGAATACATTAAGAGTTAGATGACTAGTTTGTGTAAGTTCTGAAACTAACTTAAATGCAGCTATGCCAGTTAATTTTACATCCTCATCTTGCCCAGATACTCTCAGGAAATTAAGTAATTTCTCAGTCTCCATTGTTAAATTATTTCATTTAACAAGCAGATACACTGAAATTTTCCTTTAAAAATTTATTACAAAATAGTAGATTTTATAAAATATATTTAAATAATAAAATTACCTATTTAATTGCACAGCATAAACAGAACTAGAGGAACTATGAAAAAGCCACTTGGGAATTAAATAAAGTGCAATGAGATCATTTAAATGAAATCGGAGCACCTTGCTTTTGTGAAAAAATAAAATATGAAACAGCCTTTATAAAATTCCACACCTACTACATAATGTCTTTTTGTTAGATAGATCTGTAGCCTACTAACATTTTTAAAGACAGAAGCATATGTTTCTGGGATTTTTGGAACTATGAACTGTGGAAATTTCTTGGAGTCAATTAACACCAGTAGTATAAAGTACCATATTAACAATTCATAACTACATTCCTTACACCTCACTCATGTTGCATAAAAAAAAAATTGATAACTCATGTTATATAACAATATTTTATCTTCTCTCAACTCTCATTTTTATTTGAAAATTCTGCTTGACTTCATGTTTTGCAAGAAAGGCAGACACCTTAGCATGAAAAAAGCCTATTAAAAATATTAAATAGAGCCATATTTGACTGTTCTTCCTTATTGTAGCAACAGAAAGTAAACCTGTTAGAGAACGAGGGACAAGATTTGTATCATGTTTAAGCAAAGGACAATTAAATAAGAATTCTGAAAACTCTAAAAAGTTGTAGTATGCACAGGGAGGATTACCTTGAATTTCAAAATTATTATAACTTCTAAATACTGGAAAGCCTATAGTACTACTAATAATCACAACACCGTATATCATATTGAACATTTTTTCAATTTGATAGTCTTTTTAGGCAAGGAAAGGCTTTTTAAAAACTAATTTTCTAGATTTATCTGGCCATTCAGCATAGAGTTTGAGAACTTCATTTGACCCTCTTACTGCAGAACATTTGAAGCTATGTGGGAAAAGTACGGTTTTTCTTATTGTATTGTATTGTGTGTTGTATAGAATAAAAGAAGTTACAATTATTATTCAAGCATTGTAATGCTAACAACTGAAATTACATTCTTTCCAGTATTTATCACCTATTCTTGAAATTTCCCCCTACTCTCAGCTTCTAGAGTACACAAGTGTTCTATATTGCCCTAGGAGGGCAATGCTAAGAAACTGCATACTTATGAATCTCCTTTGTTGCATGTATTAGTTACTTGATGAGAAAAGGACACTTTTTGACTGAAGCCAACTTAGCTTACTGCATGTTTGTTTTAGCAATAACTATATGCCTATGATATCTTTCATCTACTCTATAAAGAATGAACAGCTTTTATGCTAACTTTACTTCCTGATATCCAGAAGTAGAACTTCTACACCATGATTCTCATCCATGTTACAAAGACTCCCTGGAAATGTCCTTCATTAAATGTATAAATTTAATACCTTTCTCTGCAGTTTACCTTGGTGAGTTTACTTGCTACACAGACCTAATGCACCATTTTAAAAGATGACCACTAACTCAATTCATTTAAACATCAAAAGTATTTGCAGAAAGGTAACGTAAGAGTTGTACTCTTTCATAGTCTCTTTGTAGAAAAGAAAACCGTATCTGCCTAACATAATAATTGGAATCTTCATCACATTTTTTCAAATGTAAAACTAAAAAAATAATAGCTTGATTTAAAAAATCCTTTTTCATATCAAGGGAAAAAGAGTTCTTGGGTTTTAGATTTCAAAGAATATACCATCCTATCTGACAGTTAAAGCATCCCAATACATGATTTTCTTATTTCAAAGTTCTTTCAAACTAAAAAGAAAGCATCTAGTTTTACTGCTCCATGTTAGTTATCGTTCTGTCATGGAGAACATTTGCAATGAAGTACAAGGCTCAGAGGTATAATAAATTTTGTCACTTGCAGTAGGGACTTCATGGAGGAATTAGAATAATTTGAGGAAATTAACAAGTTAATTACGAAACAGTCTGCATTAAACTCTTGCTTATCGTTTGTATTAATAAAGCAGTAAAAAGTTTAGAAAAGTATTTGCAGTAACAGTAGAATAAAAAGCTTATTGTCTGTATCTGTTTTTTCGCAAGCATGCCTTCAACATTAATTCATAAAACAATTTAAAGTCCACAGTGAATTCCTGATATACATGCCACACTTATATTCAGATTTAGTTTACTTATAGCTTAGATCTCTCAATAAAATACCTTTGTCAGCTACCTGTAAAATCCCACAAAGATCATTTTTGCCCCCTCTTTTTTACCTGGTCATCACGCTTGGTGTCTAAGTCTATCCCAGAGCAAACTCTGTTGTTGACATTTTGCTGCTGCTGGTCATTGCTAACAAGACTTTTGTGTTTGCTCCCTGAGCAAGGCGTTCAGCCTGTCTGCAGGAATGGCAGCAGAGCGGAGCCCTTGTGCCCATGAGCTGCTTGCAATGTGCTGCTGTGGGATTAGCCTTGTTAAGGGTCTGGTGGACATGCGCTCGCAGCCCCAAAACACCCCTTCATTTGAACATCTGATCTGATGCCGAAAGAAAAACAAATCCCTTGAGAGCTTGGATTTGACTGGCACAAGCTGTGACAGGCTTTTTTCCCCTTGTCATTCCCCCTCAGAAAGCAAGCTTATGCGAGTGTGATAAGGTGCTCTGAGTCCTTAAAGTTCAACCCAGGAAAATAAATCCTTCAAAAGAAACAGTGTACTAAACTAGAGGGAACCTGAGCACACAAGAGAGACTGTTAATCTCCAAAGAATGAAAGCAGTGTGTTTACAGGGTAACTCAGAAATCCATACACAGCTGAAATATATTATGATTAATCAACAATGGCATTTTTCTAGAGAAGCTGGGGTTTGTTGCTGTTTCTCACTACATTTGCAGTACTGTAACGAACGTAACTTTGCAGAAAGTTACAAATATAAATCTTTGTCTTTCGGATACAAGCATTGCTTTCAGCTTAATTAAAAATCAGAAATATAAAATACAACATTTGAAAGTTCAGGGATTAATTGAGTGACCCATGTGACTGAGTACCCATGAGTACCCATGTGTATCAATTCCATTTTCATATGAAAAGTATTGTTTTTTTTTTTAAAGTAATTATACATTTGAAATCAATGACTATTTCAAGCTTTAAATAAAAATCAGCATTTTTACTTTTTTTTCTCTGTAAGTCTGGATGAATTCCTCTCTACTTCTACATATGGATACACATCCTCCTCTCTTTTTCAGTGAGATTTCCATCTCACACATATAAAACAAGCTGTCCACCTACTGCACAGATAGATACAAGCATTAAAATATCCTGCGTGAGCTCCTGTGGACCCAGGATGGGTGAAGCTGAGTAGATGCACAGTGGTGTAAGCTTAGAATTTGATACAGGTTGAAAAATGGTGTTTTGTAGCTGATAATTGGCTCTATTGAATTGTTATTGTGCTCTTTGTATCTGCTGTTGATTTATGTAAACAAGTAGGAGACATTGCTTTTGGAACAACCTATGCATACAGACATGTTCTGTTCCAACAAAACTACGATCCATGAGTACTACTACTACTGCACATCATAGAGCAACTGAGTATGAAGTGCTTCCAAGCATATCCTGGATGATCTTTTGAGCACAGAATCAGATCAAAGATGGTTTGTGTAGAATGGAAAAGACAGAGGAAGTTGCAGCATCAGGAACACAGCTCATAAGCAGCTCAATGAGGTAGAGAATGTAACTGGGGAGTCAGCAGAAAAAGACTGATAGCATTTTAACACAAAGGAGTTGGGTTTGGTTGGGAGGACAGAGAAAACAAGAGGGGAGAAAAGACGTCAGATAATTTGGATAACTGACTAAAAATTCAGATCTGACTATGAAGTGAAATGCTTGGGGTAGAAAACACCTCTTCTCTCTAGAAATTAACACAAGGAATTCATTTGCATATATCACTCAGTGATATACACAATTCAGGATGCTGTCAGTATATGCCACTGATGTTGCAGAAAAGTATGACTGTTTTTGACATGGTACTTTTAAAGATGCTTATTATAATTCTCTTTGGTGGTGAAAATACTAATACCATAGAAACACCAGTATTTTGATGGGAAGTAAAACAACAAACAATAAAGAAGGTTCATTTAAGGCAAAGATAAAATATTTTCCTATGTGGTGCAACCTATAATATAGACAAAGCTTTTAGGGAAGTGGATGCTTCACACTTAATTCTGCAAACTTACACATTGTAAACATATTCAACCCAGATCACTGTAAATGAAACAAACTCTGAAGTAGTAGTTAACAATGAGTTCAGCACTGACTCGTTATGCAGGAGAACAAATATTAGAAATGAATATAGAAAATATTTTTTTCAGGAAAATAAATTCTATTTATTTAATATATTCAACATGGTTTGTAACTGGAATGCTTAACTGCTGACCTCTGAATTAAAGCTATTTTAAAAAGAGTACTCTCTGCTCTGCCTTGGTGAGGCCACATCTGGAATACTGTCTCCAGTTGTGGGCTCCTCAGTTTGAAAAATACAGAGAACTATTGGAGAGAATACAGGGGAGGGCAACAAAGATGACAGAAGATCTGGAGTATCTCCTGTGCAAGGAAAGGTTGAGAGATCTGGGGCTGTTCAGCCTGGAAAAGAGAAGGCTGAGAGGGGATCTCATCACTGTTTATAAACATCTAAAGTGCAGGAATCAAGTCCATGGAGGCAGACTCTTTTTGGCGGCATGCAGCAATAGGACAAGAGGCAGTGGGCAAAACCTGGAACACAGGATGTTCCATACAAAACTGAGGAAGAACTTGTTTATTGTAAGTGACAGAGCGCTGGAACAGGCTGCCAACAGAGGTTGTGGAGTCTTCTTCTCTAGAGATATAATCAAAGCCCACCTGGACACTTTCCTGCGCAACTTACTATAGGCAAGCTGCTTTAGCTAGGTGGTTGGACTTGATGATCTCTAGCGGTCCCTTCCAAACCCTACAGTTCTATGGTTCTGTGACTCTGTGATTTTAGATGTCTTTGCCTTTTTTTTTTTCTTTCTTTTTTTTTTTCAGTAGGGCAGAAATGGGATGAGCTCTAACCCTCTGCTTCCCAACTTTCTTAATTTCCAATTAACCAGGTTATAAAACAGGTTTGGAGCAAGAGAAGTGTTGCAAGCTTTTCTCTACCTCTCAGTGGGGCAGAGCAGCTGGACAGGCAGTGGAGTATTACTGAAATAAATTATAGACAGTATTTGAAGGAGCATCTGGTGACTAAAGTGCTATTGCAAGCTAATGCGATTAGTGTACTTTAATTAAAAGTGTACTTTAATTAAAAGAGCACTTTTGGAAATCTCGCTATCTCTGAGTAAGGACCCTTTATCAGTAAACTTTTATAGCTAGGTTAGTGGAAAGGATGGCAATGCTTCAATACAAACTTGTTACTAGTTGTGCTAAAATGTGCAAATTTCTACCCCTCATTTCAATTATAAGCAATATAACCAGTTCTATGTCTAGCTTGAATCCTTATGATTTGACCTCTCTGCACAATAAGCTATATGGATCATGAAGTTGTGCAAAATGTTTCTGTTTCTAGCAGATGTTTATTACTAGTGGCATCTTACGGGCTGTCTATCAGGTCTTAGACCAACAGAGCTACATTTATATGCGATTTGTTCTTATGATTCCACAAACATTTTATCACCAGAGTTGTTCCAAGAACAACTTGAAAATCAAGCAGTATTCAATACAGAGTGGGAGGACATAGAATGCAGTAATTTATTACTACAGACTGATGTTACAGAACTGAATTTTTTTGTTATTTACTAGATGTAACTTTTGTACTGTACTTAGGAGAACAGGAACTTTTCATTCAATAGATTGTAATTTTAAGCATTCTACTGATGTTCTTAGCAGAAGTTAATAGAAAAGTGTACATCTTTGCTAGCAAATATGAATTTGTGCTTCGTGTCTTTTAAAAATATTATGTATACCAAGCATATGTGATTGAGAATCATTATCATGCTACTGGATAAATAAGTGGAAAGATAAAATATTCTTCAAAAATATCCAGGAATAATGCTTAGATCCAAGAACTGATGTAGACATCCAAGGTCTCACAGACTTCTTCAAGACCAGGGAAGTCCATGGATGTTCAAGGGGGAAATTCTAGAGAAAAACTGATTAAAATGAAGGATATAAAGAGTACATTTAAAATGTTCCCTATTTCCGCATTATGGGTGCTGGCATCTGGACAAAAGAATTTGGCCTATTGACTTCATTTATGATGTTCCATTGCAAAAATACTTAAGATTTTACCAAATTTGTCATGAGGATGAAATTATTTAAATAAGTAAATAAATCTTTTTAAGAGATAGCAGTCCAAATGGATTAGATAATGTGTTGCCCTGGCCCACTGCTGTGTCACCTCCACGTGCCATAAACAAGATCTTGGCGAACGTATGTAACACTTCTACTTATCTCCAAGCTAGCAACTGTTTTTTTCCCTACAGACTTCTTGCATTACTGTGGTTTCTATGTGTTCTAGTTGCTTTGTGGGCACTCACATCTGCTGATTTAATGCAAACTTTCAGCATCCATCTTGCCTTTCTCTCTGCTATGGGTGGAATTGTTTCCTTCTTTTTGAAAGGAAATGCTCATCCATCCTCTTCATGCCAGTCACCTCATGGAAGCCATTTGTTCCCTTTTACTATCCTTGCCATCATTCTCCAAATCTATTTCAATATCCTTCCTTCTGGAAAGATCAACTGTATAAAAATGGTAAACTACAGATTGATAATGTGCTATGTGGACATTCACTGTTTTGGTATTTACCCCTTTAGAAATAATTTGTATTAAAAATGTACCTGGTTTTCTTGACCACCACTGTGAGTACTGAGTTAATGTTTCCACAGAAGTATCTAGCATAACCCCAGTATTTCACTGCAGTATGGAGTAGAATTCATAACAGTAACTGTAAAAACAGCTATAAAGATCAAACTGTTAAAATCAAAATGCAACAGAAAAGATCTATGTATGCAACTCTAACTTCTGTGAAACTCAGAATAACATATCATAATGAAAAATGGCATCACAGTAGTCTGTAGGTGCACATATATAATTGGAAAGTGAAATATAGAGAGAATATTTTTATGCCAATTCAACACATGCCAGACTATCTTTTAAACCAGTAATTTTTCTTTTGTCTTCTAGAAAAGTGTAACACTGTTACTAACATATCAAATTAAGGAAAGAGAATAACCTTTATATCAGGATAGATCTCACAGCTCTGTAATGAAAACACAGGAGTTTAAAGTGCACACGTAGGAGTTTTGTGCCGAATCTAATTTTGATCTGAACTAATTGTTCTTGATTTCTGAAGTGCTCATTGTACATTACAAATACATGACAGCTATAATATTGACTGCTTTTCAGATATAGAGAGTGAGGCAGTTTTGATAGCCACTGTGTGGGGGCTGACATGAAGAAGCAATTAAATTGTACATAATTGTATGAGAAGGCCTAAAGGAATGGGGATTCCACATGTTCCCCAAGCCTAGGCATTCATAAGGACCAAATCTATGCCACTGTTCGCATTTCATGTAGTCTCTCAGCCCTGCAACAATTCACAAGTTCCTCCTGAGCTCCTGCATAATGCATCCCTACAGGAATTCTTTGCTAGAATGCCTCGGTGTAGGTTCTAGTTTCATCACCCTCTGGCTTTCCTCCAAACACAATTTTGGAGAAATGGAACAGGAGAAAAGCCAATTATGTAAAACAAGAGATGAGACAACATTGCTGATTAGCTCTTCTGGCTGTATCCTGCTCTGCTGAGCCAAAGACCTAATTTTCTCAGATGCTATTGAGAGGAAGATTCCCTTAGCTGAGAAGTGAAAAATTCAGTTTCGTGAGAGGTAGGGAAATCACTCAGAAAGCAAAGCACCCTTCTGGGCAGAACAACATCCTTTTCTCTATTATCTTCTATGCTTCCTCACTGCCCTCTCTTCTCTTCTCCTAGAAATCCTTGCATCTAGGTATTCCCTCCCAGTCATTTTATTTACAACCACCTTCACTCACCAAACCAAGAATAGTGTGATGCTGCCTCCTCCTCTACATCACCCTATTGATTAACTCTCCTTGGCTTAGCATGAGTGGACCCTATGGGAGAGGACATGGGGCTACTTCTGAATGAAAAGCTCAGTATGAGCTAGCAATGTGTGCTTGCAGCCCAAAAAGTCAACTGTCTTTTGGGCTGCATCAAAATGAGCATAGCTACCAGGTTGAGGGAGATGACTATTCCTTTCTACTCTGCTCTCCTGAGACCCCACTTGGGGTCTGGGACCCACAGCATAAAAAATATAGGGACCTGTTAGAGTGGGTCCAGAGGAGGACCACAAAGATGATCAGGGGGCTGCAGCATCTCTCTTATGAAAAGAAGTTGAGAGAACTGGGATCGTTCAGCTCTGCAGAAAACAGAAGAATCTGAGGAGAACTTACGGTGGCTTTCCATTATTTAAATGGGGTCTACAGAAAAGGTGGAGAGGAATTCTTTACAAGGGGACAGGGGAAATGGAAATGGCTCTAAACTAAAGAGGGTAGGTTTAGGCTAGATAAAGAGAAGGAACTACTTACAATGAGGGTGGTGAGGCACTGGCACAGCTGCTCAGATAAGCTGTGGATGACCCATCCCTGGAGGTGTTCGAGGTGTTCAAGGCCAGGTTGGATGGTGCCCTGGGCAGCCTGAGCTGGTGGGTGGCAGCCCTGTCCATTGTAGGAGGTTGGAACTGGATCATCTTAAAAGACCCACCTAACCCAAGCCATTCTGTGATTCTGTGAGGGAATAAAATGTGGGCTGCTGGCAGTAGGAAGAGATATGCCAGCGACTTGTCCAAACAGTCACGAAATGGACACGCACAAAAAATACAAGGAGAAGCACCTATTACCTTGGCAGCATACTCTGGTGTAGCAGTGATTTTTCTTAAGCTGAATAATGGGTGGCAGTTCTTAATTCTGCTTTTAGTTAGCATTTTGGAATTGAATGAAACTTCACGTTGATTTTGTATTATATGAGCCCTTACTATTCAGACAAAATAATGTCACTTGTCTGGTACAGAATAAACTAATATCACTTTGCTTTCATCTGCTGATAATCAGACTGCTCAAGCTGCAATTACTGGAATGAAACACAATGATTTCTGATTACGTCACATCACTAAGCAAATACGTTAAAATGGAATTTGTATTATTAACTTATAAAAAAATGAACCAGTCTCAAATCACATAGGAAGATTTAACAATACAGTCTGAATCCTATTCCCTCTTTGAACTAATAATTTTAAGTGGACTTTAACTGCAGCTGAGAGATATCTGGAAGCATGCACTCGTTCTGTCAAGACTTCGTAACTGTAGGTCTTCTCAGCCACAGGGAAAATTGCAAAGATGCATATTATGCATCTTGCATATATACAAGTAGAACAATCAGATACACCAACACCTCATCTAAACTAAGGATAAAGTACTATGGAACTATTTCAGGTTGATAATTATGAGGGTTTTTTTCTTAAGTTCTCCGATGGAAATTTAATTAAATGGTCTTCTTCATTTTAAAGAGGAAACAAAGCCATTACTATAGTTTTTTTTCTGAGCTATACTAGACTAGTGTGACATTTTCTGAGCTATTCAAGGTTGTTAAATGTAGTCTGGGACTGTCTGTCTAAGTTGCTCATTTTTGTGTAATTTTTGCACAGAATGATAGTTCATTGCAGACATAGCAGGATGGATTTCTGCAAGGAAAGAAACTAGAAGTTCAGAAAAAGCAAGTGCAAATAGCTGAATATTTAAAACATTACGTAATAGTAGATTCTAGTGAGATATAAAATCACGCTAGAATTCCAAAGCATAAAATGAAAGAAGCTTCCTCATAGCAGATGATTTTTCTGAACAGTAACATCCTTTATCTTTTTCCTCCCAATAATGCAATATCTGTGCTTATTTTTCCAAATGTCTGTTAATAGCTTTATAAAGCTATTTGTGAAGAATTTTTTAAGTCACTATAAGCTGTAAACTGCTATTGAATGAAATGAATGCTAGTGGGAGAAAGCAGGACAGAAGAACGTGGAAGAGATAATTATAGATGACTGGTTCACAAACAGGGTATAATAACTCTTCAAAGACTGTGTCTACATCAGCCAATAACTGTGAAGGAAAAAGGGCCGAACATTTCATGAACCACAAAAATTATTGATGTGCCTTCTTTTAATGATGTCAGTCTTATAGTTTCCTCACATTTATTTCTAGCGCTAGTTAAAAAGAAAAATCTCCATGTGTATGAATTGCACATGGGTAAGAGACCAGAAACACACTGTCTGAATCAACTTCAGGCTGCAAAATGCTAGCGTGCAGCAGACAGTGCCAGACGGCAGAAATGTCTACACTGCTCAGCACAGATGTTCAGTGATGCCCTTACTGTGACCAGCAGTGACCAACAAACTGTGATTTACTCTGATTCACTGAAGTCTGGTGCTAACTTAATTCAGGTCTTGTCTGAAGAACAACGTGGCAGAACTCATGGAGTTTATCTTCACGTCACTGTCCTCCACTGTGGTGTGGATGCAAAGCATTACAAACAGTGATTGTTCAGTTTTCTTGTAACTATCACTGTTCCAGATTCAAAGTGCTGGAAGATAGGAGGGTCTGCTCCTTGACCTTTCCTTTGAAGTTGACACCTTTATTACCCAAAATATGGGGATTAAATGGAACAGATGCTAATTTCCTGTTTTATAACCTTCATTTCTTGCTTGTACAAGGGATGCTCCAAAAGTAATGACTCCCATTTTATTATGTCAGCCCATGACATCAGAGGTGGATGTTGGTGGCATGGCAGTGGAGGTTGAACCTTCCCGCCAGTATTCTGTGTTGTTGCCGTGTGACAGATGGCAGCAGAGAGGCACTCTGACCCCAGTGGTATCTGACATGTAAAGCAAAGGTATAGAATTGAATTCCTCCATGTGGAAAAGACTGAACCCACTGATGTATGCTGACACTTACTGAACATTTATGGAGCCCAACAGTGGATGTGAGCACAATAGGATGGTGGGTGGTGCATTTCAGTGCTGGCAACAGTGACAGTGGATCACATTCGCTGGTGCAGATTTTTATGAGTGTGACATGAAGGCTTTTGATCGTTTCTGGCATAAATGCATAGCTAATGGTGATGCCTATACTGACAAATAGTGTTCTGTAGCTGAGAATATGTTCTATCAAGTAGTGTTATTGTGCTCTCTGTATCTATTGTAGTCTCTATGGAAACAAATCGGAGGCATTACTTTTGGAGAGACCTGTGTATTATGTGGGAAGCTCAAGCACCAAACCTCACTGGTTGCTGCCCTCGGAAATATCAAGTGAGAGATATTTTAGGTAACTGTCTAGCTCAATGCCATTTATAGAGTAATAGCTAAATAATGGTATTGACAGCAAAATTGAAAGATTTTTATATTAGCTTGCTTATTTATGTTCTTGTAAAGAGGTAGTGAATATATTCTGAATGAAGTTACAATAGCACTCTCTCTAATTTGCTATTCAAATGACAGTTTAAACAGCAGGTCCAAATTTCGTTCACTACAGGTATTATTTTGTATTATATGATCATAGATATGTTAGAGTTGGAAGGGATCTTTAAAGGTCATTTAGTCCAAATCCTTTAATGAACAAGGACATTTGCAGCTAGATCTGTTGTAGCCCTTTATTACAGTGATATGTGGAAGTGAAATCAAATATACTACTTTAGCTAAAAGTTTAGTAAACGGTGCCAGTCACATACTACTTGAAACCAAGCTGAGTAAAACGCTAGTGAGCCTTGATTCTGATGTCAGATAAAGCTAACAAAAACATGTCTCAACAGATCAGGTCAAAATGGATATTTGGACTACGGCTCACATTTTTTCTTTCACCAAGCACACAAGTGGATGTAAGAAACAAAGACAGGCTTTTAAGCTTTTGAGCTCACTTCTGAATCACAGCTATTACTTGGAGGCTTTGAGTACTAAGCAGGTATGGGAAATTATTCAGACACATACTGCACTGCAAAAGGTAATTACTTTCTCTTTGTTTTTTCTGTTTGTACCTGCCCACATCTGTTCAGAACAAAGGAAGAAGAAGCACTTCCAGGGAGACACTGGAAGCACTGCTTGCCCTGCCATTGCAGTGATTCCTGTAGTCATATGACAATTTTCCCTCCAGATTGTATTTTGGAAGGTTTAGATCCTTCCACACCACGGCACAGATCTACTCCTTTCCTCCTCATGCAGATCCTTCTTCTCTGCTTCACCTGAGGTCGTACAGTAGAAAATATCTGAGAAAGTCCTGTGCTGCCTGACAGATCTTCATCCACACAACCTTCAGGAACCTTTGTGAGAGGGGTAATGACAAAAAGCAACTTTTACTCATCAAAAATATTTTGTGGACAGTCTCTTTAGCCAACACTGAGCAAATCCAAAGTGGCTACTATGAGCCTGCTTCTGAGAAAGGAAACTTGTTCCCTAAAGTAACATTACACTCCTTTTAGAAACATTTCTGTGAACTTTGACATTACAGTATTTCATTTCCTACAGATTTAGACATTATAATATTTTGGCATTATTAGGGTCTAAGAGTATGTGGTTTAGGAGTACAGTTAATATTTTTTTTTCTATTAAGAACCCAGAGATTGTTGAAATTTAATGTTACTAAAATATAAAATCCAAGTTTCAAATGTCAACCTAACATAGTATTTCAGTCCAGAGATAAATACATAAGAAAAACAGAAAGTATGACCTAATAATGAAATTCCCAAATTCCTCAGGAATGTTACAGTATCTTATAGATACTTCTTTCCCATACAAACATCTACAGCATATGTGCATAGCTAATAATGAAATAGGTGAAAATGTCTTGAAAATATAAGTATTTATGCAGCCATTTGAGTGAATGATCAATTTGAAACACTGTCAGATAAACTCTGATATACATTTTGAGTACAACAGTACTTTTATGCACTTTCCCCATGTTTTGAACACATAGTGTTGTCATGGGCAAAGCACATGTAATTGTGTAATGACGCATGCAACATATTTAAAATGTCATAGTTCAGCAATTCTGATACAGTTAGAAGGTCCCTCACAGAGCTACACAATTTTTATTTCTGTTTTTAGGTATATTTCTACTCCATTTATTTTATGGCATTATGTAATTAAATATTTTTTAAAAAAAGGTTCACATCAGATGTTCTGAACTACAGTGCTGCATCAATGCAGAAATCAGTCATGCAAATTGTAGCAGCATATTTATGGACTTCTGATATTATTTAGCTGATAAAAATTCCATGCCATGCACACATCTGTAAGGGTCAGGAGACAAGTCAGTGGTATGCCATGGGATTTTCATTATTTTTCTAATAATTTTTACCCAGTCAGAATCATAACTACATGGGAGAACTCAAAGACCTATGTTACACTAAAATTTCTCATCCACATTGTATGCTTCAGTTGTTGCTCACAGCTTATTTACTCCTCCTGTCAATGAAACTTAGCTTTTTCTTTCTTTGTGCTGTCTGTACTGACTTGGCTTCAATTAAAAAGCAAAAATGACTGTGACTGTTATTACCGGCTCTTCCCCCTTTCAGTTGAAAGGAATCAGACTTTGTGATCCAAGAACCCTAAAATGTTCCATAAAAGGGGACATTTCATGCAGCAATTAAAAATGCATAACTCCACCACTTAATTTTTGAATGCTATTGTAGATAAGCACATGATGCAGGATTTTTTGTTTTTTGTTTTTTATCATGTAGCTCCATGAATACAATAATAAGCCTTTGTCCTTGCAGCCTGTGAAATTTCAGATTGGAATTTGCTATGCACTTTTTTAATTGGCAAAGAAAGTAAAATACAATAATGTATCCTCATATGTAAATGCATTCATTATCCCAAATGTTCTGTGATTACAAAAGCACATGTTTCTTTTTTTTTTTTCTTCCCAAGAGGCATGTAATAAAGGTCTTAGCACAAGATTCCACTATGCCTTTTTTCTCCCTGATACTTGGTCCTGAATATGTGGTTATACTAAAGTAAACACATGATATTCTTTAATAACAACAACAAAAAAACCCAACAAATTACCAGATACATAAGTTATGTTTCATGACTTCCAGGGTCAAAGCAGAAGGCAAAGAATAGCTTTGAGACAGAATTTCTTATTAAATCACAGAGTACAAAAGAAAATCACAGATAATATAATTTAAGTAGGTGCTTCCAGTATTTCTTGTTTAGTCTGAACTGAGGGTCTAGCTTTAGAAGGACTGTTGAAAAAGTCAGCTGTTAATCAGACTCAGGAAGTTTGAAACCTGGTTCAACCTGAATTCCTCAAGCAAAAGACATAATAATACACAATCACAAGAAGGATTTTATTTTTAATTTCTCATGTATTAAATAGCTTTAAAGATTATCTATGTCAGAATTTAATCACATTAATCATGATGTGTATCAACGCATAATTGTAACTTACAATATGTATAATAGAAAATACTTTACTGGCTTTTTCATCCTATTTTAATTTATGGATTTAGCTTTGCTTGATGATTGAAAAGTTTACTGAAAGGTATTCTTTCAACCTATTCTGACTTTGACTTAAGAAAACTATTAAGCAAGTTCTACAATTTAATTTCTAATCCTTGAATTAATACTAGGTTTACTATTTTATAGTGAACACGGGTGGGCCTCATTAAATTCAAAATCCTTGTAAATTCTTCTATCTGGGCAACCCACTGTGCCATGACTGGAAAATCTGATGGACTGGAGCCTACAACTGAGAAAAACAAGCCTCAGTTTTTCACATTGCTACCATATTTGAGAGACAGTCAATAATCCTTGTGAACGTGGAATTATAAAACATAAATGGGGCTTGTTGGGGTGGGGGTGGGGAGAGTCTGCATTACCTCTATCTAGAAGTAAAATGCAAACAAGAATATACCAGGTGAATATTTGGAAAGAAACTCTGATCCCTGGGTGAAGGGTCTGAACCTTCATCACACAATAACCCTACTCTCTAGGACTGTGAAATGTACAGTTGTGATAAAGGCAGTTGCTGCTATCCACCTGCAGAGGTTTCAGAGTTATTTTAGTAAGTAATTATTGCACCATTACTAGACATTTGAACACGAAGACAGGAAGAAGAAAGCTCTCTCTTCTTTTTAGTAGATGTTATCCTGTTTTTACTTTTTTATTATTTTATTTTCTGTTGAATCTTGTAAAATACTTTTACATGAGTGGGCACATTTTGTAGAATAACTTTCTATGAAGTGTTGAAATGTTTCCTAGTCCTTCCTCCTTCTCACTCTAGTAGGCTGGATGGCTTCCTTAAGGAATACCTGACCTCAGCAGCAACCATTAGGCTCAAGAAAATGAGTTGTGCAGATGGCCATACTTGGTAGTCACAGCCAAAAATGCATATGAAAAAAAGCACAGCTGACATGTAGGACACAGTTTAGACCATGTTATGTAACACATGAATATCACTGGTATTGGAATTATAGTTTCAACTCTATCATCCCACAAAGACTAAGGTAGAGCTCAGTGTTACTGAGGGGTAAGAGAGAACTAGCAGAATCAACAGTCTCGTTATCCCCAGATATCAAAGTTGGAATTCGAGTTTACAGAAACAAAGAGGTTGATACGGACATTCAGAATGGACAGCAAATTGGTTGATATGGACATTCATAATAGACAAGATTAATGTTTTTTTATTTTTAACTTCTGCTTGCTATAAGATCTACACAAAAGTTTCCAATGACAGCAATCAGATTTTACCTGTGTATGAAGACCCTTATTTCTTGAGCTGAAACTACTTGAGAAAGCAATGTGGCATGGGACTTCCATTCAATTTATACCACCTGAAAATCTTGTTAAATGACATTACAGTGCTAACATTAATCACCTTGAATTTCACAGTGTTCTCCAATTCTACTTCCACTCAAATGTACACACGTACAGATTAGGATAAAAAACATTACTGCTCTCCAGCACTGTAAGTTATGTGCAGTTTGCAGTGCTACCGAGGATTCTGGAAGGAATTAAAAAATGCAAATTGAGGCTATTAGAGATCGCTAATTTAAAGAATAATCATAGTAAAGAGCCAGAAAACAATCAGACCATGTGCTTAGCCCTACTTTTGGCAAACCTGTATGATGAAGGTTATTCACAGGAAGGGCAAGTCGTTATAAATTTCATTCTTGTTTTGACTTGACTTTTTAATAGGGATTTTAAGGTCATCTTTTAGAATATGCAGTTCTGAGTATTCTGGATATTAAAATCTAGTGATGGAAAAAACCCACCACTTTCACTACAGAAAGTTTCTTTCTTGCTTGCTTTTTTTCTGTCTTTATTTTTTAAGGTGTAAATCTCATGGAATTTGATTACACAACGCATTCCAGCTATCTGCTGCAGCAGGCGGCCTTGCTAGCAGGACTAGCTGATTACTACTTATGCACTGGTTCAATGTGAGCCTTTGAGGGATTTCATTTAACAGAGATTAGTACCTTTATTAAACTGTGGTCAGTTGAAGCCTCTGAGCTCCGTTAAGTATTGTTCAGTGAAGTGGATTAATTGTTTTAATTTGTTGCTCTCTCACAAAAAAAACCCCACCCAAACACTGAATTATAAAACTACCTTTTCCCATTGGGCTAGTAAGGGTGACATTATGACAAGGCTTGCAATTTACATATCTTCTGATATACAGTTTCTGAATTTACAGAGATGTCTAACAAACTTAGAAACTGACTTGACCCACAAGTGGTCTCTTGGGTAACTAGAAAACATAAAAATGAACAATCTTGTACTTACTATACTGAGTAAAGCACTAATTTTTTAAAAGATTTTTTTAAAGTGTTAGATTCTAAAAGAAGATGTCAGTCCCATTATTTCTCACTGTTAACTTCTTAGGAAATAATAATTTAAGATTCAATTGAAAATTGAACATTTTAATACAGTTGTTTTAATCTGTGACTGATTTACAGTGAAATTTCTTTATTCAAAGAAAAAATATAATTCTTAGCAAGACCTGCATAACAAAGTAAAAGGATAGAAAAAAACTCATCAGAGGCTACTGTATCTAAATTATCTGGAAAAATATTTCTGCTTCTATGAAAGAGACGTGACAACAAAATGACCCTTGCTTTTGTCCAGCAGGAGTTCCTGCTAAACTAAGAGGGAAAGTGAGGAAGAGCAAAGCACGAAGTCATAGAGGGATGCCCACGGTTGTTCTTGTAATGCAGAACTCTTGGTAGATTTGCAAATTTGTAAGAGTGGAATAAGGTTGTTGTAGTGGCTGCATACAACAGGTATAGTCATTACAACTGTATTTGTACAAGTTCTGCACTTAGATTGGTGAATAAGTACACTTTATTCATTGCTGTTACTAATTGTTAAACTTTGCTATGTTTCCTATATCCAAAATTATTCAAAATAACTTGCTTTATTATAGCAATGTATGTTTACCAGCACAGAGGTTCATTACTTATGCTAAAAAGTCTATTCTACATTCTGTAAACAAGACGTCACACCACTTATAATAAAAATCATTCAAAATTTGCAATAGGGATTCCTGATACTTCGTTTTATCTTTAGATGCAGAGTACAGTGGGAAATAAACATTTTAGTAGAAATAAATTAATTGAATTTAAGAGATAAACTAAAGATTTTACTTTCATCTTTTGAAACAATATGAGATGAGGACTGTATTCGGCTAGATCTTTAGTTTCTGACAAGAAAAGCTACTAAAATTAACAGTGTAAAATGTGATTATCACTTTCTCCTGTATTGGCGTGCTAATGGGTCACCCACCTCCTTCCCTTTCATTCATATGTGCACAGCTAACTAGGTTTCTAGGTATTTCATTGTTATTACTCCACTTCCGCTACAGCTTCCTCATTACTATCTCATACACCAACAGTAAAGGATGCTTCAGTGTCATGGGAAAGTATGAAGAAACAAAGAGGAAAAGAGGATATTTTACAAAGAGATATATGTCCAACAGAGTTGTTCTGTGATGTTGTATTTGCAATTGGAGAAAGTTGCTCTCAGTTTATCTATTCACCAATGTCTTGAAGCTGTTATCACAAAGCACACTTAGTGATATTAACATGTTAGCTAACAGAGCTGAAGACACCAAAATAATAGAAGAGTGCAATAACAGCATTTTTGGAGATTACTATCGAGCAGACCTTCTCTGTGACAACAGCTTGAGAAAGGGTTAGTTCTGTTAGTACAGAATAGGTGCTGCTGAATGGTGGCCCTCTGCACATATCTACGGCTACAAAAAAATGATCTCTTTCAGTTCCTTCACTCCAACCTGGAAACAGCCACATCTGCAAATATGCCAGAGCAATCCTTCAGGGGCAAAATCCTTTAGATCAAAGCACAAAAACAGAGAATTTGTTTCTGCTAATGTGGGATGGAGCTCATCTCTGGAAGGCAAAGCAAACAAATCCTGTATTTGCCTTTAAACCCTTGCCCCAGATGCTGGTTCACCAGTTCCCATCCACTCCATAGCTGCTGTTTCACTGAGAATTCTGTACATCAGAGGCAGCACACATCACAATCCCAAACCCTACCTTCCACCTTCTCTTTGGTGACTTGGTTTGGAAATCACTGTCTAGCTGCCACCTTTATTTGTTGGATGCAACAGAAGAGCTACATTGCCACTGTTGTGAGCTTTCCAAAATGAGTCACAGAAATAATCTAGAAGCTCACTTATGTTTTAGTTACACGTTTTCCCTGCATCAACATTGTAGAGGAGTAAGATAAGGCATGAATTTTAATAACAAAACTTGTGTCCCATGATATGCTTAAAAACAACTGCTATGTAGATTTCTCTGATTATTACTCATGGACTCAACTTCTCCCTTACTGCAACAAAACGAAAAGGACAATTCCCCACAGTAGTGTGATGAAATTTTAGTTAATCTCAACCTGTTCAAAGGCAAGAAATTATTAAACATACATGCCCACACTCTGTAATTATAACTATCAAGTTGACTATTTTTCCTTTAACATGCATCATTACCTTTTACCTGCAGTTGCGTTGCACTTAAAATCAGTAACTTGCAGTTTTTTAATTACTATGTTTCTCATAATTTCCATAGCTATGTACAAATATAAACCTCCCAAATTTCAACACTAGCCTCATACCAGGATCTTAAAATTGGACAGTCTGTCTACCTGATTCTTCCTAATAGGAATGCATGCAAAAAGAAACAAATCATTACTTAGTGTATGGGAACTGCTGAGACACAGCCTGAACCCCTGATTGATCACCTGAGGCAAGCAGTCAGGCATGGGAGCACAAGTGCAGGCAATTCAGCTGTGTGACCAGAAGGGGTGGAGCCTGGCTGCACCTCTCCTAGACCCCATTTAAGGGCCAACTGCCCCTGTGGAGGGGTCTCTTTCTGGAGATTGCTTCCTTTGGGGTCTTTTACTATGAGCATAAGACATGGGTGAGCATTTATTTTTTTTTTGTTTATCTCTTTCTACCATGATAATCTTTCTAGTTATACAACCTCTAAAGTACCAGCCTAACCATGCCACTATGCTAATTGTATATTTGTTGATCGTGCACTTATACATTTGGAGAACAATGTTCCTGCCCATGTATGTTTAGCCCTGTTAGTGCTCAATGAGGTCTTACTAGTACTCTGACACTTGAGATGCTTATTCCCTTAGAAAAATAGTCTTGGAAGAAGAACAAAAAAAAACAAACAAACCAAAAAAAATCTACCTATTTAAAAAATGACAAATCTTGAATCAGATGTAGAATTGATTTTTTAAAAAAATTATAATTGTTCAGTTTGTAAATAGAGATTGTATTGTTTCACCCCGAGATATTTGGTGAATATTCAACAACAGAATGAAAACTTTGTGTAATTCCACAAGGGCTGTATCTGCTTAATGCAAACTCCTAGAACCACTTACAAACAGTTAACTTTGCCACCATGGTGAGCAATTTGTAATAGACTTCAGCAGGCCAAGAAAGCATGATGAAATACTGCATGTGGTGTTTAGAGCACAAACAGGAGAAAGATCAAGGCCGTGATAACTGTCTGAAGATGTCCACGCACACACAGCTGTATGTTACAGGGTTGACTACTACCACAGGTTAAAGGTGGCTATTTGTTTCCTATCTGTTACAAGCCTTTGCAGCCAATAGCATGGAGGAGCTCAACTGCTGCTAGGAACAAAACAAGATAAATACCAATCAATTTTGTATCTAAAAGGAATTTATTAATGCTTCTCATTTTTGGATCAGTACAAAATCTTCACACTGAGGTCTCCACAATTTTTTTGAGATTGTAATTCATGGGTTTAGGAGTGGTACTTTAAATTTCAGTGGTCCTGACATTGTGAAGGTTTGTAAAATGTTAGAAGCAATAGAATAGGTACCAGTAGCATGGAAGATAAGATGAATGTATTTACTAGAAAGTCATCAAGAGGTGCAGCATCTCCAAGTGCAGAAAAATTTGTAACTTTTCCTATTACCACCACTCAGTTTTCAGTTAAAATCCTGAGAAGGGCTTCTTAGTAGGAAATCATTGCCAGAGCATTATCTACATGGCAGAACACAGTACACTTGCACAAAACTTATGAAAGTTTTTGGGTTTTACATATTTATTGTATTCACATTTAAGCACAGGTGACAGAGCTCTACATTTCCATAACATTAATGGTCATAGATACCAGTGCACAAGGAAGGCAAGACTCTACCATCTCTCAGTTGCAAAGATTCTTTAAGCTTCCAACTAAACATACAGTTTATATTCAGTAATTACTTGAGACAGCCTCAGGCTATCACTTCAACTATTTTAATGAGTTATCAATTTCATCGCACTTTGAAAATGTTTAGGATAGTGAGTTTAATCTAAGCCATATGTGAAAGGTTTAAAAAACTTTAAATCTCAATTCAGTGATGACTAGAAAACATGGAAGTGCTGGATACTGCTAATTTGAGTTTCCAAAACTAACACAACTTAAAAGTAAGAATCAGTCAAAAAACTATCTGCAATCTTCAATCACAGTTTTTCCTTTGTAAGTGTAAATGACTGACATCTGGATCTAAACATAGTGAGTCAAACTCAGCTTCAGACTCTGTCTGCTGAAGTGATATGTGTGCACTGACATCAGAGGAGAATTTGATCGAAAATAAACAAGAAAACTGTTTGCCCAGATGAGCTTAAGATCTTGCAAAATTAATTTTCATTCTAATCAAATCTACATCGTTCTTCCTGCTGTACTAAATATTTTAGGTCTTGGCTAAAACATGAATAATTTATGCAGCTTTTGTGCAGGGCTTTCCAGGTAATCTGCTAGGAATAAGTAAATAAATAAACATTTATTCTAACCGCAGTTAGGAATTAATGATCCTTGCTTGTGGCAAGGCAGAAAACTGAAGGTAATTTTTAAACCTTCATAGCTTGTTTAATAACAGAGTAGATTTCTCTTTCCCCTAGGATTCTACTTGTGTCAAGGCTGTTCCAATGTTCCATAATCACTGGGATCACACTTTCGTATGTGCAATAAACACATTAGCACCCTTTCAGTACATTGCCACAGAGATCCAAAGGGAATAGTGGAAAACCATGCTAGAGAGCAACTTGAACACTGTAATGTTTATAACCATGTTTGGAACAGAGATTGACTCTGTTCACTTAGAATGATGAAAAATAAAAGTGCATCCTTAACTGAACCTGGTTCATTATTTCAAGCAGCAAAACAGTTGGGATGTTTTGCTCAGAACTGTTACTTTAGATTATTTTTTCATATGTCTGTGAGTATGCTTTTATGAGCGCGTGTGTGCAGAAGCTTCTGCTCCCATCAACACAATCCATATATACTTCTGAGTTTTCCAGAAATCACATCACTTAGGTTAGCTTTCTTTCTTGTATCATTTCAAATGCAGCTCACACACAAACACACACACAAAAAGCTATCCAAAGCAGAGGTTCTGTAGCTGTTATAGCAAACTCAGCATGCTGCCAGGATTAAGGGAGAGAAAAGAGAAATTTTCCAGTTATGCGGAGTGATTTGTATCATACTACTCTCTTCTCAATTCTGGGAAATGTGTAGGCGTACTGAAGACCTGGTGCTCTCCTGACCTGCTCCATTGTGCTGAGTTTTGAGCACAAGGACTGGGAGCTCTCCAGTGCCCCAGAATGCCAGATGGAGAAGAATTCTGTCACACCTCTCCTCCAGAAATGCAGGTGAGAAAGGATAGGTGACGTATTCTTTTTTGTCAGAGGGTGAAGTGCTACCTCAGGTATTGGAAGGCAGGATGCCTCACCAAGAAGGTGATCTGACCTGATACACTATACCTCCGTTTAGTCTATCTGTTCAAATTTGCTTTACTCATACATGAAATTTCTGCTCGGGTATATAAATTTAGATAAATAGGTTAAGTTGTTTTATATTCTGCATTAAGATTAATTCAACAACATTTGAGAATTTAATAGATACCAAGTCCCTTCCAGTTCCCTCCATTTCCTTCCACAAGCCTCCTCCATCCTACAGTAATGTACCAAGTGAGCCACAGCCCACATCCATTTCTTCTACTATAAATGAACAGTATTGCAAATCATTTTCTGAAAGCACTGACACTAATGCAATTGCAGTGACATGATCTACTACTTTAAGATTTCATCCGAAATAATAACAAAGGCACCTCACACGGAAAAGTCTGATGCTAGTGATGCTTCCAGAGCTAGGCACACACACAAAAAAAATCAGGGGTGTATTGTAATTAACTCATCTCCATTTTAATCACCAGTGCCTTATGGATTCACTGCAGGTTGTATGGCACAATTCTGTTGTTTATCTTATTTTATCAGTCCCACACGGTGTAAAGAAATTTGTGTAGTCTTCTCAGATCACATTACTGATAGCTGAATTTTTCCCCATAAAGCCTGAAAACTTATTATAGCACCATCCTTTTGAGAAAAGGAAATTAGAATATAAGCTGAGAAATAATATTAGCAATTTTGCTTAAATTCCTGGCAGCTGGATGTGTTATTTAATGTATTTAATGCTGAATTCAGGCTTGTGACATAGTGAAGAGAGCAAAATCTCCAGTTGTTTTTCTGGCTTCTATAAAGATCTGTATTACAGTTTACCACCGTTCATCCTGTGAAGAGGAGATCCCACTATGAGCATCAGAAAAAAACCACTAGGGAAATAGTGGAGATTACAGTATAACTACTTTTATCCATTACTATCTTATATCACAAGATTGTTTCAAATAGTCGTTGCAAAAAATGAAGTAAGTAACTGAGGGGCATAGAAATTACATTAGAGTTGAAGAAAAATTAAGGAAAGGAATTAAGGAGGAATTAAGGAGGAAAGGAAAAAAATCAGATAGTGCAGATATGAGATTTTCTTTCTAAAAGCTGCGAAGTATAGTAAGTAATGGAGAATATGGAGTACATTTTTAGAAAATCTAAATGGATTATTAAAGATAGATATTGATTGAACAAACCTATTAATTATTCTGGAAGTACTGAATCTGTCAATCTTGGAAAGATAATGTAATTACTGTGCATGCAGTTATAGGATGCTAGCAGCATTTATTTTTTTAAGCAAAAGCCATGCTAGCTAAAAATGAGCATGCAGAAGTTCTGAGCATGAGTCTATTCTGAATGCTTAAATATTTTAGCAGATCATCAGGATGCATTAAAACTTAGAGCAAAGAGAAGGAAAAGACCTTAATCAGCAAAACATAAATTAAGAGTCACCCGAGACAGCTTCAGACACCTAAGTACACTCATTAAGGCCAACTGAAATCCAGAAGAATAGAAGTTTTGTTTGAAGCTAGAAGTTTTGTTTTTTCTGCTCATCTATCTTCTGCAGCTGCAGCTTTTCCCTCATGTTGCTTTAACTAAACAGTATGTGAAAACCACTTCATTTTTCCAAATAGATGGTCAAACCCCTTAGCTTATCTTTCTCATTCATTCTCAAGTCAGCCTCTACATTCAGAAGCTTTTTCCTTGTGAAACACAGATATTAAAAGTCTTCTTTTACAACATAATAGTTCTTTCTGCAAAGCCATTTTAGGGGGAGAAATGACGCTATCAATTGTGCAGTCATAGGCCCAAAATCTCCATGGCCTGCTAGGAGAGGAAGATGAGTCCTTTCTAAGTAATGTCATTTCTATTACATTATAGCAGTAAAGAACAACTGAACATCTTACTTCCCACAGATATTTTCAAAGTCTTATACGCTGTCATTTGAATGACCCTGTAATTATGAGGGCTGCTCCAAAAGTAATTTCATTATGTTGGCCCACAACATCAGCGGCAGATGTTGGTAGTATGGCAGTAGAGGTTGAACCTTCCTGCCAGTATTCTGTTACATGTTGTTGCCATGTGACAGATGGCAGCAGAGGGGCACTCTGACATAATGGCATCTGACACGAAAATGTGTATGAAGCTAAGGCATAGAACTGAATTCCTCCATGTGGAAAAAACTGCATACACTGGCATTCATTGACACTTGCTGAATGTTAATGGAGACCAAACATTGGTTCTAAGCAGACTGAGGTGGTGAGTGACACTTTTCAGCATTGGTGGCACGGATGTGAAAGACAAATCATGTTCCAGAGAGCCATGCAGATTTTTATTAGTATAGCATGCAGGCTCTTGCTCATTACTAGCAAAAAATGCATAGCTAATTGTGATGCCTGCATTGACAAATAGTGGTCTGTAGCCTTGAATATGCTCTATCAAATAGTGTTACTGTGCTCATTGTATCTACTGTAGTTTCCATGGAAATAAATAGGAGGCATTACATTTGGAGCAACCTATGTACATGAGTGTTGTAGCTGCTCCATGCCTCACAGAATCAGGATTTCAGCTCTGACTTGTTCTGGTATGACCCTGCTAAGCCAGCCCATTGGGCTAGGTTGGTATCATCCTTTTGAGATAAATTTTAATCACAGGATCATAGAATGGCCTGGGTTGAAAAGGATCATAACGGTCATCTAGTTTCAACCCCCCTTCTATGTGCAGGGTCACCAGCCACTAGACCTGGCTGCTCAGAACCACATCCAGCCTTGAATGCCTCCAGGGATGGGGCATCCACAACCTCCTTGGGGCATTTAATCTCCAATTAAAATCCAGAGGATGGGTAGGGGGGTTGTTACTCCACATGCCAGGTGTGCAGATTAGTTTTTGTCTTGTCTTTGGTAGAACACATAGACTTGCAGCTTTTCCTTTGAAAAGTAAAACTTTTCTGTTGAGTCAAAGACAATTCTCAAAATGTGTTTCTTAGGCCTCGATTTGATAGAGAATTTACACACACTCAAATTCGAAAGTCATGTCTTATTTAATCTTAACCTCAATGATTTAATAAATTTTATTTAATTATTTTTATAAATAGAGGTGCTTTCTTGAATCAAGGTGTCAGTCTGCCAAAGTAATCAAGCAAGACTGTAAATACAGGCTTGGATTCTCTAAATTTTTCAGCTCTTACAATGCACTAGTTAATTACAACAGGAGAGAACTGCATTATTTCAAAAGAGGGAAGCAAGTATTCTTCCTAGACAGCAGAATAATTTAATGCCACAGTAAATCTGTTATTGCCATGGAAAATGTATTTATGCTGAAAAAAACACACTGCAATAAAAAGTGACGATGTAAGTCACGTAAGGAAACAAACAACATTCTTTCTTGGTATGCCCTTTAGTTTTTTCTGAACAACTTTGGCAAAGCATTGCTAGAGAATCTAAACCTGACCCAACATCAGCTTGCCTAGCAACAGGCCTGAAAAACAACAGTGCTATGGGAAATCATCAGAGGAGCTGGAGTAGAATGCTGCTTAATAATAAACTAACATTCTCATGACAGTGTTCTCTTTAATGTTGACCTTCTTCCCTCCTCCTGGTTTTCATTCATACCCTCCCTATTTTAATAGATCATACCATGCCATCTCTATGTGGATAATTTTCATCCTCTCACATCATTCCCTTTACTTGTCTTTATTAAGTTGTAATGCCTACCTCCTCCTTTCACTCTTATCTCAATACATCTGTTCTGCTCTTTCCTAACTTGCTTTGCCAGCCTCTGAATTGGCAGCACAGGCAGCTCCCACCTTCCTGAGCAGTGTCCCCAGACAGTAGTACCTGGTCATGACTTGCATAAGCTGCTGAAAGGTTAGGAGGCTTCACTGTATTAAAAGGACAGAAAATAAAGCTTTAGCTAATGACTAGCATTAAGGATGGCAGTATGACATGACCGTGGAGTAAGACTACTACTTGATTGGTAAGGAAACTCTAAGGTACAAGGACTATGTTGTCTCCAAGCTTTGTTTCGGAATTCCCAACTTTCATCTCAACCTCTTTGCTCTTCCACACTGAAATAATCAGGACAGAGAAATTTATAGTCTGTGGCTCCATCAGTGCATGAAGCGCTTTGGAGAATGAACATCACTTGCTATAAATGCTGCCTCAGCTGTCAACAGCTCCTGGTGATTATCATGGGGAACAAAGGAAAACATAAGCCTCGGCTGGCAGCCCATAGTAATGCCACACCAATGCTGGCAACACAAAATGAACGGACAGCCAAACCCAAATAAAAAACAGTGTTCACATTTGATGGTAATGGAGTTATCCTGTGGCAAGCGGAGTAGAAATCTACAATTGTATCCGCCTCCCTACATGTATGAAGGCTGCTCTGAAAGCAATGACACTTTTTAAATTCTGTTGGCCCATAATGTCATGGGTGGATGTTGGTGGTACGACAGTAGAGACTGAACCTTCCCTCAAACATTTGTTACATGTTATTCCTATGTGACAGATGGCAGCAGAGGAGACTGTGTCAGAGGAGACTATCAAATGGTGTCTAACATGGAAGTCGGTATGAGGCAAAGATATAGAATTGAATTCCTTCATGTGGAAAAGACTGCACCCATTAACATATGTTGATGCTTGCTGAGCATTTATGGAGACCAAACAACGTATGTAAGCACAGTGAGGCAGCGGGTGATGCTTTTCAGCAGTGGTGATAGGGATATGAGAGACAAGCTATGCTCTGGACAGTCATGAAGAGAATCTTTATTAGCTCATAGATGTGAATCAGCAGATGACAACCAGAGAACTGTATATGGAGCTGAATATCAGCTTTGATGCATTAAAAACAGAGGTGACAATTTTGGAAAACTGCGAAGTTTGTACCAGGTGGATCCTATGAGTCCTTACACAGGAACAGAAACAACACTGTAAGCAACCCTGCCAGGATGTATTGAACCAATTTGAGGCTAAGGTCCTGGATCACAGCACTATCAGTGGTAAGATGCCATGTCACCATTATGAGCCAGAGACAAAATGGATGTCCACGGAATGGTGAGATGCAGCCCTCAGCGGGTGAAGTGATGTGCACCGTTGTTTGGGACAGGAAAGTGGTGATCCTTTTGGATAAACTAAAAGAGGGGAGATTTAGATTAGGTGTCTGGGGGAAGTTTTTTACTGAGGGGATGGTGAGGAGCTGAAACAGGCTGCCCAGAGAGGCTGTGGATGTCTCATCCCTGGAGGTGTTCCAGGCCAGGGTGGACGGGGCCCTGGGAGCCTGATCAAGAGCCTTGTTTAATGGTTGGCAACCCTGCCTGTGGCAGCAGGATTGGAACTGAATGCTCTCTGAGGTCTCTTCTAACCCACGCCATTGTCTGATTCTGTGATGACTTCCTGGAACTCAGACAGACCATTAACTTTGACCTTTACATCATGATTCTGACTAAGCTGAATGATCAAGTTTCCAGAGTCAGGCCAGAGGAGAAAACAACCTTTCTGCTGCAAAGTGATAATGACAGGCCCCATACCAGTTTGAAGATCATGGAGCACATTGCCAGTTTTGCCTGGACCATATCACATCCACCATATAGTTCAGATTTGGTGCCTTCTGTCTTCCATCCATTTGTGTTGATGAAAGATGGACTGCACAGGCAACCTTTTCCTAGCAACACTGTTGCTGCAGCAGCTGAGAACTAGTGGGTCACTTCTGCTGCAGCAGATTTTATGACTGTGGCACGCGGGCTTTCGTTCGTAGCAGATGAAAAGGCGAAAGTAGTGGCTAGTGTAATTGTGCTCTTTGTAGTTTTTGTAGTTTCCATGGAATAGGAGGCATTACTTTCAGAGTGACATACATATTTGCATGGAGAAAATGCCTTCCTTAAAACAGACTGGTGATAGTGTGATATTAATTACTACTAGCTTTTAGTAACAGATATGTATCCTTAGAAATAATAAAATTTAGGCTTTGGCAGTTTTAACCCCTGCTTGATGCAGCCAAGACTCTTACCAGACACTCTAGGAATGCGTACATAAACACAAATCAAGATTTTGGGATCAGCAAACAGAATCAATTATACAGTGCATTGCCACATTGCAGTTCTTAGCTTTGTATATGTGAAAATAAACAGTACACCATGAGTCTGTTTTTCTCAGCAAGAAACTAAAGGACTGAACACATAGGCTGCATTCTCTTTTGCACTGTTTCTTTTACATTCTGTTGGTGAGGGAGTCGTAATTTGAAATCCATGGCTGAAGTAGCTTGGTGCATAAGAGCTTTTTCTCGGTGTTATCAGTCAGAATTCATTTACACCAAGATTTACAAACCGTCTTTAAAGACTTTCAGTAGGTCAGTGTAGTTCTTCTGTGTGAGAGGACTACCTGTTCAGACAAGGGCATTTCTAAAAAGGATAAAGTATTCTTTGAAGAATATGTCTGTGCTTAATTTCAGCTATCTTAAAAAACTATTTTCCATCTCATCTTGAGGACATCTTTAAAAGTACTCCTAAAGAAAATTTATAGTATTCCAACATTTTTATTTCCATTTTTTTTTTTTTGCATAGCATTTGTCCTGCCACTTTCTCTCTTCTATTCTATAAAATTTAAAATAAATCAGACATAACATGCTGTCTGTTCCATTAGAATGTATAAAAAAATGTTCAGAATTGCAAATTAGATATTTGCAGTGGATATTTACATTCATCCTTTGCTATGCCCCATAATTTGTCTGCATTTTAATAATGTTGGCTGCTCTGATTATTTTCCCTAGGATATTATTTCTGGCTTCCTGGTTATTTGGATAGGGGACAAGCTGAAGCCTGCTTTGATAGCTGAATTTATTTGATGCAATCATCTACTACTACTTATTCACCTTAGTTTGTCTTTAATTGCTGCCAGGTTGACAATGATAAAAAATATAGGTTTGTACTGCTTTTGCTGTCAAGTTAACTCTTTTCATCTGTAATATCTGATTATCCCATTGTGCAGACACTGAACAGTATATTTCCATGGGGAAATTACTGTGATATCAGTGGTTCTGCTGGCTTTCATGACAGACAGTGTTCCAGCTAGAGTAAAGGGGTTTCATTTTAGAAAAAATGGAGTATTTTCTTTTGGCCATTACAATCTTTAGCAGTGAACAATAATTGGATTTAAACTCTGCCCTCAGATAAGTCCTTTCCCCCAGGCAGGGACTATCTTGCCCCCAATTCCTGACATAGTACTGATCTGCCAAAACTGCATTCAAACGTTTCACAAGCAAAGAATTTGCCCACTTGTCTAGACTGACTAAAGACTGATCTGTCCTCGTAATCACTTTATGCTTTGTAGTGCATTCTCAGCCACAGATTATAAAAAGCAATGCATGGTCTTTCAGTAACAAAAATGATTTATTAGATGTTTAGGAACAACTTGACTTTTCATCCTTCATGATTGTGAACATCTTTGCGTTTTCAGCAATCTGGTCTACTGAAAGGGCTACAAGTTTGATTCTTCTCAAAATTCTGCAGTTTGCTGCCCCAAAAGCTGTAACTCCCTCTTGGCTTCAAACATGGGATTTATCAGTGGGAAAGGCAAAGACAAACGGGGAATAAGGTTGTTTTTATACTTTTGGTGAGGTCCAACCTATATGTACCTCCGTGGCTAACAGCAGATTGGATTTCTTTTGCTTCCCATGACCTAATTCTTATCCACAGATAAATACACAAAGATATAACTACAATATAAATGATCTTTTCTACAAATAATAGGATCAGTTACTGTCAACCCGTTCTCCAACCTCAGTTAACTCCTAGAATATAACAAAAGAAATCTAGAAGACATATTTGACATCAGATGATGATGTTAATTTAGTGGACTATCATTCAAGAAAAGCTTTCCCCCTGGATATCCTTAGGCAGAAAGACTGAGAACCCATGCTATATAAACAAGAATCAAGGATATATTAAATAAAGCTACTAAAAAAATCTAGTAGCTTTCTACATGAATCTTCTGTTCAATGACAACTTCACCATCTGCTTTGCAAGCGATTTATTTTTCAACATTAAGGTCTCATTGGCTCTTCTACAAAGTATTCCTGATCTGATAGTTCACAGACATTGTCACAAACACAGTAAGTACTTTCACTCTTACAACTAACCTCTCTTAATACATAAACAGCAAAGTGTCCTAAGTAATTCTGATTCAGACAACATCACATTGTGAATTGAAGATAGTGGAAACTGAATGACTTCTATAAACCATAAGTATATAGATCTATAAGAAGCCACCAGAAACTAAGGAAATATTTCCCTTGCACACTACTTGTTTTGACACAAAAACAGAAATCTCTGTAATTAAAAAATAGAATGATGGTAAATATCACCAAAACTTAAGTCTTAAATTGTTCTTAGAAGCCTCTTGCTGTGTACTGTCAGATGGCATAGCACAAACACAGTCCCTATCTTCTATTCTGTGCCCATTTTACTTGTTCGCTTTACACAGCCTTTATTGTAGAAAAAATCAGTAAGTTATTCACTTGAAATATCTCTCGTTTCTTTATTTTGATCACTGATGATCATTAGTTTCTACTGAAGTACTGCCACTCTTTTTGAGTAAAACCATACTTGTTTTGCTTTTACACTGGAAAATTATTTAATTCCTGCCTTCCTTATTAACAGTATTCCGAAGACAGTGGCCATGACACTAAAAAAAAATTAAGATCCAACACAATAAGAAGAGTAGGATATAGTATTCCATTTGCTGGCTGGCTAACAAGAACAACAACAATGTGCCAACAGCAAAGTATTGAAAACTGAATAGGAGAATTTCATATATCTTACTCCTCTCCTGCACTGCCATTGGCCTTAGTGAGCAGAGAATGTTTCTGCTTTATTCCTTTGCATTTTCAGTAGTAAATTCCATTCATACCCACATCTACAGATGACAGCAAAACTTAAGTGCATCACAAATAGCTTAAGAAACCATCTATTGAAACCTAGCGGTTTGAAGCTATCAGTGCCTTGTTTACTTGGTCTCTACTACGATTAAAAAACAAACAGGCATTACACTTTGCAAATAAATTTTGGAATTTGCTTTGATAAAAATAAATTGTTTAATAGAAATACCTTGCAGAATTTGTAATAATTTTCCTTTAGTTCTGAAAGTGACTCAGAAAATGAGGAAGATTCTGTAAGAGAAAACATCTTTAAGAGCCGTTCTATTTCCCTGTACCTGTCCCTCATATTATCAATTTTCAAAAAGCTACAAGCTTTTTATTTTAAAAGAAGACTTGAAATTATGTAACACTCTATTCATCATCACCGTTTGTAAGACTTTTGTGAAAGTTAAAGACAGTCTGTGACGGTATGTCCAGTGATACTTGGACTTACAGCTACTATTTCTCATCCAAATGCAGTGACTTATATTAATGCAGTTCTTAAAGAATCAACAAGAAAGAAGTGTAGAAAGAAAATGAGAAGAAAAATTTCCAACTCTTCTTACGCTGCATCAAATCTACAGCAGACTTCTCAAGAAAAGAATAAATAAAAAGCAGTATCATCTGAAAAGCACATCTATTCTACTTGCCCCTGACACAAATGTGTAGGAAAGTAGTTTTCCTGACTGATTTCTTATATTACACTGAGGAAACCAGCTCACATCTGTGCTTCCATTTGTTTGTCAGTAAACTGAGGATACTTGAAAGCTTTATAAACAGGAAGTGTAATGTCTAAAGTGTATGAATTTAGCTATGCAATATTAATAGAATTATTAATAATTCAGAACACAGTGACCTCTTGGGTCACCATTTGAAATCACAGTTTAGCTGTTCCCAGTACTTCAGATAGAAATTAGTGGTCAGAGCTTAGTTTAAATAGCCTAAACAATGTGTAAGTGAAAATGCAAACAGGTAAAGTTGGTGAATGGAAACATGCTTTTGTACATGCAGTACCAAAACGAATATTGTAACTCATTGTCCATCTTTCTCTATTGACATTCCATTTAAAAAAGTGTTATCTTGCCACTTGGTTCCTTTGCTAACAGCCAACATCTATTTTAAACCACCAATCCCCACCCCAAAGTCTCCTTTAGATCTACCTTTGCTGTTTAAATTTATTCTAATTGCAGCTTGCTTCCCGCTTTGCAATCTCTCTATATCTGACTGTTCTTACGCACATTCACCCCCTTAACAGATTTTCAGTCACTCAGTTTATTTCTAACAGTCTCTCATCTATCTGTTGGCTTGGTTGTAGATCCTAGCTCAGCCTTCTTACACCAAGAATGATCTTAAGTTAGTCAGAGGCCTGGGGTTATAGTCAATTTACATGACCAGTATGAAACTTATGCATCTTTAACATTTATGCCCTGAGCGCAAAGAAATGTTACTCACTCTTTTTCATTTGCTGCCTTACTAGAGCTCTGCATAGTGTGAGTTCAGTCTAAAATGGGAGTCTCATTGGGGGCACCATATCTTTCGACACTATGGAGTCTCACGTTATGGGAGGCACATTAGAGAATGTGCCCACATGAAATACATGCAATATTCACTGATTTGTATGGCTTTTGTGCAATTTGATCTTTTTTTCTTTTTTTTTCTTTCTTGAGTACTAGACAACTTGGTCATTCAAAAGTCTCTTAATAGACCTTACATAGATAGCTACTGTGAGAGAGGAAAACTTCCCCAGCAATGTCAAACGTTAACATATGACATCGTAATATCAAGTAGTGTCTAGAATGGGTCCAAGAAGAAGGCTCTGTACATGACTCACTCATTCTTTGAGCATCTTGGTATTCTCAGTGCCCCTAGCAAAAAGCAATCTGTTTTCTCACCTGTTAGTTAGAGTCTCCTGTTAGTTAGTAGGACTCCACTGCTTTAAAAAATTAATGCTGGAGCAGATTGCCACTGAAAAGTTGAGCCTAAATATGTCAGTTCAGTATTCCCTTCAGTCTACCCGTTTCTTGCAAGGATCAGTATATGGTATATTAATCATTTTCCTTCAATATAAGAATAAATCTGAAACTCCAGTACAGCCAGGATTTGTTTACAGATGTTGTACATGTAGCATAAATGATGTAATCACAAACTTCACACTCAAGGGCATTCACATCATTTCTTTCTGGCTAATATGAGTTGCTTTTGCCCTATAGGCATTTCCTTTCCCTGTATGGTGTACGTGCCATAAAGCATTCCAGTGATCTGAATTGTGTCTCAATTGCATAATGCAAAGTAACATTCATTGTTCCTCATATGGTGAATCACTTCTTTGGCAGCACCAATCCATTGCTATGGCTCAGTCTGCTTGGGGAGAAGGGTTGAACAAGCTGATTTCATATAATCATGGAAACGTTTGAGTTGGAAGAAACCTTTAAATGTCATCTAGATCAACTACCTTGCAATGTAAGGGGACACCTACAGCTCAGTCTGGTTGCTCATGGCCTGGTCCAGCCTGACCTTGAATGTCTCCCAGGATGGGGTTTTCAGCACTCTCTAGGCAGCCTGTTTCAGTGTCTCACTATCCTGACTGCAAAAAACTTCCTTATGCCCAGTCTAAATTTTCCCTCTTTCAGTTTGAAACCATTTCTCCTTGTTCTCTCACAATAAGCCCTGCTACAGAGTCTGTCCCCTTCTTTCTTAGAGCCCCTCTTTAGATACTGAAAGGTCACTACTGGGTCTCTCTGGAGCCTTCTCTTCTCCAGGCTGAACAGCTCCAGCTCTCTCAGTCTGTCCTCAGAAGGGAGGTATTCCATCCCTTGGAATGTCTCTCTTGTACTGAGGATTCCATGACTGGATACATTACTCCAGGTGAGGTTTCACTAGCACAGAGTAGAGGGATAGGATCACCTTCCTCAACCTGCTGACCACACTTACTTTGCTGCTCCAGAGATCTCCTACAACTTTACCAATTCTGTAAAAAGCAAACATTTCTGTTTCATTTCTGATTGTTGGTGTTTACTCTCTAGTATTAATAATGTCACAACCACCAAAACCAAAGTTAAGCATGAGCTGCAAAAGCCATTCTGCACTAGGCAATTCTAAACTCAACTGTCTTGACTTCAGAACTTGTAGTTAGCTGAAAGCTAGCTTAGATACATCAGCATGAGTTGAATCAGCCTTTTTATTACTGTATGCAAATTTGTCCAGCTGTATTTGATATTTGAACTACAGGTCAGCAATTTTCATAAACTTTCTCTTCCAATTCTTTCCAGGACTAATGGCCAGCTGAAAGTCAACAGCTTTAAAACAGATAAAATGGATTAATCAAAAAAAAAAAAAAAAAAAAAAAAAAAAAATCACAAGAGACCATTTGCTGCACTTTAATTTTTTTTTTCTTTTTTTCAGCCTGCTATTGCAAAGCTGCTCCTCACCAGCTGATTATGCTTAGTAAGAATAATAATTTTAATATAAAACAGAGTGTTGCTGGAAATCCTTCAAAGGAAGCAAAACACAAGTGTCGAAATGTATATGAAAAGCTCTATGGCATTACTCTCACATTCTCTATACAGAAACTCCTGACATTTCAAGTCTGGCTGGTAGCACTGGAGTTCTTTCTAGGTCACTGACTCTGGACAATGTGGAGGACTTGGATATAGTCTGCACTGTAGCAGGGCTTTGCACTTGAAACAATTATCTGAGTTTTCTTTGTTGCCCAGATGAGTTCCTACTCTTCATCAGGTCTTTTAAAATCACAATACATTATTGTAGTAGAGAATGACTGACAAGTTTGGCGGTGGGGATTACAGCCATTCAATGCATGTGAAAAATCAGCACCATTTAAATAAAAAAAATCTATGATCCTAAATGAGAGCTCAGTTCTAATCACCATTCTGCTCTTTGCTAGTCTTTCTCTTTTCTCTGAGGTTACTGGATCTCATTTTACCCTCAGTTATTTAAAATACTGAGTCCAGAACCTTCATGAGGGTGCCATGAATGCAACTGTTAGTATCTATTTTTCCAAAGTGCAAGAGCAATTTCAAGGAAATATTAGGAAGAAAAAAAAAAACAAAAAAACCATCAACAGATCTGCAGAAAGCATAAAGGAATTCAGTTGTTGATTTCATGTTGCTAATAGTTATAAGCTTTTCTCTCACTGCCAACGAGGTGTAGTAGGAATTTGTAATAGTTTTAAGAAAAGTGGGGGAAAAAACTAATTAAGCAGGAGTTTAGTTCTGCTTTTCTGTTTCACCAAATATCTTTCAGACCACTAAGTATCAACATCATTGTTTATGTAAAAATTAATTTATAATTGTGGGGTGGACACTGGCTGTGGTGAATACTGCACATTTTCACATTTGTCCTGATGAATTCATGTATAAGTCAACTCAGAGCCATAGCATCTCTGTTTTTCTTTTGTCTGAATATTAAAAAAACAGCATATCTCAGGGTGTACAATAGGGAATTTCCTTCTTCACAATAGCTCTCCTTCCTTGTGCCTGCAGAATACAGATTCTTTCTGAAGACGAAAAAGCAATATACAAACATTATATAGCACATTTTCAGTGCATCACCAATGGACAGATTTCAGTATTGGGTCTTTCAGTTTATAAGGAAGATCATCAGATTATGACAGTTTCAGAAATACCTTTCCTGTTAGCAACATGAACAGAAATAGCCCTCGGGGATTCATAATACCAATGGAATGGCAGCCCCATAAATTCATTTAAAATTCTGCCAATATTGCATTTTGTTTTTGATTTCATTAGCAAACAGCAAGCTAACTTCTCTCAGTGTGGAGAAAGGCTATAAAGCACCGTCTAATTATTAAATTTAAGAATGTATTTTTTTTTCTTCTAGAAATGCACACTATTGAAGGCTAGCTTTGCAAGCATTCCCTTATATTCAGTCACTAATCAAAAGCAGAAGCCAGGTATATGTTCCTTATTTTGAGGCATACATTTTGACAACTTCAGCATTTACACCAGCAGCGAATTTCTGGATTAAATCCTCATTATTTCTCTCACTAGACTTGAACATCCATCACTCTCAGAGAGTATGGATTTGATTCCTTTGGAAAACGTGAGATGGGAAGACCTTTTCTGTATGTGTGCCACCTGTGAATGGTGATGCTGGGTGCTCACATCCATGTATTCAGGTTCATTATATGGGAGAGCCTGGAGGAGGTCTCATCTGTTGTTTGTATTAGAATCATATAATTTCCCAAGTTGTATGGGATCCACGAGGATCATGGAGTCCAGCTCCTGGCTTCACATTGGACCACTCAAAACTGTATTTCTGAGTGTTGTCCAAATGCTTCTTGAACTCTTATAGGCTTAGGACTGTGACAGTTGCCCTGTGGAGCGTGTTCCAGTGTCTGACAACTCTCTGGTGAAGAACTTTTTCCTGATATCCAACCTGACTCTCCTCTGATGAAGCTCCATGTCATTCCATTGGGTTTTTTCACCAGAGAGAAGACATCAGCACCTACTCCTTTGCTCCCAGAGTACGCTTCAGTGGTACAAAGGCTTCACAGAGTGAAAGCAACTTTCTTGATCACAGCTACAGAGAACTTCCCAAAGTTTTATAAAAGAGTAGCAAAGGTAAAGTTCTACCTCCTGGCTGAAGACTTCACCTGTGCTGTTCTACATCTAAAAACTCTGAACACAGCCTCTGAACATAGCAACAGCTATTCAGTGTCACAGGGCCAATGTGGTTTCTCCTAAGAAAACTCATGTTTCAGGCTCTAAGGCCTGTGTCAAGGCAGCTATGGGAGCAAAGGATCTCAGACATTGTTCAAGATTTTCTTTTTGCACAGAACGATACCCTTGAGGAATAAGGTCGATTAATTCAGTGTGAGCTTCTACCATACCTGCAGATTAAGTTACTGCCTGACTCTTTTTTTTTTCTTTCTGCAGTATTTTTCTTTGGTTTTCTCAGAATGAGCAGGGGGTTCGAACCAAAGGCACCATGGTGTTACTTTGAAATAAGTAGTGATAATCAGATATTATAAGAGAAAATATACAGGGAACAAAATAAATGATGCTATCAAGTTGCAGTGACATGCTGTCATCCTTTACAGAAGATGACGGAAAAGGCAGAGTGGTACTTCTTGGACCTCCCTGCCTCCACAGTCAGTAGAACTACATTTCTTTGGATAGTTTCAATCACATTTGCAACAGATATATTTGATCCAGGGGACTGGTCTAAAGTTTGTGTGAAGTAAAAAGTCCAAACTGCACTGATTGCTTCAGAAGTGGTTCAAACCCAGTGCAACACTTTTCTTCTTATTGTAGACATAGCTCAAGGGGAGACAGATCTCTGTAGGGATTATGAAACACTTTATTTAGTCATTTCAAACTGCCTATTCATGCAGAAAGAAAAGACAGACTTAAAGTATAAAACTATTTTTGAAAACTTTCACATTTTCCTATTTACTGTCCCAAATATAATTGTATATACTATTTTGATCAAAATGTATAGATTATGTATGCACATTCATCTATGTAAACTGCTTTCATCTTAATAAGGCTTAATACAATTCTTCTTTTTCTAGTTTTAACTCTTAAATTATTTGTTGAACAGCTGGTGATAAAGCAACATTCAGGCAATTAGTGAAATTCCAGACTAAATTATTTCCTTAAGTACAAATACACAAGATTCCCAGCTACTTAATTACTACAGTGTGCCCATTTCTTTTTAGAGGAAAATCAATCCAAATGCTTCTCTAAACACAACCATAAAAACAATGATGCTGTGTTTTGGATCCACAATGAAAATAGTTGCAATAACACAATAATGTTTTTAGCTGTAACAGAGCAGGTTTTACACAGAACCAAGCCCTCTTTTGCTCCTCACACTGCCCTGTAAGGAGGCTGGGGTTGCATAGTAAGATAGGAGGGCGTATAGTCAGAACAGCTGGCACAAATGTACCAAACAGATATCCCATACCATATGCTTTCTTCTCAGCAATGAAAGCTGAAGTGAAAGAAAGAGGAATAGAGAAACTTCTGGAGTAATGTAGTTTGTCTTCCCAATAGAACATAGAATCATATAATAATGGAATGGCCTGGGTTGAAAAGGACCTCAAAGATCATTGAATTTCAACTCCCTGCTATGTGCAGGGTCGCCAACCACTAGACCAGGATGCCCAGAGCCACATCCAGCCTGGCCTTGAAGGCCTCCAGGGATGGGGCATCCACAACCTCCTTGGGCAACCTGTTCCAGTGTGTCATCACTCTCTGTGTGAAAAACTTCCTCCTAATATCTATCCTAAACCTCCCCTGTCTTGGTTTAACACCATCCCCCCTTGTCCTATCACTATCCACCCCTGTAAACAGCCGTTCCCCCTCCTGCTTATGTGCAAGTTAAGACCTACATGATGAGGAAGTGGCTGAACACCTGCCTGATGGGAAGTAGTAAATGAATTCCTTGTTTTGCTTTGCTTGTACACATGGCTTTTCCTTTACCTAGTACATTGTCTTTATCCCAGTCCATGAGTTTTACCTTTCCAATTCTATCCCCCCACCCACTCAGGGGAGAGTGAACAAGTAGATTTTTAGAAACAAACAATTTTTGGTTTGTTTGCTTTGTGTCTTCCTTCAGAATACAGGGAAATATTTGTTTCTTTTTATTTTTTAAGCTTCCTGTATTCATTTCATGAACCAGAGGTCCTTTACTGACTGTGCAGCAGAATATGGATTTTAAAGTAAGGTACATGTGTCTGAAAAGACAAGCCACACCAAGATGGCAGCAGAAAAAACAGAGTCAAAATAACTTTGAAGATGTGTTACTTCAGGAAAACAACCATATACACTACAAATTATAAGCAAGCACCTTTTTAACTAAGAAAATATCATTAAAAAAATCTAACAATGTACAAAAAATAGACTCGGTATATATGCATCTGCACATAAAGTAAGCAAGGATGAAGTACTGTTAACTACAAAAGTTTCTAAAGATATTTCACCAAGATCGATCAAGTGACATTTTCACATAAATAAGAATTTTGACTGGTAAAATCAACTATGACCTTGTCAGCTGCTGTTAAAATTAAAGCTTTTAATTAGTTGGATTTTTTTTTTCTTTGTAAATTTAGTTGGCCACCACAACACTACAGACTGAATTTTAAAAGAATGGTATTTTCTTTGGCAGAACTCTATTTTACTTTATTAATTTGATGGAAATTTAATTAGATTAAATTGTTGGTCTGGTTTATTTGAATTCAATCTGATATGTAGCATATCAGTTAAAGATTTTTTAAACTGTTGTTCTGCTTAGTTGCTTATTAAGTTGTTGGAAACAAAGTTACTAAACTAGTCCTACCATTTTGCCTGAGAAGGCTTAGTTAGAAAAATCTGGAAGTATAGATAAGAAACCCATTGATGTGACAAATTCTTTCTGATGATCCATTTTTATGGATCCATGAGCAGCAAAATGGAGTATTATTTCAATGAAAACAACTGAACAGCAGGCAGGCCATTTTAACTAGCATCACAAAAATACTAAGCTCTGAAAGAAAAACAAATGACAATGAACATTTGCTGACATAGCCATTAAAATTAGCCATTTTGTTCTGGCAAAATGCTTTGTAACAATGCTTTAACGCTATAATTGTTCATGGATATCTTTTAGTAACTTCTGCTGGCAAAACGTGAAAATAAATCTCTAGTCCAGCAGGTGACGGTAGGAAAAACTGACCTGAAATCTAGCCAGCCTGGCACAAATTTACTGATGGATACGAGAGAGAGAGCTCCACAGCTTTCACTGCTCTCATTTCCCTTTGTCTCTCAAATCAAACATGAAAAGGATGTCAATGTTCATTACCTACCAAAGGATCCGGAACATACATTACTAGAGTTCATGCAAGTGTGCATTTGGTGAGGCCATGTCTGGTGTACTGTGTCACAGTACAGAGAGAAAAAAGACAGGGAAATGCTGGAGAGATTCCAGTGGAGGGCCACAATGATGGTGAGGGAAGTGGAGCACCTCTCATAGGAGAAAAGGCTGAGAGATCTGGGAATGTTCAGTTTGGAGAACAGGAGACTGAAATGGGAATCTTAATAATGCTTATAAATATTTAAAGGTTGGGTGTCAAGAGGATGGGTCCGGAATCTTTTCAGCAGTGCCCACCAGCAGAACGAGGGTCAACAGGCTCCAAGAAACCAGAACACAGGATGTTCCATACAAACATGAGAAAAAACTCTCTTACTGTGAGAGTGGGGTTGGACTTAAATAATCTCCAGAGGTCCCTTTCAATTCCTACCATTCTGCAATTCTGTAATGATTCAGTGATTTGCTATCTTTATGGAAATAAAATACATTTTTATTCTGGTCTAAAAGGAATTAAAACCAAGATCCAGAACTTCCAAATGTCTGTGAGATCGTAACACAACTATTCAATCAGACTGAGCAGTAAGGGCACCATTGAGTTTCACATGGAATCCTCACTTCCATAATACATCAGCATATAGAGAGTGTCCCAAAAGACCTGTCTCCACCACAGTTACTGATCTATCTTTGTAGATACTTACAGTTCATTTCTGCACTACTGTTCCCCTAGTCTTCATTCAAAATCCTAAAAGACATTATTATATGCTACCCAGGATCTTGCTCTTTTCCTCATGCACTGCAGGAGAATTTCTAACCTCAAAACAGTATTACAATTGTGACAAAACAGACAGTGCATTGTTTTCTGGTTTTAGAATACAAGTATTTACATATTAGGCCTGTAACATCTACTGTCCTTTTAGATGCTTTATATAGTGTATTGATTTCTAGACTAATGTACTTGCTGTGATACATCCTCTGCTTTGACACTTTAACATTTAATAAAAAAAAGTTAGATGTAAAAGTCCAGAAAATCTATTAATTTAATTTGTTATCAAAAAGCTGTAGAGCTTTTTTCCCAATGAAGAGAAACTTCTATGCTTATGTAGCAGATGATCTCCAGAGGTTCCTTCCAACCCCTGTAGTTCTGTGATTCTGTGTAATTATGTGATGATGTTCTTTGAGAGTATCATCTTCGAGAGAACTGTCTTACTTATATACACATTCATCTGAAGTGATAGATTTTTAGATTTTTTTATCTAAATCATCAGAACTAAACAGAGATTGCAGTGAAAAAAGAGAAGCAAAAGAACTGACCTTTCAAATCTGTAAGACCTTCATTTGCCTCACTAAGGTTCAAATGTATCATCCAGCATTTGGCTGGATCTCTCCACTCTTGCTCTTTGGAGCCATTAGCAACTTTATTCAGTAACCTAAAGTCTACTTTCAAACCTTTCCTAGCTACTGATAACCACCCTCAAAGCTGATCCCACAGGAATGAAACTATCATTATTTTCAGATTTTGGAAATCCACTAAAAATATGCCCCAAGCACCTTTAGGGCTATGCCATGCACCATTCAATGGGAACAGTTACTGCCACCTTCTGACTAAGAAGCTGTGAAAACAGAGGGCACCAGTCTCTGCTCTGCAAGAAAGGCAGTGCCCACAGTCAGACTTGCTCTTTAACTCCTGATGTCACACCAGATGTTCTTCTCTTGCCTGAGATTTAACTATATCGTTTAGAGGAGAGATAGGGATGGAACACCTCCCCTGTGAGGACAGGCTGAGAGAGCTGGGGCTCTTCAGCCTGGAGAAGAGAAGGCTCCGGGCAAACATGATAGTGGCCTTTCAGTATCTAAAGGAAGGCTCTGAGAAAGAGACAGACTCTTTAGCAGGGACTGTGGTGACAGGACAAGGGGAAATAGTTTCAAACTAAAAAGGGGTAGATTTAGACTGAATATAAGGAAGAAATTTTTCACAAACAGGGTGGTGAGGCACTGGAACTGGTTGCCCAGGGAGGCTGCCCCACTCTTGGAGACATTCAAGGTCAGGCTGGACCAGGCTTTGAGCAAACAGAACAAGCTGTAGGTGTCTCTTTTCATTCAACCTTTTATGGTCCATTCCAACTCAGATGATTATTTGATGATTCTCTGATGATGAGTGTGAGGGTTATGGAAAGCTTACAGACAGACCACTTATTTGAGGTAGAACAGTGCTTTAATCTAGCACTGATGAAAACAAACAAACAAAACAAAAACTAAACTGACTAAACCAACTCATATAAGAAACCCACACAAGTGATAGACAAGAAAACCAGGCATTTTGAAGAAATCACTCCTTGATTTACATTGTTCATTTCCTTATAAATCTACAACTGGAATCTCTGAGCAAAATTAAGTTATGGATTACCTTTTCTGGCTGATAAATTTGAAACACTCTTGTTTCATATCAACTCATGTTGATTTTATTGTTAATTACATTTTTGTTACTTGAGGCCACTGAAGTGACAACCTTGCAACAGTTTTATGACAGAGAACCCTCATGACATTAGGGTAAGACAGAGACAAAAGAGTAAGACAGAAAGACAGCAATACATATAGATAGGCAGGAAAGTATATTGTATTTGTTATTCAGGATAGAAAGGGGCATATGGAGATCTCTGTTCAGATACCAGTGGGTCATCACTACTTTTCAGCAGATGGCAGTACAGTGCTAATGTTGGACTTCATAACAAAACTGTACACAAAACACTTGGACTTTTTGTACAGGATTGTCTTTTTGTTTATGCATCCTGCTTCACAAAGGGATTTCAATACCTCATAATTTTTGGAGAAACAATGGCTTAGGGTTGTCAGGCAGACCTTTCTCTACTGAATGCAGATAGTTCTCAAATTGTAGAAGTCAGCAGATGTTTACTGTCATAAACAAGCTACCAAATATTCTAAAAATGTAGTCTGACTATGCTATATGCTAGATACATTGTGAAAATAACAGTGACATTAGATGGATATTGCTAGGCATTTACTAGAGCACTGAGCTATCAAATGCTAAAAGATACTAGAGAAAGAATAAAATCATTTTGGCGTATACACTTATCTTAAATAAAAAGCAGATGTGAATTGTGGAGATTGTATCAGGATTTTACAGGAAAGACACCATTTTAAAAAATAATGTTAGAAAATTAGATCAGGTAGTCTTCAAAATCAGCAAGGCATAGATGCCTGTCTGGTGTGCCCTTATGTTGACAGCACTGTATTCCAAAATGCCTGTGAAAAATGTTGATGATAGTGAGCTCCTTTACAACAAACAAGATAGTTTTACAAATTCATTCTCCATAATGCAGAATTACTGCCTTCTACTAATGCTGTTTCAATTTATGTCCACTACATCTTTTCCTGACACTGGGCACCACTAACAAGAGTTTTCCTCTGTCCTCTTTGCATGAGAGTCCTCTCAGGCCATTTCTCCAGGCTGTCCACATTCTTTTTGATGAAAGTTTGACTCTTTGGGAAATCAGTCACACTCAGTTTTGTGTCAAAATAACATTTTCTGAGGGTGCACTTTGCTCCATCACCCAGATCTTTAATGAATATGTTAAACAGGACAGGATCCAGTATGCTCCCCTGGGGTACAGCACTAATTATTGGCTCCCAACTGGACTTCAAGCCACTGATCACAACCTTCTGGGCTCAGCCGTTCAGCTAGTTTTCAGTACACCTCACTGAATGCCTCAGCAGCTTTTCTGTGAGGATCTTGTGGGAGAAAGTGATGAAAACCATGTTGTCCAGGTAGACAATATCCACTGTTTTCCTCTCATCTACCAAGCCAGACATTTCATCGCAGATATTTATCAGCTTGGTAGAGTATGACTTCCCCTTAGTGAATCCATACTGAATAATCCTGATGACTTTCTTGTCTTTTTTTGTGCCTGGAAGGGCTTTCCAGGAGCAGGATTAGTTCCTCAACCAAAGGATAAAGAAAGTGAAGAGTTTTGCTCTGAAACACTGAAGACTTCTAAAAATTCTTCTTACACCAGCCTGTATGAATGCCTGCATTCACACCTGAGACAAAGCCTAATTTCAGGATTTTCCATGGAGTTATTAACAAAAAGAGAAAAAGAGATTACCTGTTGAATTGCATCAGAACATAGAATCAAGATACTTGAGGAGCACATTTCTTTTCCAAGAACAGATTAAACTGATGGGAATAAGCTAAATGCAGACTATAACTGCTATTACTTTACTTCATTTTCACTTTTTTTTTTTTCCTGGTGCCACTTTCAGCCTAAAAATAGACATTTTTGTTTGCCTTGTGCAGGAAACAAGATGTCAATTTATCTACTGTATCACTTTGTAATTTGTAATTACAAATTTGTATCAATTTGTAATTTGTAAGCAGTTTTACAGATTTAACCAAGCAGTTACTACAACACCATGGTTTAACCATATGAGCTATTCAGCACCAATACTGTTAAGATACCTTTTTACACTCCCATACTGTTTTCTTTACCATATTTCACAGTCCAGCAACCTCTGCTACATTATTTTATACCCAAAACTGTTGTTAAAATTTCTCTACCATAAGAGTGACAGTTCTATGGCTAACTGTCTATGGAGACACAGCTTGGAATCCAGACTAAGTGCCGCTGATCTTCTGTATGTACCAGCTCATCTAAACAGTAAAGGAAATAATTAAAGCAATTGAAGCAAATGCAATTCTTCTTAGTATTTCAAGAGATTGCACATAAAGCTTGAGGAGGATAACAGTATGAACTCTTTAAAATACATGCAAAAACATTTCCTCTGTCAGGTGAACTGTTGCTTGTCATAGCAGAAAATGTGTATAGTTAGGTCATATTTCTTAAGCTTTAGTCAGGGCATTGTTTTTCTCACTGAGGTAGCATAGCAGAAGATAAAGCCAGACAAATGAATACTCTGCTCTTTCATACAGAGTCACCTTCCCTGGATTGCTTCAAAATTACAGCTTGCTGCCTTTAAGTATTGTATCCTGTTTTGTTTGGTACCTAATTCACAAGCTAGATCAATAAAATTCCTATTGTCTCATTACTACCTAAAAGGAAAGTTGAGACCCATTCAGTGCTATAATTTGCCTAGTAAGCTGTCATTCTGAATTATGTAATTCACATCATCTACGTTTACATCTTATCCATTCTCACACAATAATGCTTTATCCTATTTTAAAAAAGTTTTAGTGCCTTTCTGCCTATTAATCTGTAAAGTCAGGATGTAACATGTACTCATTTGCTTACATGACAGCTCATACAGGTATTTTTGTTACCCATAGCTTGAGAAAACATTGTTAGCTCTTCACTAACTGAATCACTACCTAAATTACATACTGTGCAATGAAAGAACTTAATCCTGTAAGGCATGTATTGCACTCAGCTCTTGCCTCAGTGACCTATGCTGAGCTGAAAGATTATGCCCGGAAACTGTAGCTTTTCTGGTGTGATAAAAAATAATTTGTAGTACAACAATTGATTTTCTCTGTGGATCTTTAGATACATTCCATTTTTAGGTCCTATTTGATCTGAAAAGAAATTCACCTCTACCTTAGCAAAACATAACTGTAACAAAAAAGTACACTTGAATACCACTTTTAGATGCTACAATAGAAAGGGGGCTATCCACAAAACAGTACAAAGGGGGAAATGCTGGATCACATATCGACGTATTTTAAATAACTGTGCAACCATCTGAAAACAAAAGAAAGGGTTTTGGGTTACATAAGCTCTGCCACGTCTGTTTTGTGAGATACCTGGAGAATTATGAAACTTTCAACATTTTTTAAAATGTACTAAATTTCTTCAGTGTCTGTCCTGTACATTTGGTAAATAATCAAAAGACTGCTTCCTGTTAAATCAAAAAGTAATGATTTCAATGGCCGCAGAGATTACAGCACAATAAAGAATCAGAACAAAACTTGTATACCTCGTTGAAGACTTTCACTGGTCAACATTCTAGAACAACATTCTAGAACAACCTTCTAGAACTTACCAAAAATGTCTGTAGAAAATGGCATTTTTATGGTTTTTCCTGCAAAAAACTGCTTATTTGCTTTGCCCACTTTTTAAGATAGTAAAAAGAATTCTGCAGTTACTTCTGGATAAGATCTGGTAGCTGCAAAGGGTTATGGTCAAATAACACTGCTGGACTGCCCTACCCTAATTCAAGAACAACCAGTTCTTCAGTGCTGTTAGGCATTTCTTTCATATTCAGTAAGATAAAGGAAGACTTTATCTTACGAGCTAAACACACTTAAGATTTCTGGCAAAAGCAGACAAGGTACAGTAGCCATTCTGCAAATATTTTTTTTTTTGCACAAGAATATTGCACAGAGCCATACATGAGAAACATCTGACAGCATCTGCCCAGCACTAAAATTTTCTTTCACTCTCTCCCTTGATGATTTATGGCAGACAAAACACTGGATTTTTCTCAGAAAATATCAAGTTCACTGTGCTCTGTGGTTACACTGGTAAGTCAAAACACTATTTCATTGCACTGAGGAATGTTGAAGGCCCCAGCATATGGCAGCTGGGTAGACAGACCCTTGCAGTTTACATAAACATACTAAGTCTGTTTGTAGGATACTTCTATACCACATGTTGGTTATGTTTTTACAACACATCACTTCCAACACGTGTGCCTTGCAATCTCAGATTTAACATTTTACATAGTTGATCTAATCCTGGGGAAGATCCTTAGTACTTGAAGAGGGTTAGATGGGGACTTTTCTTTTTTTTCTGGAAAGATAGGAAGTTGGCGAAGGGGGAGGAAGACTGGCACTGTATACAAATACATAGTACAACAGCTAAAGTAGAGAAGATGCATCTAGGAAAAGAAAGAAAATCAGGAGACTAAGTTTACTTAAAAGAGTAATAAGTAATTTTCAAGTAAGAGCTCAGTTATGAAGTATGCAAATTCGTTTTTCCTTATTTTTTAAAATGATTTACACTTAATTTACACTGAGATTCTTTGCACTCTATTTCTAAAGCCCATTTTCCAAACTTCAGATGTTTACCAGTCTTCCTTTCTGACCACGCTCTTTATTCTTTTGTCTGTGAGTAAAGTTATCTTTGTCTACCTCCTGACAACTGATACAGCTCTCCCTTTTCTTTCGGTGTTCTTCTTTTGCAAACTAAGCAATAGAAAACTTAGCTATTTTTTCTTCAAAGCATTCTGTATCTGTTTCCACTGAGCTATATAAGAGCTGTTTCTTTGTTGCTGTTCTATATTTACTGATTTTAGCTTTCTTCTGCAGAACAAAATTTAAATCAAATCTTCCAAATTTGCAAGGGAAGGTGGTTACACTAGAATTTAACAAAAGTTGCATGCTTACACTTCAAGGCCTCTTCTTTATTTTTCCTACATATAGAGAAGTTTCAACTGCATCCAACACGCTAAATCCTAAGGAAGCTGCAATACTAAAACTTAGCATCAGTATTATAAATTACTTGTTTTCAGTTTTATTTCACTAAGAATAACATGCTGTATTAGCGAAAAGCAAAAACCCTAGTGCCTTGCTTGTGATCAATGTTAGAATTATACTCAAGAAACTCTTCAATACATTTTTTTAAAACAAAGTAATTCAGGATCATGCTTATAATACTGACATACGTATGTAAAACCTGAGAAAGTTTTTCAGAATTTAATTGAAGTCTTATGGAATTACAGGATATGAATTAAAATACATGTACAGAAGTAGGAAAGAAGATTCGAGATTGGTTCTGTCCAGGCAGAAACTCTGCCGGGGCACACTACCTGACCTGCACACACAGTGACTAATATAGCTGCTCATGGCTCTCACTGCAGTCAACCAGTTAATAAATGCCTCATCACACTGATTCTAGATGTGTGGTTTTGAATTTTAGGGAACTGAGGTTTTTCCACGTTAGGAAATTTAGCTAGTATTTTCTGCCAGTAGTAAGGATAATGGAAGAAACTTCCATTAAAAGGGTAGTAAAGGGAAGTTAGTCTGTTCATAAATGACCCCTACAGGACAAAGTAGGAACAGTTTTTACAGAACAGAATTACCATATAAATTAGCATGTTGCCAATAGAGGTGGAATTGAGTCAACACTACCTAACCAACACAACCTGAACCAGTGGCACTCTTGCAGGTCATAAACTACTACTGGGGGTTGGGCCATAGGGGTTGGATGACATAAATGTAGAACTTGGAATCTAAAAGCCTGCTGTGCTGTCAATGATTTTAATGGGAATTGCAACACGAATTGCAATAGATTCGTAGTTCGTAGATATAAATATATTAAAGTGTATAGTATATACTATACTACTAAGTAGTATATATTTAAAATATAGTACCTGAAAAATTAAAAGATTTGTTTTGAAAGATCCTTTTTCTTTGAATGCTTAATGAAGTGAACTCTATTCGCATAAGTAGAGTACATTCTGGTAAGACACTAAATCTGCTTTGTCTTTTGGCATAAGAGGGAATTTCACCTAAATAAACCTCACATAGCAGTACTTTTTACTGATCCTCGAGTTATCTGTGATTTTCATTGTTAGCTAATTAATATTTAATGATTTAGCTAATTCCTTGGATACCTTGGGGCAATAATTTTGAATAAGCATATTACAAACTACTTCTGTAATTAAGAAAATTTTCAATTCACTGTATATTACCCTGTGGTAATTTTGTATATGTCAACATATACATAAAAAAACAATAAAATAAAAATAAACCATGGAATACTTAGTATGATCAAGTTGTTTCTCATAGAATGAAGGGATACTGTGCTTGTATGAAACTTGACCCAAAGATGAAGGAAAAAACTGGCGATAAAGAGAAAAATAGTATTGCAGAAATATGAACACCTTATTTTTTAATAACAAAGTTATGTATTTGTTTGTTTGCTTGTTTGTTTTGTTTGGTTGTTTTCCAGTAACTTGTAAACCTGTTCATCACATTTTTAAAAAACATAAACTCAGGCTGCAGGCAAATGTGGTGAATCACATTTTCAGCCTTCCTGAGGAGTATTATTCACCAGAGTGTTTGGGAGCAGAGTTTTCCCATCCTCTCTAGCTAGAATCGTTCCTCTCTGCATATGCAAACTGTCACTGTCATGTAGGATGGAAATGCAATGCTGTTCTTGCAGCAAGTATTTTCACTGATAGTCAAATATTTTTCCTGTTGCTTTTAGTATTCAATACTTTGTCAGTCATGGACAACATAGTCATAGTCATGGAGAAGTCATAGTCAAGACTTAAAATGACATGCAGACAGGCAAGAAGGGTTGGAAATTCCCAGTCTGCAAGTTTAGTATTTAATTTGCTTTGCATTCCTATTGCCAGCAATAACAAATTCAATCTCACGTCTAATGGAACAATTTCCTTGTCACAATGCCTTTTTTTTTCTTCTGCTCATAAAAATGAAAAAAAAAAAAGACATTTAATGCAAACATTTTTCAGAATAAATTTTCTTTCATTTTTGAGCTAATTAATTGTTCTCAAATTAATGCAACATATTAACAATGTTATATCTGAATTAATTAATACATATACACCAATTAAACACAGCATACTTTCAAATACTGACTTTTTGATGTTTGCTTTGTGAAAGTTTTTGAAGTTTGCTTAGTGCTTAACAAAGCAGTGATTTTGAAGAGAAATTACTCCTATTGATAAAGCTTTCCTTCATACTGGTCTGTTTGATTTGCTTTCATTTTCCTTCAGAAAAAATTTTGGTTGATAACTTTTATATTTTCTTTCTCCAAAATGAAATTTTTGAAATCATGAAACTTTCCTTAGTTTTTCTCAAAAGTACATTTGCCACCATGAAAGCTAAATCTTAAATGCTCATTTTTCGTTAATATTATAGGTACTACATCGTTTGCATAGCATTTGTGTATGTGACAAAATGTGTTTAATTTCTACACTCAGAAGACTTTATTTGGATGTAACATATTAAATAAACTTAATCATCAGCTGCTTCAGATACTCTAAGTCCTTTGAAATTAGATTACAGCCTTGCAGTACAAGCACTAACAATTTCTTATCGTCAGTGCACGTTATATATCCTATTTGTTTTAAAATGCATCTCACTTAAGTTGCTACTACAACGAATACCTGTGATAGCAACTCTCCTTCTAAACTCTACTGCAGTGACTTATCCTGGGTATACTGTCAATACCATTGTTAGCTGTGTTCATAAATAATTGATGTATACTGAATATTTGCAACATAAATCAACATACTTGCTAGTACTTTGCAGGTTCTGATAATCGCTACCTTTTACAGAGAATTTACTGCTCAAAAAGAGTTTACCAGAATTTACAAGAGTACAAGAATTTACAGTTCAAAAACTGTCCAAAATAAATCCCTGAAAATATTTTCCATGTTACATATTGGAAGTGTTAGAAAGTGCTCTCTTCTGGTAACTGTCCTGGTAGATTTGTTTCTAAGTAAATACTTAGGTCTATTAGTTCATACATTTGTGACAGTTTCTCTTTGTAAAGCATTCAGAGCTTCCCTACTTTTGATACCAGCACTGGTTAAGACAACAAAATGCCATTTTGCCTACTGAATTGTCTGCTGTTTCAACAGGTGAAGTTAATAAAAATTTAACCACAGACACATTAGGTACTATAAAATATAGTTACACGGACAAAAGGGTAGATGCTGTGTAATAAGCTAACCTGAAGGTGTTTGGGAAAGGGGAAAAGACCCAAAGCTGTCACACTATGGGAAGTGAAGAATTGAGAGTGGTGTGCCAATGGTATGCACATGCTTGTCTCTTGCTAGACAAGAGGGACCTGGCAGTTCATTTATGGTGACATCGAAATACCGGAAGAATTGAAATATTCCATTTCCCACTCTCCTCTTTCCCGGACCAAATTCTAGGTTTTCCTCTTTGAAACATCTTGAGACTTTATAGATTCTTATTTGTATAAACAAGTATCCGGGCTGCTTATTTTAAATTGGACAACACAATTAAGTGCATATTATAAAGGGCCTTATTTCCAATAGTGGGGTCCTACTTTTCTAAGATCTTTTGCAGATTTCAGCCTTCCTGCTCTGTTAATTTCCTGTATCACGTCACCTTTCAGATGGCATAGTAAAGAAAAGCCAAAAAACCTTTTTTTTTGTTTGCATTATTTAGGCTCACTGATTAGTATCCCAAGGACTTAAACTAACAGTTAGGTCTGACATCCCATCAAGACACTGGGGAGAGGTTCACTGCCATAATGGATTAGAATTCCCACATTCATCTGGAAATCTAAATGACCTAGGAATGCAGGAGAAATTCAGCAAATGTTTTTGTTTAACAGGAGCAGAGAAATGTTACCAAGTAACTTGAGAATAGAAAACGAAGTGATACATGAACTCTCTATTTTATGTCAGAAATTCCAAGAGCCGTAAAAAACACCAACGTAGCACTCTCTAGGTAAATGGTGTAAAAGATCTCTAAAAGATTCACCAGTATTTTGTTCTTTATGCTTAGAGGTTGCATACCACTGGTTCCTTATGGCTGTTAAGAAAAACAGCTTTTGTAAAATATGGAAATTGGATGACTCTAGACATAAATACTTTTGGGAGTAGTCAACAGATGTACGCCTGGTCTTACATATAATGATTTCTCATCTTAAATAAGCAATACTGGCATGATTTTTTTCTTGGAACATCAATGCAGCTGCCAGGAAAGGTGGTAGGGGACCACTTTGCTCCCCCTGATATACGCCTTCTCTCTAGAGCCTCTTGCTTCTGAGTTCAGCTCTGACACAATCCAGAGATGTTCTGGCAACACCTTCCTGTTAGCAACATGGCCACCCAGAAGAAAGATCGAGCCATCACAGCAGATATCCCCTATTTAAAGATTTACTTATATAACATTAGCTGCAGCTAATTTCCTTTGGATATGTGCCAGCTGCCTGTAGACACAAGAACTCACATCTCACCAAGGACAGTTCGTACAGCAGGGCTCTCATGCAGGCTATGCGCATATGTTTCTTCCTGTAGGCTTCCTGTGAATGCACAGAAGTGCCAAGAACCTGCTGATTTTCAAAACATTCCCTAACTTTACCACCATTTAGAAATCCCCTGCAAACCTCACAGGCATAACTCCAGTGACATCTTGGCTTCCAAGAAATTGGCGCCCAGTTAGGACTCGCTTCAGCAGAGCTGAGATGCCGTTCAGGGGTTACAAGCTGTCTTTGAACACTGCAGCTCACTCTGCCATTTAGCTATGAACTTGTACAATATAGAATGGTTGGGAAGTGGAAGATACTCCTACTCATAACAATACGGCAATATTTTCCTATGCTTAAGATAGATTGATTTGAAATAATAATACTGAAAGAATTCCCATAGAGCTTTTTCAAACATACATATTGTTCTTTCGTATGTTAATGGAAGAACATGTTTGATTAAGAACAGAATCATTTGAGAAAAGTAAAAATTCATCATAAATGAAGGGCTAAAGGCTTTGATCAAACTACACTGTTACAATTTTACTAGCTCAACCATAGTTAGCAAAATTGAAAAAACCCTTCATAAATTCCTAATTTCTTTTCTGCCAGGTCTTCAAGTGTATCTAACTAATAATCATTATTCCCATAAAAATTAAGTTTAGAAGTGGAGTATGAAATAGAATCTCAGCAATTAATGCATTTTATGGAAATTTTGTAAAACAAAATATGTTTTGGATATTTCATTCAGCACAATGAATGTTTGGCATTTGAAACAATCAAAAAAACAAACTTGTCTCCTACTTCTATAGAATAAGAACTAAGAGACTAAGAACTAATAAGAACTACTAGGAAGCAATGTATTGTTAGACTAAAGAGTAGTCGATATTGCAATATTCAATTCAAAATATGAACATAATAATCTGACAGGACATCAAATAAACATTTCTTTCTTCAATCTTATTTTTGTTGGTTAGAACTCTCATCAGTGAGATTTTTTTTAATACCCCACTCTTAAAAATTGTACTTTCACCAGATGTGCATAGCTGTATCTTATATAAGAAAGGATATGGCTGTAAGTGAAGAAAAAGAACAGCTAGTTTGGTGTTATCCACATAGTATATACCATAACACAATGGAAATGTGTAAGTCACTGCCTAGAGATGCACTAAAGTGTGTTTTGTTGTTGTTGTTGTTTGTTTCTTTATTTTTTCCTGCAAAACTACATATTGTTGTGCACACTATCTCTCTCCTGTTTCAAAGCTCTCTTGATTATGGCTGCACAGCTTATATATTATTAGTGCAAGTAAATTATTCAGCTGCTTTTAATGGCAGATCAATTTACTTTCGGCAGTAAAACAGGAAATCAGTAAGACTAACAGCTAAATTAAAGAGACAACAAAGGAAGATTTCTTAAATACTGGTCAAAAGGCCTGTACCAGTGGCCCCTGATTTAAAAAAGAAAAAAAAAAAAGAAAAAAAAAAGAAAAAAAAAAGCAAAGCACAAAACTGGGTGTGCTTTAGAAAGGTGAAAGATGACTCAAAGCCATTTCTTGGAGATTATGAGAAAGTGCCTGAAATGGATCTTCTGTGATTTCAAATAGCAATGTTATGCTTCTGTTAGGAGCAGCAGGGATGCCAATGGAAAAATAAAAAATAAAAATAAAAAAAATGAAACCAATAATAATTGCACATTAGGGGAAAAAAAAATCCTGATCTTCCCAGCAATAATATTATAATATTCAGACACAGAGGTATAATGAGAATAGTGGATGCAAGAGACTATGCAATTCTAAGTATTCACCCCTGTATGCAGTCAGGGGATTATGTGATGAAACATCTGTGATAAAAACATGATCCCTGAGCAATTGGACGCTTCAGTCATTGGCTCCTGTTGCCTGATATAAAAAACAAATGCACTGCAGCATTACTGGAGACAGTCGCTTGCTCAAGCTCAAATGGTGAGTGAAAATTGGCGCCTACTACTGGCAAGTTTTGTTAAAACTAGGTGCTATAAGGCTTTTCTAAATCTTAACTGTAGTGAAAATCAGTACTAACCAGATGTGCAGATTTGAAGGAGCTCTTTAATCACCAGCTCATCTGCAAAGCAAGACAGAAGTTTTGTAAAATGCTATTTTACAAGGTAGCACAGGATTGTTGCTTCTTTTTCTTCTTCTTCTATTTTTTTTTTCCCTTGGAGGAGGGAGGTGTGTGAGAAAGAGGGGGAGATGCTGAGTGAATTTTTTTTAATTGCTTTTTTTTTACCTTGTGATCAATGTGCTTAGGTGGGAATAGTGAGAATTCAGAATTCTTAAATAGATTTTCTCGAGTGACTTTGGGCCAGTGCTGTGCAATGCCATGGAACAATTTTGTTTAATTGAATTGAAGATGCCACTAAATGCCTGCAGCTCCTTCCATGCTGTAGCTGAGAGATGGTATTTCACAACTTCAGCTGCACAAAGTATGGAATTCTAATTAATCCAATCTGAGCCGTAGTAACTGAGGCATCTACAGCCATGAAGATGATACTTCATCAACTTCCCTCCACCCCCTTCAAAATACTGGTATTTCTTAATGCCAAACATAGAAATCTGGACCAAAGCCAGTAAGAATATGGTTTCTTGTTTCATATTCATATCTATCCAATTCTCATGTGACTTCTCTCCTTATAATACTATGGACTGCAAAAGAAAATCACAACATACATTTTAAAAAGTATCTTTGTTTTTGAGCATTAATTTTTGTGATCCAGCTTTTGCATTTATACAGAAGAGATCCTTCAAGTCTCCCACAGCTTATATAACATACTGCTTACTTTTTTTAAAAAAAAGCTTTGTTCTAAAGTTGCATATTTTCTAACGTCTCACTGAACTATTCTTTCTGTAGCAGATAACATTATAAAATCATGGAATCGTAGAATTGAGTTGGAAGGGAGTTTACAGGCCATCTAGTTCAACTTCCCTGCAATGAACAGGGACACTTACAGCTAGATCATGTTGCTCACAGCTTTATCCAGGCTGGACGTGAATGTCCCCAAGGTCAGGGCATCCACCACCTCTCTGGGCAGCCTATTTCAGTATCTTACTGCTTGTAAAAATCTTATTTCTTATACCAAATATTAATTTGAACAGCCCCAGCTCTCTCAGCCTGTTCTCACAGTGAAGGTATTCCATCATTTGTGTGGCTCTCCTCTGGACATGCTCTAACAGGTTGTCTGTCCTGTACTGTGGACACCACATCTGGATGCAGTCAGTACTCCAGGTGAGGCCTCATCAGCACAGAACAGAGGGACAGGATCACCTCTCTCCATTGGCTGGCCATATTTCCTTTTATATAGTCCACATATACAGTTGGCTTTCTGGGGTGAGAGAGCACATTACTGCCTTATGTCCAGCTTGCCATCCACCATTACCTCCGAGTCGTTTTCAGCAGGGCTATGCTCTATCCTTTCATCCTCCACCCTGTGTAGTGCACAATCCTATCTACTCTTACTACTGTTATTTCTCATTCCTGTCCCCCCTGTTTGTTCTGTGTTTGCATGGGCTACTTAAACTCCATTCTAAGAGCAGGAAATCTCTTATTTATAACTTTTCATAAGACTCCTTGTGTTTTGCTTAGCAAAGTAGTAAGATGTAGACACAATACAAATTTGCTGCAACTTCACATGCTTGCCATTTGCCTGTTCCCCTTTAGCAACACACTTAAAATACTGAGAGCAAATTTGTTGTCAAAGCTTTTCGCACATCTTCTAGTCATTTTTTTATGAGAATACTTCATTTATGACCACCAAGTAGCTAAATCTTATCCCTTTGCAAAATCTCCCCTTTTGACAAAATGGAAAAAGAAAGAAATAAACCACCACGAAACACCCCAGCTGTCCTTCCCAAGAAGCCACAATTCTGCATTTCTTTTCCTGCTCCCCCCCCCAACCCTTATTGATGGCATTCAGTCTTACTATCTCTCCCCCAACATAGTGGTATAAAACTGCGTTGATGGGGAAGTTAATAAACAGGTCCAAATATCACTGGGGGGAAAACCTCACCATGTTATAATTAGAAATACACCCAAGCACAGACTGGAGTTTTGTCCCTCTCAATATGCCCTTCTATCCCTTTGAGTATTATATTCTGTAAAAAGAAAAATGATGTATTGCAAACGGTGTATTGATTAAAAGAATCTTCAGATGTTTAAGACAGAAAAATGAACAATTAACCTGTCAAGTTTCAGTAAAAGATTGCTTATAGTCATCTCAGTGTTTTTGTACTCTAGGAAATTCTGATCTCCTGGTTAATTGCCCTTGACTCATTACCAGAAAAACAGATGCAACAGAAATCATTAACTTCTCTTTCATATTGTGTTCTCTCTGTTCCATTATTTCTTTGCTGGTTCACAAAGGGCTCATGAAGATATGCCACTCAGTAGATTTAGCTCCACATTAAAACACATATGAAACAGGAATAGGAATTGGTAAGTAAAGGCTACTGGCAGCTTACGACAGAACAAGAACAATAACAACAACAAGAAAAAACAGGATATAAAAGAACTGTGGGAACTTCAAAGCATGTATTCTTTCAGTTCCAGAGCTAGTTCTACGCTCTCATTCAAAGCTGGAAAAGCAAGATAATCCATCACAGAGGAAGTAGGGCAGGACTCTTGAAGTTTATTGCATAGATTGTTTCCTTTCCCCAGTGAGTCTCATATGCAATATGCTAATAGCACCAGGAGCACAGAGGGGATCTTCAGTGAATCTGGCAGACCACTCGTGTTGAACGTTGCAGAAATGGAAGCTTTTTACATACTTCATCTAAAAGCACATCTCACAGCTGGGATACTTAGATGTATTACCAGAACAGAATGGAAAAAAAAGTAATTTCCAAGCATATATAAGAGCTACAGATTTTTCAACAGTTTGCAAAGTAATAAAGCAAACTCAATAATACAGCTTTCGGTATAGCACAAGAACTTGGTACTTCATAAAGTGAAGTAGACGTGCAGAGTTCAGAAAGCTTTGGGATACTTAGACTGCAAAAGAGCTATGTACAGTGATCTTGATGAAGCTGTAAAAGAAGAAGCAGCTCTGAGTCCAGTCTTCCTGAGGAACCAAATTAACATAGCTGAGGTTTCAGCAGGTTATTTCAGTCTTTAAATCTAGAAGTAGCAGTGGTAGGGCACAATGCAGAATTCTCTCGCTTTTTCCTCAAAAGAGGTGGAGATGCTACCACAGAAGAAAAAGTACTTCAACCACAGTCATGGATGGAAAAGTAAAAACAAAGAAATAAGCTGAGGCCCACTTCAGCACAAAAAATATTAAAGTAAACATCTGATAGTCTAGAATTTCCTGTTTACTGTCACCTACTAATGAATCTTTGCAGACAAGCCAGTCATCAGCCAGTCCTTCTACATGTTCTCTGGGCATATCTACAGCCAAAATTGCATAAAGTTGGAATTCATTTCATGGCATCTCGGTTCTTTACTAGCAGGTACAGCTGTCCACATCAATCATTGGATGTAAGCACTCTTTCCTGGCAGAACCTGAAATCTACAGTCTGCCTGAGCCTTTGATGATGATGCTGTTTATCATTCTGGGATTGTGATTTCAACTTTTTCAACATACTGCCCTGACATACAAATCAATATTTAGCATCACAGTTTCTTGCTCAGAGCCAACAATGTGCATATTCACAGCACTGCAGCCTCTAAAAAAATGACACTAGCAAGACAGTGGAAAAAGGCAGGCAGCAGAAACATCCATTTGGTCCTGCTGTAATTCAGGTGCAGAACAAAGGTTGAGTATAATTTCACCATATTTTTACATGCGATGCTCCACTGGAAACAGAATTCAAATATGATAAGCACAATATAAATGTCAAAGAAAGTATCTAGAACAAGCAATGATAGATTCAGAGGTGAAAGATAAGTAAGCAAGCTGCTAAAACTAAGGTATTATTTACATCTATGAGTTTATAAAAGCTCTAGTTATCACTTTGTAAGCCAGTGGAAAAAAAAAATAACAAGGACCCTTAAGCCTATCAAAGTACACATCTCCAATGCTTACTTTCTGCAGCTTCCACCATAGCGAAGTCCTCTATCCTCCCTTGAGAGGATACACCCTCTACAGTCAGTCCAGAAGAAAAATGACTGTCACTGCCCAGAAGTATTGTTAATAAATGAGCTTTGAAAAATGGCACATGGAATAAGTCAGAAAACAGGGTGCCTAATATTTGCTCTAACTTCACAGGTAAGTGAGAATCAGCTGTCAGGGTGAGTGAATCTCCCATTTGGTCAGAGTAGCACACAGTCCTGTTATGCAACTACACATTGTAGGCAGCTCTGCAAAGAAGTTCAAAATGGCCAAGAAATGGCTCTCCAGAGATGTGATAGGATGCAAAGTATGTTGCTTCAGGAAAAACTACTTGTTAAGTGTAAAGTTAGAATTTCTTCTGTCTTTCTGTAAAAGATTTCCTGAGCAATTACGACAGATTCCTGAACTGATTGAGGTACGTTCTCCCAGCAGATGATTCTTAAATTAAAGATAAAAACCTGCTGCTGCCAAAGCTCTCCAATTATTAAATTGAGCAAAACCACTGTGAGAGTGATAGCCTTTTTTATAAAAACATTACAATAGACATCAGAGCAAAATTTGTCATTAAAAATGTTTTACTATTAACATTTTATCTCTCAGGATAACGCCTTCTTATATCATGTTTTCCTCTCATAAACTCAGCATAGAATCCTGGACACACACACTAATAATTTTATTTTCAAATTAATTCATAGTACAGTCTTTCTTCATTCTTTGGTCTAGAATATCATATAATGAAACGATCTACACTGCTGACAGTGACAGAGAAGAACATCTAAATAGATTGCATGAAAGCAATTATAACTCCAGAGGTAAGTGGAGTATCTGTAATCTCAGAGTAAACAAATCATCACTGAAAATAAGTAGACAGAGACATTAAAAAAAAAAAAAATTCAAGAGCATCGTATCCATCCTTTCCAAAAACCAATAGCAATCATTTCTGAGAGAAATAGGAATGACAGAATAGGTCATATAACATATATTCCCAATGGTACAACACTGTGCTATAGTCCTTCATATATGTGAAATCTATAAGCTCAAACACATCCTAAAATCATTTTCTATCCCCTTGGATACCTATATGAAATGTACTAAAATAAGTGAATTAATAGCAATGTTAATACTCATTTATGTATTTGTGCTTAATAATATATTTTTGAAGGTTATTGCACCCTGTAAGAGTAGGTTAACATATTTTAAGTGCTATCCATGTATTGTCAATGACAGAAAATTTACAATCTGAGGGACTGACTGGTATTCAACTCACTAGTGAGACAACATTCATAACACAGAGAGAGTAAGAGTGTTTCAGACAGGTTTGAGCTTCTCACGATAGTGTCCATATGAATATACAATATGAATGGGGAAATAACTATTTAAAACTGATGGTGACATTCTGGGAGGAATACAGAGACATTCACCAAGCATGCAGAGACAGTTTAGGAAAGACAAAGCCCAGCTAGTACTGAATATGCATAGGGATGTCAAAGACAATAAGAAAGGCTTCTAAAGATGATAAAAAAGAGATGGCCCCTCTGCTGCATGAGATGGGATAGCTTGTGACACAAGACTTGGAAAAGTCTTGAATACTGGAGGACTTTTGAAGGACTGAAAGAAAGTAAACACCACTATCTGCGAACAAGAAGAGGCCTGTGAACTTACAGGTCAGTCACCTTCCCAATATATATAGTCCTAGGAAAATGAGAGAACAGCTTATCCTGAATACCATTTCCAGGCACATGAAGGGCAAGAAAGTCAGCAAGATTAGACAGCGTAGAGTCAAGAAGGGGAAGTCACATTTGACTAACCTGATAAGATTCTGCAATGAATTCTACAATGACTGGCTTGGTAGATGAGTGGAGAGCAGTGGATATTTTCTACACAGAATTCAGTAAGGCTTTCAGTGGATCTCACAAGATCCTTCTATCAGTACTGGTGAGACTGTCTCTCTGGAGAGTGTTCTAGGGTCTCTCTACAGATAGTCCAATGAAAACCCATAAAGATAATTAAGAGATTAGAACATCTCTCCTTCTAGGAAATGCTGAGAGAGCTGGTACTCTTTAGCCATGAGAATAGAAGGCCCAAGGGGAATCTTATCAACGTCTATAAATACCTGAAGGGAGGATAATGGAGTCAGGCTCTTTCCAGTTTCTTGGTGATGGACCAAAAGGCAGCAGGCACAAGCTAGAGCATGGGAGGTTCCTTCTGCATCTGATGGTGACTGAGGACTAGCATAGGAAGCCCAGAGAGGCTGTGGAGTCTCCTTCTTGGCTGTTTGCAAAAGCCACCTGGACATGGTCCTGGGCACCCTGCTCTGGCTGCACCTGCTTGAGCAGAAGGGTTGAAATAGATAATCCCCCACAGGACCTTCCAACCTCAATTGTCGGAATAAAACTACATTAAGTCATGGTTGCTGTTCTACTTCAGTGCTTTGGAAGATATCAGATTTCTTTCTCAGGTATTTTCACTCTGCTGCAGGAAGATAAGAGTGTGTGTTGCATTAGGGTTGCTCTGAAAGTATTGCCTCCTATTTTATTATGTTGGTCCATGATGTTAGAATAGGATATTGGTGGCATGGCAGAAGAGGTTAAACCTTCCCATCAATATTCCTTTATATTTCGTTGCCGTGTGACAGATGGCAGCAGAGGGGCAGTTTGACAAAATGACGTCTGTCATGTAAGTACATGTGAAGCAAAGCTGGAACTGAATTTCTACATGCAAAAAAACCAAACTGCACCCACTTCATTGACACTTGCTGAACATTTAAGGAGATCAAAAGGGATGTGAACACAGTGAGGCTGTGGGTGATGCATTCCAATGATGACAGTGACAGAGGTTCACCTCTGCTGGTGCAGATTTTTGTGAGGGTGGAATGAAGCTCTAGTTCACCTCTGGTGAAAATGCATATCTAATGGTGGTAATGATGTAGACAAATAGTATTTTGTAGCTGAGAATGTGTTTTATCTTGATAGTGTTGTTTTGTTCTTTGTATTTGTTGTTTTCATGGAAATAAATAGGACACATTACTTTCGGAGCATGTACAAATATACAAATATATGCCATCATATAAAATTTTATCTTTTTAAAGCTATAAATATACATGTATTCTGCCTAGGCAGAATAGGTATTCTGCCTAAATGTAAAATATGATTCATATTGTTTCTTATGTTTGTATACACTCGCTTTTGTATAAATACACCAACAGAAAATAAGCATTTACCTAATGAAAACCTAATGAAGTTCAGTAAGGCCATGTGAAAGTTGCTGCACTTGGGTTGGCACAATCTCAGTATTTATACAAACTGGGGGAAGAACTCCTTGAGAGCAGTCCTGAGGAGAAGGACTTGGGGGTCCTGGTAGATGAGATGCTGGACATGAACCAGCAGTATGCGCTTGCAGCCCAGAAGGCCAACTGTGTTCTGGGCTGCATTAAAAGAGGGAGAGGGAGGTGATTGTGCCCTTCTACTCAGCTCTTGTGAGTCCCCATCTGGAGTACTGTGTCCAGGCCTGGGGTCCCCAGTGCAGGAAGGATGTGGAGCTCTTAGAGCAGGTCCAGAGGAGGGCCACTAAGATGATCAGAGGGCTGGAACACCTCTCCTGTGAGGAAAGGTTGAGGCAAAGGTTGAAGGAACTGGGCTTGCTTATCCTGGAGAAGAGAAGGCTCTGGGGAAACCTCATTGCAGCCTTCCAGTACTTGAAGGGAGCATATAAACAGGAGGGGGAATGGCTGTTTACAAGGGTGGACAGTGATAGGACAAGGGTGAACGGTTTTAAACTGAGACAGGGGAGGTCTAGGTTAGATATTAGGAGGAAGTTTTTCACACAGAGAGTGGTGAAGCACTGGAACAGGTTGCCCAAGGAGGCCGTGGATGCCCCATCCCTGGATGCATTCAAGACCAGGCTGGATGTGACTCTTGGCAGCCTGGTCTAGTGGTTGGTGACCCTGCACATAGCAGGGGGGGTTGAAACTACATGATCATTGTGGTCCTTTTCAACCCAGGCCATTCTATGATTCTATGATTTACTGTTTAAGAAATACATGAAAATGATCTTTCAAAACTAGTGAACTGTGTACATTCAAAGTGTACATTATGTATGATTTATTTTACAACTTTTCACTGACTGCCTTTGTGTGGCAGAACTTCCTGGACAGCAATGATGATTTATGTACAGCCACAGGTATATGTACAGAACTTGAATGCATGAAGCCTATAGTGTATGAATTATTTTTCAGAGGGCATCACTATTTCTTCACAAAATGTTGCTCTGGAAGTAATGCTTCCTATTTATTTCAGTGGAAACTACAACAAATATAGAGAGCACAATAACACTTTTATGCTCTTTTTTTATGGTTCAATACTTGCAAAGAGATATTTGATAAATTTGTCAAATTCATCAAAATTCAAAATCCACATTTTTAGGCATCCCTAAAGAAATCACTGTTTTGATTTGCACTGTATCTTGTGCAAAAACAAAAGTTTTGAAATCTGCACTTTTTCTTTCATTTGTATATGCACATGTAATAAAACCCTGGGAAGACTACAATTTAATCCAGTAGATAAACCTCTTATAATCAAATTGAAATAAAATCTCAGATAGAAAGCATGGAAAGCTAGTTTTTTGAAAGAATAATAAACTTTCTATATCCTTTCAATTTTTAAATGAAAGATAATTTTGGAGGCTATTTCTATCCTTCCCGGATGTCTGTTTTGTTTTGTTTTGTTTTGTTTTTCCCTTTTTTTTTCCCGAAATAAACTTTCTGAAGAGTATTATGCAAATCTAAGCATGTGAAAAGGTTCGGCTGTCATTCCTACCTACAGAATACATAAATAAAACAAACCTCTTGTCATACTGGTAAGTAAGGGCAGTTATGGGAATCATTTTTGGAGTGGAGAACTTGGCTGAGAAGCATGACACAACACATCACACAATGTTCCCTCCAAGAAACTGCAGTTTTTCAAGTTATTTTTATCAAAAGTATGTTGATTGTAATACAGTTTCTTCCCACACATGAAAAGGAACACAGGACTGAAGTGAAGTTCTTTCAGTGTTAAGACACAAATGTCACAATGTTCCTGCCACCTGCCTAATGTGGAAAAGTCATCCAACCACTGAATCTCACAAGTGAAGAGGCACTTTGAGCGTTCCCCTTCCTGTAGCCCTCAGCAAAAGACTTCATCAAAAGAGAAGATGAGAGATCTAGAGTTCTAGACATGAGAAAAGAAATTTACTTTGGAATGAATTTTCCACTGTAACTTATAGCGAGGTGATAGGCCTCCATACACCCTCTGGATTCTACATTTAAGGAACAGTTATTGGGCATGACTTCAGGGAATGATCCTCAAAACAAAACAACAATCTTCTCTTCTCATCCCCTTTGTAATCCTCAAGACCAGCAACACATCGTTTCAGATTGAAACAAACACCACAATTAAATAAATAAATTCAGCAGTTGCCTATCATTTTATTTAAGCATTTTTGCAAACTTTTAATTTCTACTTTGCCCTGTGGGTAGAAGACAACAGCAAATAAAACTAAATGGGAGTATTGCTAACCTCATATGCACTTTTGCAAAAGGCAGTAATAGGGGAGTCAGTGATACTGTCCAAAATTTGTGTTTCTTTCTTTCTTGATGACCCTTCTAAGCAGAATCTTAACTGATTCTAAGCAGCAGTTTAACTTCTTACTTTTGCTAATTGTTTTTAAAGCCCACATTTCTGAGCTAGACCTGGCCAGACAACATTCAGCTTTCATACTAGCATGCCAGTGTTTCTCAATGCACTCTCTGTTACGACTGGGCAGCTACCAGGCACAGATTTACTAGTCAACCCCTAAGTTAAAGTCACCTCTAACTGAAGACATGCTTGATACCTTGATACACCTAGCATGTGGTGTGCTCCATAAGACAGTGATTTCCTCAAGTAGCAGATTATTTTCTATATACTTAAAGAACACACTTCAAATAACGTTCAAACAATGCAAACTGAAGTTACATTATCCATGCTAAGAAAGGAAAAGATAGCTGTAAGATAAATAACAGAACACAGCCTTGTTGAAGCTGAAGGACTGTCAGTAGTCACTATTCATTTATAAAGCAAAACAAAACCACAAACTGGTTATACTGTGACTGCTTTATGTTACCTTTAAACAAAACTGTCTCCTGACTTTAAAGATGTGAAGTGATGTATGCTTGGCCAGAACTGCATCGTGATTCACAATAACAGAAAAAAAAAAAGGCTCAAAACACACAGATGAACTGTTTTGTCTGCCAGTCACAGACTTACACAGAAACAGGAATGTCTTCTTTCCTAATTATTAAAAATCACTTAGAAATGGATATTTCCTCAAATTCCAAATAATTTGAGGGTTAGTAGAATCCTAGTAGTTTTAGAAATTACTTTAGAAACCCCAAGGTTTTAGAAGAGCCTGAGCTTCAAGTGAAATAGCAAAGAAGTGAAGAGAAAAAGAAAGATCAAAAGCAATTACTACCATCTCAAAATTTTCCAATCTCATAAATGCTTTATCAACTTAGCTAAATAGTATGCAGTTATTTTGTATTTGTAGTTAAATAATCTTCATGAATTTTCTTAATTTTAGTCTCATCATATCTAAAACAAAGCAAAACTTCAGTTGCAGTTGCTCTTTATGGTTTTAAAGCACCTTTCTTCCAATTTTCTGCCCTCTCAAACTGCTGGGGAAAAAAAAAAGCCCACAAAACCCGTTCAGATCAGGATAATACAATGGGCAACTCTTTAAAACCTATTCACTCACATTAACAGAAACTTTCAAATACCTCTCCTTACCTGTAAGTCTAGAGGACAAACTTGGGAAGAATTCAGGGGTATATTAGAGAATATTAGAAGGTGAATATACAATAAAGTTCATTAATACTTTTCTCAGACCCTCAGTATATATTAAGCTATCTGCATTCAGTTCTACATTTTCAATAGGTGCATTGGTATGTACCTTTCAGACAGGGTATGGTACAGTTATTAAAAAATAGCATAATCTATATGCATTTTGTATGTAAAAATGTGCAAGTTATTCAGAGGATACTGTGAGAAACTGTTTCACGAGAAAGGAGAACACAGTTCATCCATAATGACAGGTAGTTTGAATTAGAACTAAATACAAACATTAACAGCCTACCATTGAAAAAAATAAAAAATAGCTTCAGTAAGAAATTTTCTTTCTACTTTAAAAACAAACAAAGCAACCAAAAGGAATTCCCTTTAATTTTAATTCTTTTTATCATTATCCTTCCTCTTTCCTTACTTCCTTTCTTAAATGAGAAGAGAGATGAGATGAAAAAAAAAGGGACATTATTTAAGATCATCTTGTATTCAAATCACAATAATAATTTGCAAGGATAGCCATTTATGGCTTCCACATGTAACCAGCCTACATATCAAACTTCAATTACAAATAAATGTTATGTAGTTCCCTTCATTTACTTGTGTCTCTGAAGCTGAGTACTCCATTTAGTTAATTCCTAATTTACACTGTTGCTAGGGAAAGAAAACTGAGACTAATCAGCATAACCAAAAGAATGAGTTAAATATAACATTTGTTCAAAACTTCTCTTGAAATGCTTTTTGCCTGAAGTAAAATTCATTTTCTGTACTGACACTCACTGATTCTATAGTGCTATTATCCATCTTATAGAACTAAAAATGCAAGCATAGCACACCAACTTTTCAAGGTATGACTGTAGAAAAAGTGCCCTTCTTCAGAAGATATTCTTCCAGTCAAAGAGCAGACATGCATGAAACTTATAGTATGGTGCTCAAAGGTTTTACACAGCAAAGTAAAGATTTGTTGTCTTTTCACTCAGTTTGTAATATTTATCTTTTATTCAAGGCACAAAATGAATCATCTGTGTTCATCATCATGAAGACTGTCAACAACAGTATATCTGATTTGGCACCCAGAGTGCATCTTTAAAACAGTACTATAAGCCCTCTAGAACTAAAATTCATCCTTCCACAGGCAAGACTCCACAACATAATTCACTCACTGGAATTGAAAAACAAAACTAAACTAAACAAAAAATAAAAGCTGGTTTTGCTATTCCCTTAAGCACCCATCTACAGTTAAAACTTCTCTAGAAACGTGCTGAAGGAAACAATTCTCCTCTCATGATGGAGTTCTCTGTGATGTATAAAATGTTGAAATTAACAGCTACACTCTGGAGGCAGAACAGACTTGGCTTCATTTTCACCAACACTGCTTTACAGCATTAGTTTTACCAGAAATATTGTTAAATTCTTTCTTGTTACTAACACAGAGTATTACTAAAATTTCTAGGCAATTACCACCATTTCATAGTAAACAGGTGAAAAAGATCCAGTGTAGACTTTCATAAGTTATTCCTTGAAATAATTATTACTGCCAGGAAGGCATTGTCCCACTTCACCATGAGAATTTTGCATTTTAAGCATAGGTAACCTGAATCTGTGCAAGTAAGTACAATAAGTAAAACATCAATCTGAACAAGCAACACTTCAAACCTTTTTTTCATAGGTATGTAAGCAAAACTGACATTTCTGCTGCAAGAGATTTCTGGGCTGAGAATGTCTCCAGGGGGTTCTCAGTGCAATGGCTAAAGCAGTGCATATATACAGTCTCCATTCTCATTATACTTGATCAGCACAATGAATATCCAGCTGCTACTATGAAGGAAATGACTCTTAGGAGCACCTCATGGAGTTAGCAAGAAAGCTGGGAAATTCTGCTTACTTGCTTTGTTTCATCAAAGTTCACATTGAGTCATTGACTGAAACTGGAGAGAAGGAGATGACAGATGTCAAAGAAGAACTTGATTCAGCTGGAGATGAGGAATCCCAGAAAGAGATGAAAATTTTTAGGACATTTTTTAAAATGAAAAAAAAAAATCTGGAATCACATTATGTAAGAAAATAAAAATAAACAAATAGACATATGAAAATTATTTATTTCCCTCCTGTCTTTCTTATAATTTCATGTGTACTTGTACATGATTCTATGCAATCCCTTTTCTTGAGCCCTACTAAATTGAATCACCAACTCAATTAACACAAAACAAATAGATTACTAAGAGCATGTAATATGTCTGCTACTGGATTACTGTTTGATTGCTTCTATCTTCACTTACACATTGCCAAAAGTTTTCCATTAAAAAAAAAAGCTGTAAAATCTTCCTTTCTTCAGCTTTTCATATTTATCATTTTTAATATGTCCCCATAGCATTCCCTTTCATCACATTATTTCTTTCATTTAGCTTTTCTTTTATTATTTCCTTTTCTCTTATTATTCAATTTTCTTGCTGTTCTGTTTTCTAAATTGTCTCATTTCTTTCCTGTTTTAACTGCTTCCTTTCCATGATTTGCTCTGAACTTAAGATGTTTGGAGATGGAAATAGAAAGCAAGCAAATTCTTTTATGTTTTTGGATTGTAGATCTACCCACCTACAAAAATGTTCAGCATGTGACTATGGAGTACACCACAAAATCTCATGTTCTAGCATTGGGTCAGATTACCTGAAAGCAGGTAGAAACTCACCCCCAAGAAGAAAGCATCTTCATTAAAACATCATTATTTTCACAACAAGACGATGTGTGCTTTCAAGAAGTCTGCTAACTTAGGTAATGGGAGAACTGAAATACATCATGCATTAACATCCAATTTTACAGTATGGTAAGTGCTATCACCTCAAAAATAAAACCGCAACAACAACAATAAAACATTAAATATTCCCATGTCATTAAGAAATTTGGCAATTGCTGTCAGATGAAAAAAAAAATCCACAGACTCATGGTAGCAAAGCCACTTTGCTTCTCTAAATGAACAACCCAACTTCAATTCCCTCTTCTGTCTAAGGAGATTTGAACCTAAATTTGTTATTGATTAACTGTAGGATACTATAAGATCAGAGATTCTGGCATTTATAAATGTTATATTCACAGACACATAGATGTTCACTGAAGTCAGACACTCATTCATCAGGTGAAAGAACTATAACCACTGAATCCGATCTGTCTTGCTCACTATCTAGTCAAATGCACAAGAGTTGCAAACTGAATTCTTCATTGAAGGATGGAATGAACACCCCTGAAAGCCTTACTAAAAGAGGGGAGATTTAGATTTGATGTTAAGAGGAAATTCTTTACTCAGGGTGTGGTGAAGCACTGGCACATCTGTCCAGAGACGCTGTGGATGCCCCAAAACTGGATGCATTCAAGGCCAGGCTGGATGGGGCCCTGGGCAGCCTGAGCTGGTGGGGGGCAGCCCTGCCCAAGGTGGGGAGTTGGAAATGAATGATCTTTAAGGCTATTCAAACTCAAGTAAATCTGTGATTCTATGGTATTGCCACCTGAGCAAGATATTCAGACTGAAAGTAGTGGGAAAAAACAAATTGAAAAGCATGGCCAAAGAACAAATATGATTCAAAGTCTTTTATCGTTTCAACTTGCGAACTCCATATGGTCTGTTTCAGCTGGCTTGCATTAATTATTAGAGTTTATTGTAAGAGAGTTTAGGTTGCTAGGATGTTGCCTGGACTTGTCCTTTTCACCCAGAACACCAACATTACTAATACCCCTTTTCAACAGGCTTAGAGGTTGTGTCTTAATTTTCAATTTTATTTTTACATGACCTTAAGGCATGTATTTAGCTACCTCTTATTTGTTTGAGGAAACAATTTCATTTGACTGTGTGGATAGCTTTTCAATCTATCCCTGTAACAAGAACTCTCAGATCCAGAATCTGACATCGCAGTATTTTTTCCCCTTTGTCTATTTCTCATCAAGTTCTCAGACCTGTTGATGCTGAAATTAGTTTCTAAGATCGTTACAGACACAGAATTTGATATAATGAACTTGGTAAAACGCAGAGAACATGTGCAGTCAATAACAATCAATGGCACAAAAGTCTCCAGTCTGAATATAGAGCCAGAGTAAATTTTGATTAACCTGGTCCCAGTCTCAGATGTAAGGTTTTCCGTATTTCTGTGGAAAACTCAGCATTTACTTTCTACTCTACATGCACAAAAATATGTTAAAGCAGAAGGGTGGCAGAAAGTATCCTCACACAACTGGAACTGATACATGAATTTTTGCAGGGTGGATTTTGTTGTAAACTCATAAACTGTCCCACAATAAAAATTAAAGTAGTTTCAGACTGAGGTGTACCAGAGACTGGCAAGCAAAGCAAATCAGGCAAGTGCTCTTCTTACAGCTTTTATCTTGGATTCTTAGGCTTGTATGGCCGTATTTTCTGTCCCTCACCTGTAAGACTTTTGACTGTAGTGACTTGTTTTATCCAAAATGGTTAGGATAAAACAAGTCACTGAGTAAGGGAAACAACCTGCAAAGAAAAGAAAAATAACCCATAGGTGTTGGTAACAGCAGTAAATCTGCAGAAGCAGTACACACATTACTTGATTCAGTTGGTTCATGTGGAAAAAGAAGAAAAAAAGATGAAGTGTCAAATACCTTCAAAACACAAAAAGTTTTAATTACATTTTGCCTCACTGTAAACACTCAAGTCACTCAGGAAAAAGAAGACAAATCTAGGAAACCAGTTTTAATGCTGCAGAGACATTTGTTTAAATGATGTTTTGCTAGTAACAGAATGAAAGTCCAGAGGGAGATGAAAGAGGAGAAAAATTAAAGAAACAAAATGGGTTTACCTCAAAATATGGATATCCCTGCTTCAAAACAAGTCAGTTACCTAACAACAAAGCACTTAAAAGTACTCCCTAGAGACTAAGAACTGTACAGAATGCAGAATGTTCTGAAAGTGCTACATTTCTTTGTCAAAATAGTTTGAACCTTCATTATGTATACAATGACTTCCTTCTATCAAACCGACAGCTCTTTTAACACAAGTACACCATTCACCTCCCTGAAGAAATGCACCGTGGTGGGAAGTGTTCCAGAGGAGATCCCAAAAGACTTCAAACTATTAGAGATTTGAAAATCAGTGATGGGGAAGCAAAAGGATCTGCTTACTTTTTATCATCAGTAGCTATCCTCACATTGTCACTCTCTTTTCAGTTTGATGTCTCAGTGCCAAAGTTAAGTGGATAAAGCTCAAAATAGACTGACATCATCTACCGTAACAAAGAGTGGAATAAGGCAGGAAAAGCTCAAGATCATTTTTCATGGAAAAAGCTCACTTAACAGCTTTCAAAAGTGATCTCTAACCCCAGTTATCAGAAGTGTAATAAACACGATACAGGCATAAGCACCTATACTACCTTGCTGAGTCTTGGGAATGATTTATGAAATTCCTTATCTGCTTTGGCTTCAGCCAGAATGTAAGACAGTGGGAATTTTGCTCATCAGATGTACATTCAGATGTACAATGAATGGATATTTCCTTAAAAGCATTTGTGAAGGGAACTACTTGTTTTAGTGTTATTTCCAGCTTTCAGCACGGAAAAGCAAAAACAAACATACAGAAAAGAACATTTGCTTTAAGTACTGGAATTGCCAGCCAACAAGTAATCCTTCAGGAATCCAACACTGTTTCTCCCTCATTTTCCAAATGCCTCTTTCCTTGAGTAATAACATCCATCTGATCTTCCACAATTAATCCTGGAGTAACATACCAAACATCTTCCAATTCTTTCCACAGCCAGAGCAGAAGGAAATAAGCACTGAAATCTATCTGACTGACTCCAGTAGGTTACCTTGCTTACCCCTGTGTCTTGTTTCAAAAAGGTGTTTATTAATATAAGCCTGAAAGCATCAGACTGACAATGGCATTCAGTGAGCCTGAATGTTCAGTTGAACACTGAACACATTTTCTGTATTGAAAGCATTTTTGGCACATGCACAAATGTAGAAACAGTGTTAGTAGAATTACTTAACTGTTTTGCTTTCTTTTGTGAAAGACATACCTCTTTTCACATGAAGACAAGCATTGATACATTCCTCCCCTCACATTTTTGCATGTGCAACACAAAAAGTCTGATTACATTTATTTTTTCAATATAACAATATTTCACTGCTTTCTATCTATGCCCAATGTGGTAGTTATTTTGTTTCTGTACTTGTTTACATTATGTCCAAGTAAAATGCACCCAATAAGCAGACAGAGATATCAGACATCAGATTTTCATCATGAAAAATTATATTGATGTGTCTAGTATTAGAAAAGCTAAATCAAGTGATAATGTGTCACAATCACAGCTTGCAGTGAGCCAGAACGCACACATGCCAACATGCTGGAGCAAACTCAGAGTGGAAGGGTTTTTTTCTTTTTTTTTAGACTATTCATAGTAAGATCATCCTATCAAGAAAAATGTAGATTTTCAGAGCATGCCTTAAAAGTTGCACTGGGAAACAAATGGAATAGTGGTCATTGGAAACTTTTAGCTCCACATTTGGACAAACACTGGTCGGGTCGTGGTGGGATGCTCATTTCAATAGCGGAAAACATTCCTGTGGATCTAAGCTCTTCAGAAATCAGAGAATTTACTTAAATATTAACCATATTTCTAATTATTAATATAGCCATGATTTTGTAAGACAAATTCACATGACCATAGTCTTATTTTTCCTTTCAAATACAGACAGCTAAAAGGACATTACCTTAATCATAGACAGAGAAGAGTTATTCATAGCATTACAGAATCATAGAATAATAGAATGTCTGAGTTGGAACACCTGGCTCCACAGAGGACCAAAATTCAGACCCCATATCTGAGAGTGTTGTTCAGCACTTCAGTCAGCAGCTTGGAGCTGTGCTGACTGCCCTGGGCAGCCTGTTCCATATCCACTGCCTTCTGGTGAAGAACCTTTTCCTAACACCCAATCTGATCCTCCCCTGACACAACTCCATGCTTTTCCCTCCAATCATATCACTGTCACCAGAAAGCAGAGCTCAGTGCTGCCCCTCTGCTCTTTGAGAGGAGCTGCCATGAGGCCTCGCCTCAGCCTGTGCTGCTCTGGGCTGAATGAACCAAAGGACTTCAGCCACTCTTCATATGTCTTGCCCTCTAGGCCCTTTACCATTTTTGTTTCCCTTCTTTGAACGCTCTCTTAAGGTTTTATGATCTTACACTGTGGTACCCAAAACTGCACGTAGTGCTTGTGATGAGACTGCATACAGCAGGGCAGAGGCACAGTCCTTTCCCTCAGCTACTGGCAGTGCTGGGCCAGATGCGCTCCAGGGTACAGTTGGTCCTTTTTGGCTTCCAGGGTTCACTACTGACTTATATTCAACTGGCTATGAGTCAGAATCTGCAGATCCCTTTCTGCAGGATGACTTTCCAGCCACTCCCTCTCTATATGCAATCTGTACATATATCCAGGGTTGGGTAGCCCCCTCCCAGGTGCAGAGTATACTTTATACAAGTAGCAGACTACTTGCAACTTATGATAATTCATTATGAATATCCTGAAGGCAGTTCTTATTCTAAAAAAGAAGAAAACATCTCAGTTTATGAGATAACCAGTGTACTTAATACTGGACCATTATTTATGCCTGCTGCTAGGCAGAAAACTTATAAATATAGTAAGGAACTTGAGTTTTCAATTTCTCAGTTGGATTCTGTGTAGACAGAACATCATCAAAATCTGTCTTTTCAACTGCAGGTCATAAAAAGCTAGCAAGCTGACTGGCTCTACCTACAAAGCGTGAAAATAGTTTTGAGGTGTGAGCTTAGTTGTCAGACATGTTTTGCAGTAGAAGAAACAGACTGATTTGGGAGTTTACTCAAAGATGACAAAAATTAGTCTTTCAAGAAGGAATAATGGACCAAATCTACCCCCAACCTTTGAGTTTTATTCACCATAACAAAGCATCATAATAGCAATTATCACTGAAAGACACTGAGATTCTCATAGATAAGGTATTTAAACCTCAGCTTACAAAGAAATTTCAGTCAGTATCAATACACTTGTTACAGGACTACAGAGCTTTTGCTCTGAAAAACTCTTAGCTCTGTCAGATTTAGATATGAAGTCTGATTTTTTGCCTTATCAGCCACCTTTGAAAAAGTGCCAGGTAGACACAGATGAAAAGTGGAAGAGTACTTAGCCAGTTTCTGGCAAATAAAATGACATGAATCTCAACAAGTTTGGTGTCTGTCTCCACAGAACAGAGTAATTTATTTTTTTGATTGAAACTTGACATTTATCATACTGTTTAGACAGATCCTAGTGACAATTATGAAAGACATTTGCTGGGCTTTCTGACAGTATTTTGTGTCAGTGCAGAAGACCTCATTAACACAGAACAAGAAAAATCACTCACTGAATGTGAAAGAGAGATGAAAAAAATTAATTTTAATTAACTCTATAAATTTTTCAGAATGTTTCCAATTCAACGCATGAGACATGAAAATCTAAAGTAGTGGTTTATATGTTTACCAGTGCTGACTTTATAAGAAACTTGAATGAGTCAGCTCATTTTATACAGCAGCTGTTCCAAGCCATTGCATATAGTACAGCAAAAATGTGTTTCCAAAAATCTTTGATCTACTTCTGGTTTCTTTGATTTTCAACCTCATTTCAATAAACAGGGAAAAAACATAAGTGAAGCACAGCTAGTACCAATGCCTATGTGAGTGGTCTTCACACAAGCAGAATATCACATCTGTAGGAGTCTACAGCAGAAGTACTGAGTTTATCAGAAAGAACAGAATGGAAAAGACATCTGGTAGCAATGGTTGAGGGTTTGTTTAATGACCAAAGTATTTTGGAAGAAAAATACTTTCTTTATATTACTTAGTGCAATGTCTGAAAATCACTCATTCCATCAGAAAATATTAAATTCCAGCACATCTTATAACAGAATTCAACATCTTAAAAAATTGGGTTCAAAGTTATTAATGTTTGCCTGACTTCTTGTAATAGCTCTTTCAATTCTAGCTTTCAAGTAGGTGACACTCAATATTCAGACAAACCTCAGGATATTTAGTGGGTTCAAACAGAAATGATGAAGAAGTTAAAAAAAAAAAAGAATCTCGTGCTTATTGAAGTTTTAGGGTGTAACTATCTTTAGAAGATTAGTTCTTTTTAGGGAATCAGTAATTTTCATTACTAAAGAAAGACTTGCTGTATTAAAAGGTGAAGGTCTTCTATATATTTGAAGGAGAAAAAATATTTTTTAATTAGAAAGCGATGTCAGGAATGTTACATAAAATTGTACAGCACTGCAGTACTCCTGGTTTGTTATACAGGAACATTATTCCTGTAGAAACACATCATATATGCATTCAGATGAATGACTACATATGTAAGTGTCATATCACTGAAGAATAACGGTACTATACATATACATTTCCTCATATTTTTTGCCGAACTGCATGTTGTCACAACACCCAGTGTACCATCTACCTTTTAAAAAAGATCTGGCATAGTTTGCAGGATAAATATTACAATCCTTGTTTAGATCATTAGATTTTAATGGAACTTCTAATATAAATGAAAGATATAACTTTAAGTTCTGATGGTATAGATTTATAATGAATTAATCCCCTAGACAGTGTTAGGAAACAAAGTTCTCCGTTTTGCCATGAAGTATTACTTCGCATAATCTGATTATATCTTGTACAGAATATTCTTCCTATCTCAACTGGTGTGCATTTTATTTAATTAGAAACAAAAAACAAGGAAACAAACACTATTAAAAAACACCTAGTTTTTGTTTTGTTTGTTTTTAAGAAATCTCCCTTGATTAAATATTTAAGATACATTGACTCTAAGGACATTGCTATCAGGTTTATATCTGGCTATTTTTACTCTCAGTTAATTGCCAGTTAAATACTGTAGCAATACATTTCTGGCTTTAGACAGGCCTTTATCTGACTCTCTGCTGTTTCCCTCAATGAAATAATCTAAGAAGCATCAAAGTATCAATGAATAAATAAAAACAAAACATCAGTTTCCATTCTACTGGTCTACGAAGATCTACATAGGGTTTGGTTATAATTCTTAACTTGCTTTAGGTGCACCATGGTTTTTACATTTCTTATCTTTCTAAACATTTTGTATTTCTTGGCATTTGTGTCTCTTCTGACAAGAAGTTCATGACAGTGAGCAAAACAGGGAACTGAGATGATATTTTCTGAAGCTGCTATCCATACTCTGGATACTTCAAGTATTCTAAATTAGGCCAGTGAGTCCACATACATTATAGCTATATCAAAGCTCAAGACATAATCAACCTATTTACAAATCAAAACAGAGTTTTTTGGAGCACAGAAATCAGAACAGCCCAAATCTGTTCTATAACAGGAACATCTGATAATTACTTCTCTTTTTCTTTGCTTTTACCACTTCTGACCTCATTTGTTAATTACACGTTTACTGCTATCTCTGACAATCACAGAATCACAGAATTATAAGGGTTGGAAGGGACGTCTAGACATCATCGAGTCCAAACCCTTGCAAAGCTATACCTAATCTGCTATGTTCATTTATGACCAAACTGTTTATCAGCACTGTCAATTTATAACTCACATTTTCATGTACAAATGACTTCAAAATATAAGAGAATTATTAACACTGGAGAAATGTTCAGCAGTACTGCTGGGACAGTGCTATTGAAAAAACTCGTCTAATACAGTTGGAGATCAAACAATGAAAACTCATGCCCTTTCACAATAAATTGAATGTGATGATTGTAACATAACCCTGTATCAATAGATGGAAGTGTGAATCAACTTCAGTTTTATAAGCTGTCATTTCATTCCAAACACTAAAGACTAAAGAGAATTGAAGAGGTGACCAATTCTGTATAAGATCTAAATTTCAAAACCTTCAGTGTAGAAATGGAGAAAAATAAAACAAAATAATAACTGCAAAATTAATTTTGTTAAGACCAAGTAAAAATGTACACCGACCAAAAGGTTTCAATAAAATTCTATTTACACAGTTAAATTGATACTATTTGCCACAGTTTTGTGTTTCACTATACTTTTTAAAAAATAGAAGTATATGAGATATTATTATTATTCTTATAAATATATGAAAGGGGGCATAAAACTATTAGAATACTATCTCTGTGTCCAGGTGGAGGATGGTAAACGAGCAACGATCCCCCAGAGGTCTGTCTTGGGACTGGTTCTCTTTAACATCTTTATCAATTACATTGACAATGGAATTGAGTGCAGCCTCATCAGGTTTGCTGATGACACCAAGCTGGGTGGTGCGGTTGACACGGAGGAAGGAAGGGGTGCCATTCAGAGGGACCTCAACAGACTTGAAAGGTGGGCCTAGGTGAACCTAATGAGGTTCAACACAGCAAAGTGCAAGGTTTTGCACTTGGGCCGGAGGAATCCCAGGCATTTATACAGACTGGAAGGAGCAGTCCTTGAGAGTAGCCCTGCAGAGAAGGACCTGGGGGTCCTGGTGGATGAAAAACTTAACATGAGACAGCAGTGTGCTCTTGCAGCTCGAAAAGCAAATGGCATCCTGGGCTCCAGCAGAAGAGGGGTGGCCAGCAGGGACAGGGAGGGGATTGTTCCTCTCTTCTCTGCTCTTGTGAGGCCCCATCTGGTGTACTGTGTCCAAGTATGGAGCCCCCAGTACACGAAAGACAGAGAGCTGTTGGAGAAGGTCCGAAGGAGGACCACGAAGATGATCAGGGGGCTGGAGCACTTCCCCTGCGAAGACAGGCTGAGGGAGCTGGGCTTGTTCAGCCTGGATAAAAGGCTGAGGGTGACCTCATTGCAGCCTTTCAGTACCTAAAGGAAGCCCATAAACAGGAGGGGAATCAACTCCTAGAAAGGGTAGATAACAGAAGAACAACGGGAGATGGTTTTAAGTTGAGGGAGGGAAGATTTAGGTTGGATGTCAGGGGGGAAGTTCTTTACAAGGAGAGTGGTGAGGTGCTGGAACGGGCTGCCCTAAGGTTGTGAGGTTGCGGATGCCCCATACCTGGAGGTGTTCAAGGTCAGGTTGGATGGGGCCCTGGGCAACCTGGTCTGGGGAGGTTGGTGCCCTGCCTGTGGCTGCAAGGCTGGAGCTTGATGATCCTTGAGGTCCCTTCCAACCCAAGCCATTCTGTGATTCTGTGATTCTATATGCATCATATCATGCAAGACATGAGCCTGCACATAATCTCTGAAAAAAAGAGATTAGAATGATTTACATTCTGCCTCTAAAGTTTCTGCCTCAGTAGATGGAATTACTGGTTTCACACTTTGCAATTTTTTATAAAAATTCTGGTACATATTCTGTGAGTGTATATGGATGGAAATCTGAAATGTACTTGTGATCTGTGAGTGAAGTCATTACTCAGAAAATTGTGGGAAAAAACATGATGTCTGACATCAAAAGCAGTAGCAGTGGGTGCTATGTAAGTTTACATAGAAAGGCAGTGAATTCACATTAATACCAACTTCTGGTAGCAACCATAACGTTACGATTGGGCAAATATTGCTAGAACTTCAGATTTATTTATTGCTCTCTGTTTTGTGACAGAAATGAGTGTTGAAAAGGCTCAGACTTTTAGCCTTGTGCTCTTAGCCTTTATGAGAAGACAGATTATTATTTAAATACCTAGAGCTGCACTAAGCACCTGCCTTTTATCACCCCTTGAAATACTGTTGAAATACTATGAAACACTCAAACCTTGCAACTGCATAAAGATAATGAGAGTACTCCTTCAATTCATTTTCTTCAGTGGTCTGAACTAACAACTCTAATCTTTTCAGATGAAATATTGATGCCCTAAGACATCATGTCACTATGTGCTGTACTACTATTAAAAATGTATTTAAGAAAAGGTAATGGGTTATTATTACTTTCATTTTGAAAAATATCATCAGAGTTGTAAGCTCATATTGATTTACTGAGAAAGGTGGCATGGACAGTAGGATTGAAAGCATGCTTGCAATGTGGATGTTCGAAAACCAGTATGAAATGCTCAAAGGAATTTCCCTGATGTAACTAGACATTTACATAGTTCATTGGAAAGATGTGCATCTCAGCTACTGAGTTGTAAGTGTACAGGTTAATCAGAGAAGAGACTGAGGGGAACTATGCTCCACTGCTGGAAAGGGTTGCCCCACATACTTTCAAAAGAAAGACTAGTGGGTGAAGTTGTGTATGCACCTAGGTCCAGGGTCAGGAAGACAGACTGCTGTGTTTATTAAAGAAGGAGGGAGAAAGAGAAATGAAAACATGAAGCAGAGCAGAGATCAGAGTCTCAGTAGTGAGAAAAACGTGTCAGGATGGATAAACATCCTGCATCGGTACCTGGAAAAAAAAAAAAAAAATAGGACACAATATTCAAGAAACTGCATCTATTACTGGTTTTGTATTTTTTAATTTTGAGGGAAGTAGAATGGCTATTTTTAGGCATTAATTCCATACAAGCAAGCCAGATTCTTTTGAAGTTAAAGAAAGACCAAATAAAAGTTTAAAACTTGTTATCCCAAAGCTAGGTATTTAAAAACATCTCTAAATTTTGAACAGTCAATCACAATGTGTTGCTACAGAAAATCAAAGCTTTTTTTTTCTTAAATTAGGACCGGATATTTCACTCCAGTGCATAATTAAAAACAGTGAATAAAACTGAAAATTCACCCCCATTGTTTTGCTGTCTCAAAAATGAAAGGAAATATTTGAAAAATCAAGGTACACCAGCTACAGAGAATCTTCCAAAAGACAGCAACAGAACAGCTAATCTCACTTTATGGCCCATCTGAACTGGGGTCACATTTGAGTTGTGGGCCCAGAATCAGCTGGGTCTTTTTAGATTTAAACTTTGTCATTAAAGCATTTAGAAAGCAGTACCAAAACAGAAGCACAATCATAGTATAACTGCCCCATGAACTATAGCAAACAGTCCCATACATCTTAAATTTCGGATTCTTGTAGCAACAGAATTCACATATACTATACAGTAGTGAGTGACTCCTGAGAGGAAGCAGGCAAGAGGAAAATAGTATCGAAATAAACGAGTAGTACATGTTAAATACGAGAACAAGGTATCTTAAAAATTATTATGGAAACCTAAAATAAGGTACAAGATAAACATGTGATCTAAAAGCCTATGAGGTACCTGCTGAAATAAATAAATAAATAAATGATTCATGACTGGCTTCAGTATTTGTAAGTAATACTATTTCAGACTGGTATAAAACACTGCTTTCGACATAGAAATCTATGCAGGTTATGGAACAAGAGCCCATAACAGGATCTATTTCCGAAGAGCAGGATAATTATTTAACAGCCTTCTCCTAGAATATGTTCCTTTTTCTCTAAGTCTGCCTTTACCTCAAAGAAAAGCAGTCTCCAAAATTAGTTGTCAGGCATCGTGGAGACAACATGTTAATTAGATAAATTGAGAGGGACTGTATGCTGTGCAACTGTTGGCTGCAACAAACTGCAAAGCTAATAATCCTCAAAGAAACGTCTGGATCCTTGCACAGATGATTACAGAATATAGAAGCTTCTGTTTTTGTTTTCCCCAGAATACACCCATAACAACCCCAAGGAACAAAATTACCTACATTTGCCTAAAATCAGAGGTGGTGCTTTGGAATTTCAGAACCTGGCTTGGCTCCTGCTCAAAGTAACTGAAGCACATGCAGCCACTGACTTTGCATATTTGGTACTAGTAAGTGCCAGATACAGAAATGCAGTCAAATGCCACGACAATAAAATTTTATTCATAATTCTGTAGAAGTGTATTCAAGAACTTTCCTGTCTGTAATTGAATCTGCATTACCTTCATCTCAAAAATCAGTTGTGCACTTGCAATATGAATTTGACACGCTGTAGGTGGTATTATCAAAAACCTAGAACTGCAAAGCTATTTAAAGAAGATTAACTAAATCTCTGTAAAGCCTTTGCAAACTTAGCTTTGTTATGGTAATAATTAAAGACAATACCACACAATTTCCACGCTATTGCTTGTTTCACAAACAAGATGCATTCTCACTTCATGTTATATCCTGCTTTCATCTTTATGTTATATCCTTTCTGTTCATAAACCAAATGCTTAAATGCAAAGTATTACTGATGCTAAAATAATATGAAACAGTTTATTTTGACTTTTTTTCCTAATTTTTTATAACGTCAACCACGTGTCAGTTTCAGAAGCAGGTGCCGAAGTACTGACTACAGTGGCATTTTGTGTACCAGTAAATCATGAAACAGAACTGACAACTACAACCAGCAAAGGAAATAAATCATCAAGCATTTATCTACTGACACAAACATCTCACAGATGACATATCTGAATATATTTCTTGAATGTTATTAATTGGTACCTTCAGCCTTTCTGACATTGTGGCCACAAAATGGAATCCTAGTCCAGTGAAGTTAGCAAGTTTGTAACAACATAAAGTTGCAAACAGGATGCTCATTTTCGAAGTTATAATCATATTTGGAAATGTTATGAAGATGTCACAAACTGGTGTGTTTGTGATCAGTAACAGGGCAACTGGTAGAAATTTTAATGATTAAATATAGCAAGTAAAAGGGTAAAGAAGCTGTATTGGAGAGAAATCAAGATAGCTTTGGAGATAAAAATATCTTAAAAATATGGTAGCATTCTGTGACAGATTCAAATAGCAGGTGGGTGAGCTGATAGTGTCTAGGAATATTGTGGGAAGTTATAACAAGTCTGTCATGAGGCCTCCTAAAGAAAACAAGTCGTCATAGGAAGACAGGGAGTCTCTTCATTAAGCAATAAGAAGCAGGCATCACAATGTGGGATAAATAGCAGGCACTGTGAAGAGTTTAGTATATGGGTAAATGACCTGAAAAAGGGGATGCTACCTAACACGGAATTATTCAGAATATGCAGTGCTAAAAACAACTGTAGGAAACGTAGACATCTCCTAACACTGAATAATTTGGCAAGAAAATAGTAAATGTGATATAAAAACGTGCACAGTAACACCAAGAAGGAAAGAATATGCATGACTTCTGAATCAGCAAGACCCTTTTGGAAAACATCTTGAAATTGTCATGGATAATTCACTGTAAACATCAATTCAGCAGCAAGTGTAATCAAAACATCAAACAGAAGCTTAAACAATATTGGGAAAGGTTTTGAGAATAAAAAATAAGGAACTATATTGTTTTACCTAGTTTATTTAAAAAAAATATATAGTTAGGAAGAAGTAGAGAATGACAACAAAGATTATTACAGGTATGAAATACTTTTGTCTAGGGTAAGAAACAAGGCATTTGCACCTGAAACAAATAAAATGTATTATGAATTGAGAGGGACCAGAGAATGTTTATCCTCTATTTCTCATAACAGCAGGTCACAATTCTGAATCAGAATTTTTATGCTAATGTAAACACAAAAAAACCTCTTTCAGCTACAGCAGAAATTGCATAACAGTGTTACAGTGCCCTAAAGGAATTAATTAAAATAGATGAGTTAAAAGATGTGTAAAGATGATAATTCAGTGAGAGATCATCAGTGTCTTTAAGCAAAGTAGCTAAAACAGAACATTTTCCTCACCAATCATTAAACTATTCTACTATAATCTCAAGGGTTATAAAAATATTTTGCAGTTACTCTTAACATATTTTAAGTGCATCTGTTGCTGATTACCATTCTTGTACAGAACATCCTTCTTACAGATATTTACAGGTTTTACAGTTCTGCCAATTGTCACACAAGTGGAAATCAAGACATTTGTGTGTCGTTTCTATCTCTGACCACAAGCTCTCTGCACAGAGGTCTCATTTGCTCAATCAGCACATTGGATTCATGGGCTGTGAAGTGCATACACAATTTTTACCTCCAACTCATTTTCATATATCAATTTGTTCCTTTGTTTTTTTCTGTTTTATCTAAAGAAGTTAGTGCAGTTCAGTGTAAACCATGGGACAGTGCATGGTCTCCAAATTATAAGCACACTAAGATATTCTCGGGTAGAAACATCTACTCCATCTACTTGAGTTCAAGAGAGGCTTGAACTATCCTGAAAACCTTTCCATTTGGTAGTAATTAGGTTCAAGTTCTAAAATAGCTAAGAATTGTTACTAAACAGCTACAGGGTTTCTTTAGTGAGGTTCACTCAATTCAAATAGATTTTCTTTTTGCATAAAAAGAGATTAAAAAAAACAATGAGAGGCAGATGACAGGAAGGTAGAGTGAAGCACAATGTGAGGTGGGTGAATACGTTCACCTGTTTCTGGAAGTGCAACTCGCTGTCTAGCATCGTATGTTTTTAAGACGACATTCATTTTCTAACATGGTGTGTGCTAAGAAGACTGTACAATCAGGATGCAGGTATCTTCACAGTATGTCACAGAATTTTTCCAGTCAGGATTAGGTTTCCTTCAAATCTCACAAATTACTAAAATTGTAATACACAGATTTCTGAAGATCCAGCAACATACAGACACTGAAGCTGGTTCTGTAATTTAGAAATATTCTTTAAAGAAAATGCATGCACACGGAAGAGTGATCTTCTTCAACTAAGGTCTCTCTTCTTGATTTCCAAGCAGGCACACTAGAAGTTACTCTAAAAGACAATGCTTTTTCTCACACTGAAGTAACAAACTATTCATTTACACTCTATAGACATTTCAGGTAACAGATCCTTTGTCATATAATCAGAAGCTGCATTCTAATTCAACTGACAATTTGGTTCTTGGTTCAAACATTTTCAGTGGTCAAATATTTAAAGAAAACAAGGCCATTCTTTAATGAACTATCCCTTGACAAGCCTTGAACTATGAAAATCCATTATCTCTGTCTGAGATGAACGACCAAAACTAGACTCAAATGACCTCCCAAACCATAGGCATAGCAATTAACGTAATTCAATCTTGTTAAAAACAGTGCCATTGAGAAGTACTTTCTTATGAATGAAGGAATCGATACTGTATCACAGTATTACAGAATCACAGGGGTTGGAAGGGACCTTTGGAGAGTCCAACCCCACTGCCAGAGACTTCCATATGGGCAGATTATACAGGAAAGCATTCAGACAGATTTTGAGTATCTCCATAGCAAGAGACTTTATAACCTCTCTGAGTAGCCTGTTTCACTGATCCTCATAGTAAAAATGTTCTTTATCATGCTCAAATGGAAAATCCTATGTTCCAGTTTGTGCTCATTGCCCTTTGTTCAGTCATGGCGCCACTGAAAAGAGCCTAGCTCCATCCTCTTGGCTCTTGCCATTGCAATATTTTTAAGCATTGATAAGATCCTTCCTCAGTCTTCTCCAGACTGAACAGTCCCAGATCTCTCAGCCTTTCCTCATAAGAGAAGCCTTAACTTCCTTTTTCTGCCTCTACCAGACTCTCTCCAGCAGTCTCCTGTTTTTCTTGACCAGGGAGCCCAGAACTGCACAGAGTACTCTGGATGTGGCCACACTAGGGCATAGTAGAGGTATGTATCTATGTAGAGGTATGTATCTATGTATCTATAGTAGAGGTATGTATGAGGGAGTATCAACTCCCTTCACCTGCTGGAAACACTCTTTGTAATGCATTTTTAAAGTAGTCCTGTGTAAAGCCAGGAAATGAACTTGGATGATCCTTGTGGGTCCCTTCCAACTTGAGGCATTCCATGATCAACACTTGCATTCGGTGATAATTAGTGTCTCATTCAAACTATTAATACCTTTGTCAGTCACAGCACTCTCAAATAAAATCTGTGGGGCTATGAGCCTGGGGTTGGCTCACTTCCTCCCCCAGCTTGAAAACTAGGCAGATTGGGATGACGCTTGATCCTCACTGCCACTGCTGCCAGATGCTTCTTTTCACCTGGTGTTGTGGTCATCTATGGGCAGATAGGAGAACTTCTTCTAACTGGGAGTTATCTTATGACTTATTTTAAGGGGATTAAAAGTAAGAATAAAATATCAAGATATCACCTGCAACTGTGAAACAGTTTGAAAAAGAGCTCATCTTTACTTCAGATAATAGCACAGAAATAGTTTCTATACATAGAACTATGCATATGCAGCTAGTGTTAACATCCAAAACAGATTTCTTTTCAAATAATTCTCACAAAATTAGTATATTGTACAAACTGAGCAACAATTCATTATTCAATGCTAAAACGTATTTCCTTAAACGTAGCAAAGCACTTAATTAACTGGTAGGCTAAATGGGGCAGTGAGATCATAAACCATTATTTTTAAAGAGTATTATTCAGTTTTAAATGTCAGGAATGACTAATTTTCACAAGGGGACAAGTAAAATTAATGTTAATTAGTTAATTATTCAAATAAGAAATGTTGGGGCAGGAGGTGTGACAAGTCACATATGTACTTTCCATACTTGCTATCTATTTACATAGCTGGACTTGTATGTGGATAAAAATTGAGCCTTAATCTTGAACCTGTTAATTAGAATGCATTTATTACCCTTATTTTTATATTGCAAATAAGAAATTTTGTTAAAAAATGTTTTGGATGAAGTCAAAAGAAACAAGGAGAAAACAAATATGAAATATTCCATTTAAAATGATCTCTTCTGTGACCTGTAAGGTTTTAAAATTCAAGCAAAATTTTTAAGATTTAGAACTCAAAATTGCTATATAGATTCCTTAACGATTATTTTAAAATAGGAAAGCAAATAGCTGTCTTGATATACAGTGTGTGCTTCTTGGTGCCTGAACGAGTCTATGAAGTGTTCTCCAATGTTGCCTTTAGTAGAAGATTTTTTTCTCCTGCTTTAACAAGCATCTCAAAACCCATTTACAGCTAACTTCAGTTGTTGGATGTCTGTAGACTGATGGGTCATATATCTGAAAGAGGTATCAAAAAGATCTTGTATTTTCATGAAGTGATGTAATCATCTGACCACAAAAACAGAGTGGGGCAAAATAGATGATAATGTTATAACGTGGTGTACTGTCTCATTTTGATACTGAGATATCAGAGAGTTCTCCAGGTTACAATATCTTGAGAGACTGCCTGGTGCTTCTGACAAAAATCTATTTTTGCCAGTGTAAAACTGATTCAGTTCCTGATTCAGCAGGATCCAATCAATTTCAAGATAGTCACACTGGCTTATATTAATGTATTTGCTGGGTTCTGTATGTCCAGAGAAACCATTTTCCACGGTAAAGTCCTGTACTTCCTCCAGAACTGGAATAAAACTTGTAAATAATAGTAGTGGTTATTAAATCAGTGTAATATTACCAGATCAAATAATGTACTATTATATTATACACTTCAAATATCTGCAGTATCAACAGATTAATCTTACTTTCAATATAGATCAAATCTCTTAACTTTCCATTTGGCTGAGCGCTGATTACCCTCTTGATGATACTGACAGATTTACAGTAAAAATGTTTCTGAAAGGAAGCCATCTTACAACACAACTTTTGGAAGTCCTTTGATAACTGTGATAATGATTTCCTTGAAATTCGATTTTTTTTTTTTAAAGGTGACTCTTTGCTCCCCACTGAGTATGCACTTTTAAATGGAAGACGCTTTTGAAGTGAGTTTTCTCTAATTCATTGTAATTGATTATATCAAGTTTTTTAGATAACAAGAACTACAGCCTTTGATTATGCTTCTTCTCTGCCATTATTGTTAATGTGTCAGCATAAAATAAAAAGAATAAAATGGAAAGCTCCTTGTAACCAAAGTGTGTACCTGAAGGATAAGGTACCTAAGAAGCCTCAAGATCATACATGATTTTCCGAAAGCTAATATTAACTGTTAATAACTATTTACAATGTCTTTATAAATTTAATATCTAATTAAATTTTTAAGATTCATTCATTTTTATTAGTTTGGAGGAGCTAAATAGAAAATGCAATTACTTGCTTTTTTTTTTTCTTCTTTTTTTTTTTTTCTCTACTTATAGAACACAAGGTTAGACTTCAAAAATCAGCTTTCTCTTGGGAGAAGAGCAGGCATTTGACCAAGGCCATCAGCAAGATTACACCAAGTCATGCACAGAGGTGCACTGTTTTTCTGTTTTGCTAGATTGTGTTTCATTATGCTCCTCGTTATACTCCTAATTATATTCCCAATAAATGGCTGATTGTTTTATTTCTACTTCCTAAATCCTTATTGTAACATGTCCAAACCACTCCAGTATTTAAAGGGGGCCTATAGGAAGGATGACAGGAGACTACAGGGAGTGTACTGACAGGACAACTGGTAATGGTTTTAAACTAAACGAGTGGAGATTTAGATTAGATGCTAGGAGGAACGACTTCACTCAGAGGGTGGTGATGAGGCAGAACAGGCTGTTCAGAGAAGCTATGGATGCCCCACAGTGTTCAAGGCGAGATTGGTTGCGATCCTGTGCAGCCTGATCTGGTGGGTGGCAGCTCAAGGTAGGGGGTTAGAACTAGATGATCTTTAATGTTCCTTTCAGCTCAAGCCATTCTAATGCACGCAAACATGAATGCATAATGCAGAGTGCCAGTAGTCTCACAGTTTGAAAAATCCCACCCTGTTCTTACACATTATACCAAAGGATGCACACTGCAAGCTGGCCCTAATTAATCTCCCCAGTATGCAGTCAACTCTTTACTCCTTCTCCACATTTCTATAAGATTATGATTTAAATTATATAATAGAATCATAGAGTCTATAATATAGCATAGCATAGCATAGCATAGCATAGCATAGCATAGCATAGTATAGTATAGTATAGTATAGTATAGTATAGTATAGTATAGTATAGAGTCATAGAATGGTTTGGGTCGGAAGGGACCTCAAGGATCATCAAGTTCCAACCTTCCGCTGCTAAATCAAGTACTAGATCAGATTGCTCAGGGCTCCATCTAACCTGGCCTTAAACACCTCCAAGGATGGGACATCTATAACTTCTCTGGGCAACCTGTTCCAGCACCTCACCACTCTCAGTAAAAAACTTCCCCTGACATCTAATCTAAATCTCCCTTCCCTCAGTTTAAAACCATTCCCCCTTGTCCTATCAATATCTACCTATGTAAAAAATTGTTTTCCATCATGTTTATTAAATCCCTTTAAATACTGGAAGGCCACAACAAGGTTTCCTTGCAGCCTTCTCTTTTCCGTGCTGAACAAGCCCAGTTTCTTCAGTCTTACATGTTCAAGAAAATGTGTGAAGTCTCTAGGCAGGTAAAGATGGAATTACTGAGAAAGTGAATAAGATAACTAAGAGGGGAAGTTCAGAAAGGATTTTTAGGAGCAGGAAATAAATATTACATGTCCACACAGATAAACTTTGCCATATGTAATTGATTTTGTGCATATTGAGTCAAGTGAGAGGTACTCTCAAAATTTAAGCTTTGCCTTGGTTGCTGTTTGTGGTACTGAAAATGAAGACATCTTGTTCACCAAGGTGGCGAGTGTACTTATGTATCTGTTCTTCACTTTGAATATTTGTGCCTTTCTGACCAATACTGGAACTCTAGGAAGAAAGGACTTTGAATATGAATCATACTTAAATATGATTTTCATTGCATGACATTCAGTCTATGGTATATTGAGTTCACATTGTTACACAATCTATTGCTTTCTTATCATGAAGCCTAGGAAATTCTGCAGTCTCACCAGATAAAAAGTTTCACATGTCATCCTATGCCACCTCATGCCAAATACTAAAAATCTCTCTTATACTTTTAGTGTGAGAAAGAATTTACTTTGCAATCCTAAAACAAATACTACCACATTCTTTGTCTCTTTGGAGCTGCACTGCAACATGCCATGCAAGGTAACTTTCTGCCATCACCCTCAGTGATGGGGGCCTACGTGTTTCGCCAAGTGTTAGCAAGTTAGTTTTTAGTATATGCTTATAATGACAGATGACGTGTATTTCCTTCTCTCAGTGATGAATATAGCCTTAGTACATACCTAGTTTATGAAATGCACTGACATTTCAGGAGATAAAATGTTCACTGGGAACATAGAATATTGCATGCAACACTACATTTCTGTCATGACAATTATTGGACTTACATTATTACTACCTTACATGAAAAATGACTATTTTTTTGCAAAGTGCAATGAGGGAAAACTTCCAGTCTTGAAGACTAGATTGGGTTTGCAGACAGAAATAATCAGTGCTTACCATTTGATGTTTATAACTATCTTCATAACACAAACAGCAGAATAATTTTTTATACTTCCTTGAGGATACTAGTCCCCTCCAAAAACAAGGGCATTGATTTTTCTAAGTATAGATACAAAAGGAAATAACTAGTGAAGAATGCCTAGAAAAAGAATTGCTTAAATGCTTCAGTGCAGATATACACAGGGCAGTAACTTCTATTGTCACTAATGCAAACTAGTGGGAACCAGAAAAAAAATTAATAAAGCAACAGATAAACAAATATAAAATGCAAAATATTTTTTTCCTAGCCAGTATTCACCTCCCCAAAAAGAAATTTAATCAAAGTAAGAAAAGCAGTTAACACTCCAACCATTCTGAAAATCAACTAAAAAAAACCTATATTGAATTAAGTAGAAACAAATACTTATTATTTGTGGCAAAATTTCCCAAAGCTATATGAAAAAAAAAGTTAAACAAAACTCTTATTAACAGCACCTTCTAAATGTGAATTTAGGTATTTAGTAACTTGAATATGCAAGCTTAACCTCCTGATTTTACTATAAAAAATAAATTTATCATATTGGAAACTTTTTCATGAGCAAAGTGTTTTTCTAGATTCTAAACTGAGATAGTAGGCTTTTTGATAAAATATTGTCTTAGACATACAGCTATCTTAAGCCAGGTGAAAATGGTGAGTCTCTTAGAAGGAAATTCCTTCCTTTTTAAAAGGAAAACAATAACAACAACAACAAAATTCAAAAGAATTTTCTACAAACAGAAGTACCTATTCCATCAGTATCAATATTTTCAATCATTCATTTATTCCTATGAAAGAAGATTCTGATTTTTAATTCATTGTGAGGTAGAGCATAACATTAAAGTTCCAGCTGGAACTGGGATACAGTAGAGGCGTGACCAGCAGGGAGAGGGATGTTATTGTCCCCCTCTACTCTGTCCTTGTGAGATTCCACCTAGAGTACTGTCTCCAGGCCTGGGGCCCCCAGTTCAGGAAAGACGTTGAGCTTTCTTAGAGGATCCAGGGGAGGGACTCGAAGATGACAGCAGGGCTGGAGTACCTCTCCAACTATCAAAGGCTGAGGGAACTGGACTTGAGAAGCCTCCAGGGGGATCTCCTTGTGGCCTTCCAGTACTTAAAGAGAGCTTTTAAACAGGAGGGAAACCAACATTTACACAGTCTGATGTGTATGAAAAGGGGGAATGGTTTTAAACTAAACCAGGGGAGAGATTTACATTAGATTTTAGGAAGAAATACTTAGAGGATGGTGAAGTAATGGAACATGAACAGTTTGCCCAGAGAAGCTGTGGATTCCCCATCCCTGGAGGCATTCAAGGCCAGGTAGGATGGTGCCTTGGGCAGTCAGATCTGGTGGTTGGCAACCCTGGCCATGTCAGACAGTTGGAACTAGGGGTCCATTCTAACCCCAGCCATTCTATTATTCTATGACTCTGTGATTCAGCAAAACAAAAGGCAGTATGGGCCAAATGAACACTTTCATGTCTCCTCTCTGAAATGTAATTTAATTTCAAGCCATATACTTCATTGCTATTTATATCATACAACTCAAATATGCTGTAGTCCAAACTGATATCATGTTGAATGATTAATAGACTAAGAGAATTATTAACTTGGGAAATACTTTTTCTAACAGAAACATGTATTACTGATTGAGTTCTAGGGTTAGTTGGGTAATGAGGAATATCTTAGACCTCAAAATATCAGCTGTGTCATAAAGAAAAAGTAAAATTTAATTCTTTTATCTCAAAGAAAAGAAAAAAGCTCATAAATGTTAAACTTCAAACAAACAGGTTGATGTTATTTCATCAGAAGAATTACTGTGAGCTTTTGTTTTGCTCTAAAATATCAGAATTAACTTTTTCTCTTGTGTTCTACAACACTTTGCTTTATTACCATACACAATTTCAGACATCAGTTTGCTGTGTAAAAATAAAGTACTAATCATATTATTTTTCTTAGACTACACTACTGTTTGAGGACCATGTTATGCTTTTTGTTCTACGGAGAGCTTCTCATTTTGATAAGGAAAAAAAAAATAGATTTTAGGACACATACATGACAATCTGGAGATCTGAATAAAAGAAAGATGTAGAAGTATTTAGCAAATTTAAAGGACTAAAAAGCCTCCATGGTTGTACTATTTCTATTTGATTTTGTGAACATCTGTTCAGTGAGGTGTTCTTGAAAGGATTAGACAGTATGTTTACCCAACTCAGAATGAATTTATTGACTTATATGGTCCCTTCCAGTCACATATTTCAATCTTCACTAAGTCAATTTTTGTTTCCAAAGTGGATATAGAAAAAGTGAAGCCTCAGAAACAAAGATCAGCAGGAGTACTTCAGGAATATGCACCCAAAGGTATCCATGGGCTCATATCACTCGCCTGATTCTGAAAGATTTCAGAAATTCGGAGACATCCATTGAGAGTATTGTTGGGCTTCGATCATCAATAAAAAACTGTAATCCACAAAATATGATCAGCAGAGGCATAAAGTAACAATTGCAACCAAGGAATTTAGATGTAGTACTCATGCCAAAGTGGATTCAAGGGCATAATCCATCAAACAGATTTTTGAACAGCATGTATTTTTTGAAATCAGTCTTTCCACAGAAGACACTCAGAAAAAAATAGGGACTAAATTTAACTTGTATATACTTAGATTACTTATATTATATAGCCAAGGGAATGAAAACAATCTTGGAAATACGATGGGTCTGACCACTGGATGTCACTCTTGACTTAATCTTGGTCATATTAACAGTGTGTTTCTGGCAAAAGGAAAAATTTGGGGGGTTCTTTTGACTATGTACCCAGAAAGCAATATGGCTGTACCTTCAGAGAGATGGTGGGAGGCTGAAGCTGTTGCTGTGCCAGAGAATTCCTGAGTAATCTTAAATTATTACTAGATTTTATTTGCCTCAGTTTCTCAACTTAAAAATTGCAGTAAAATGAAAACTCTATTTTTACCAATAAAACATAGTGAGAACTAATAAAACAGAAGATCTGGAGTTGAGAAGCAGTGTAAAATTGCTGTGAATGACGAATACATAATCAAGCAAATATATATTACTTTTATGATTTGGCAAAAATCTGTATTATATTATACTATGCTACTTTACAAGTAACATTTAGATTTAGCCAGAAAAGAGCCCTAATTTTAAGAAGTGTCAACATTTTCAGTTACAAGTAAAATTTTTCATGGAATTATGTGGTTTTTTGTTTGTTTGTTTTGTTTTGGTCTAATGGAAAAGCTTATTTAAAAGTAAGATCTACATCACAGTAAATTTTCTCACTTCATTTCAACATTTGATATTGGATTAAATTGGAACATAACATTCATAAAATCAATACAGAATGTTTTGAAATTTGCCAAGGTCTGCTTATAAAACACCGGAGAATTTCTACTCTGATATTTTCAAGAGTGACTTTCCATAGTAATATGAGGTGAGATATTAAAAAAGTAGAGAATTTATCATTGTCTGCTCTCACCGTCTGAGAGAAGAATACTGTCCTTAAGAACAGCTTTACCAAGTGGGAGCTATACAACCCAGGATGTAGGAATGATACTGTCCTGTCAGCAATAACAGCAAAATGAACCATACATGATTAAGATGTGACTCTTAACCCTCTGCAAGCCTTTTTAGTAATCCAGGGGTGAAGGTGCAGTTCAAAGCAACAACTGTAGAGCAATAACAAAAGGTAAGGAAGAGGATTCCTGTCTCAGGACAACCAGCGATTGCTCATCAGCAGCAGGCAGGTGCCAGTCCTTTTCTGCCTTGCAATATCATGAACTGCACACCTCTTTCCCTCCTGCTGTTTCAAGCCCTGGTTCTCAGAATATCTTTAAAACACTTTGCCTGCTACTAGTCACTTACTTATCTGGCTGTTGCATGGAATTGATTTCTTAAAAAAAAAAAATATCCAGATTTCAAGATCACAAATGACAATTGCAAAGACAACTGTTGTACTAAGTGATTAGGGATTGGTCTTCACAAACAAAATGACGGCAGCAGAAATAGCATGTAAGGATGCCTGGGCACCCCTCCAGAATCCCCTGGCCATGGAGGGTGATGGCAGAAGGGTGTCCAACCCCACCAGTTAGCACTGGACCCACTGGCATCACATCCCTCCACAGATGAGGGGTGGCCAACAGAGACATTGGACTCACTATACTGGGAGGAGCCTTTTGGGATTGTACAAGACTTATTTTTTATGGGATGTTCAGGGGAGGAACCAAGAAGAATTACTGGGATTAGGATTAAGGTTAGGGATGGGAAGAAAAAAGCATGCAAAAAAGGGGTCATTCATGGGCAATTCACTATGCTTCTCTGATGTGTATTATGCCTGATCAGTGCTGTCTGTCTTGTCTTACTAAGCCACATTTCTAACTCCTCCTCTGTTCTGTTTGCATGAATGTGTATGATGACAGACATGCCAGCAACTGCTGTGGGCACCACAGGTCATTGGCCTAGATCTGACTCTGGAAGATGTACATGAAGGCGACCTTCTCTGGCTTTATCTCAGCTGTAGCCTTAGTTCTTCAAAATGGCAAAATCAGGGAAAATTTACTTTGGTAATATTAGTCTTTTAGGATGCCAAAGCTCCTCACTTTCTACATGCAAGAAAAGTCTTATTACCAGTAAGTAAAATGAATGGATTTGAAGCTTCAACTGTTTAATAGCTGATGTCAAAACTCATAGGAAATTTATGAGCTTTAACTGCTACAAAGCTACAAAGGCTAAACTGTAATGCTGATAGTACCTTGCATTCCCAAAAGTCAGTGCTGTCCTTGAATACTTGGTATCTTACTTCTTCTGCACGGGGATGACAATGGCTGGGGTAAGCATCCCATTTCATCATTTAAACCTCTAAAGTGTCAGCGACCAAACTCATTGCAACCAGAATCATGTAATAAGGACAAGGAGCGAAAAGTCAGGTGAAACAGGTGGAACTGACTATTCCTTTTGTGACTCAGCCAGTACAGAGAAATACCAAACATATAAGAAAGCTCTACGTTACCATATATATGCAAAAGCACCAAAGTTGTTGAATGCTCCATTTAACATTAACAGTTGGATGAGCTTGTTTTTCCTAAAATCAACCAAAGGACTCCTTTTCTTTTCCTTAGAACAGCAGAGGTTTCCATCATGACATGTTTTCTTTGAGAGCACACAAATTCTGTCAGTGAGAGTCAGACTGCTGGGCAATAACACAGTTATATAGATACCATTTGGATTTCTCCAAAATGGCTGCAAAACTTCTTGGTTTCTGCCTGTGCTGCAGTGTCTGGCCAATTACTCAGACATGGGAAGAATTTGAGAAGCAGTAAGCCCAAACTCTTGTTGTTTGTCTCTTGTTGCTGTTTGTCTCTTGTCTTGTTGTTTGGCTCTTGCACTGGATGTACCACAGCTTTCTCATATTCTACACTTGCATGTCAGCCCTAAAGACGCTGCATCTGCTTGATGTAAATCCACTATTCAGTTGAACATGTAATAAATAAATATAAGTGCTAAATTCTAATAATGCTAAGTTTGTTTTCCATAACCATCTATCATAAATAAAAGCATCTACATTTGTGCTGTTTTCTATTTGCTAGTGGTGTTCATTATGCCTCCCATCTTTTTCTGATAGAGCAGAAGCTAGAATTCACCATATGCTGTGCTTTAGAAGTTTAATGGTTGTGGTTGGCACCATGAAATTTCATTTTAAATAAATATTACACACGTACCAATTGAGGAAATGAAAAAGTCATAAACAGATCATCAGAAAGCTCCTCAGTGTTTTAAAATGCAAGTGATGAAATGAGATGTGACATGAACAAAACTGTTAAGCAGGATTCAGAATTGATGGTAACGGCTATTGGAGGAGATTTAAAATACATTCACTGGTTCTACACATTAGTACACTTGTATTTAGTGAATTATATACTTTTCCCTGCAAGCTTCTAAGTGGGCTATATTGATTTTATGTTTGCGATTATTTATTCAGTACCAAGTAGGCATGGAAATAGAATTGGAAGAGAAACAGGATCAGGGGATGTATGAAGAATCTGAGCACAAGTGCTGGCTTTTCTATTAGTGTTGCCTCAGTTCAGCTCTTAAAACAAAATCAAATTAAATAAAAATGTTGCATGCAGCCTATTTTATGCCTATCAGGAAGTTAGTAGATAACTTCTACATGAAGTTAAGTACTTTTAACATCAAGTAAACTGCTCAAAATATAATTTCTATTTAAAAAATTCTTTTTAGAAAGTATCTGTCATTTTTTTCTTCTTCTGGAATGTTTATTTGTTGCATCACTTGTTTTAAAGAAGAAAAATTCATTTTTTCTTTTCTTTAGGCTACAGTAAATTTTACTCTGGTGCTCATGGTCACTTTCATTCCAAAGGATATTAATGATATAACAATGTCAAATATCAGCCATCAAACAAAAAATTGATTATTGTAATTATCTTCATCAAAAAAGGCACAAAAGGAATAAAATTAGAAACAAAATGCACATAATTAGCATGATAAACACTTGTCTTTTCCCTGACTGAAAAAGTAAAGATTTTGCCATACCCCCAGCAGGCACATCTACTACTAGAATGGAAGAAATATACTTGTCCTACAGATGAACTCTTGTAGTACATTATAAAATCCAGTGACTAACACAGCATCCATTGCTTCATGCAGTTAACGTTCCATGCACCAAGTTTCATGCAGCTGGGAGAGGCTCTGCCACAGCCCTGTCAGCCACTGCTTGATGCTGGCTTTTCATCTCTTTTAGCAAGTATCTTCAAGAGAGTGCAGCGGACTTTTAAAGTTAATTCTTAGTAAATACCAGTCACGGGAAAATGTTGTGTTTTAATACACAGCTACTTTTGAGTTACATGCACAAGCTGCTTACAAATTCAGCACATATCCACTTTCTTCACAAGTTTCTGAATGGACAGTCGAGCTATGCTAATGGAACTTTTAAATCTATCTTTGCTGGCATCTGAGAGCTTCACAGACAACAGTTTTCACAGTAATTGTGAAATTGGTGTTTGTATTACCTGTCTACCAGAGACAGATTCTCATATCTTCTGATATTGTGATTTTGAGCACCCAAATGAGCAAATTATATGTTTTTGTTTGTTTGTTTGTTTGTTTGTTTTTGGAGCACTTCACATCTCAGTTTTCCTATCTAAAACATTCCTTTTTCTTGATTCTAAGGGCTGTATATGATCTGCACTCCTAGCTGACAGACCCTAAGTTTTCAAGACAGGTAGAGAGGGCTGCCATTCAAAAATCATCTCCTCTGCTGCAGATTTCTATCCCAAATATCTGTACACACAGGAAGCCAACACACAGTCCCCTTAATTTTAATATTCAGTATTATCAGTCCCATGGAATGAGGGTATGTAAGGAGAAAGTAGGCACCACAAGGCACCACAGAAAGTTACTAACAATCCCTGATGTCCAATACTAACTGCTGTTTCTGATAGGAATACTCTTCCCTTTTCATATACAATCTTTCAATTTGAGTAAAGCAAATAAGTTCAAGGAAGCAGTTCATTAAGTTATTCACCGATTCACTTGATGTCAGATGAAATTACACTACCAAATTCTCAAGCATGATTTCATACGGCTTAGTAAATGGACTCTTGTATCGATGAGCGCTCAGTCAAGACCTTTTAAGCCAGGCCCAAAAGAGTGCATAAATTATATTAACTACGAGTTTGACTGAAAATACTAATTATCTACTGCTGGGGACGCTGGCATGTTTTGCCAACTCAACATCTGTGCTGTTAGATTAAAATGTTCTTAGAGGCACAGGCTTCTTTTATGCCTTACGCAACATTGACTACGCTGTGCACGCTTAGCAAGCAATATATGTTCTCCTGATTCATCACTGCAAAACAGTTACATCATAGGGATTTTTTTTCATTCTCTTGTTTTATACAGCATTAGAGATGGAAGCACGGTTCTGCTGTTAATGTTTAATAGGAGAACAGTGACTCTAAAATCTTTACTGTCAAGCTTTTGGCTTATTTTTAAGATCTTGCTTGAACACCAGAAATGCTTTATCTTCAACTGCATAAAGACTGTTGAGCTAGACTCAACTGAAAAGCTTAAAAAACCTCCTGAGTTGCAATACAGTTCCACTCCCTTTTTTTTTTCTTCCCCAAGAGTACCTCTCTTCAGAGTTAAAAAAGTCAGGCAATGTCACGAAGCCAGACAATGAAATAAAAATTCCTCCTTTTTTTTTCTCCAACTTTTTGCAAGCACAAGAAGGAAGAGGATCTCTGTTAGGTATAGTTGTGGAACATAATTTCTGTTGTCATATGTTTAATATCGACAGGTAAGTTGTAATGGAGAAAGCTGACAACCGCAATACACTTGCAAACGCCAAAACCATTCTTTTTCAGGCTTTTTTTCCTTTTTTAACCCCCCCCCCCTTCTTTACAGATAGAATAATGAATCCATCAGTCCCTGTTGGGAATATAGTTATGACTAAAATGATCAACAAATCTGTATATACACAAACAGGCATGAGGGAGAGAGAGACAGTAGGTTGGGAATGAAGGCATTTCATTCAGCCCTACCTTAAAACAAACCAGACAAGCAGCCAAATGATGGCTCCTTTGTTTGATATGATCTAGTCCTAAGTGACTTCTCCAGCCTTGTGTGTTATTGGAGGTAAAGAAAAGATAAAGGAAGCAAGAAACATGTTTGGCACTTTGCTATCATCTATACCCAGCCACTAATGCAATCTGCTTGGTGCAACATTTTTTATGTTTATATGTGCATGAATACATACAAGTATTAAATGTACAGAAATACCACATTTCATAACACACAAAAGTCACATACATCCACCCCTCATTCAAACATTATTAATATTGTTTAAAACTGAAGTATAATGAGAGAGAAAAAATGTTGGGAAAGTTCCATAATGCTATAACCTGAACTTGAGACAGAAACTGTTACTCCTGGTATTTCTGCTTCAGTTTTTTTGCTACTCTGAGTTACAGGCTAGCAATAAAACCTCATTGATGGCTGCCTTACATCAGTATCTATGAGCAAGGAAAACAATATAATCCACTGGAACACCACTTTTCCATATGCTCTGCAATCTGACAAAAAATTAAAATTCAAGGTACTAATTAGATGTCTTTTGTAAGGAGCAGCTGGCTGTTGTTAGCTTGATTTTCTTTGTTAAAATTCTAAGTAAATTAACTGAAGTTAGATGTAAGTTCTTTTCTCAATCTCTGGACTGTTCCAGATGAGGGCTTAATTATCTGGATGATTATGAAGACTGTAAAGAATACACTGACCTAATGGTACTTGCATCAATCAGCTGGCCTAGAAAGCATTAGGAGATGCTGCCCCACAGAAACTACTCTGCTCTTCCACCTAGGCTGACTAATACTTGTAACACAAGTATTACAGGAAGAACTGCTTGGTATGGTCATAGACCTCATGAAGCAGGAGGAGCAAAGACAGCAGATACAACATGCATACATGTAGGCATAACAGAAGATGCGAGTGGAAAACTATGAGAGGAAAAAAGAAAGAAATGAAAAGGACAGCTTTTTTCTTTTTAAAATCAGAGTCCTCTGTAGCTGTAAAGAATATTCTCTTATGACAGTTTTGGTTTTGCTAGCTAAAGCAGTAGTGACAAGGGATCCTTATATGTAGCATGCACATAAATCTACTCATCCGCTAAGGTAATTTCAGTGCAAAGAAAAACATGAAAAGGTCACTAGAGGTGCATATGACAAATGAGAAATGCATAAGGGAGTTTTTTTTTTTTAATTTTTTTAATTTTTTATTTTTTTCCTGCCTAGAAAAGGTTAAAGGTGGAAGATAATTGCTAAATTCTACTATATAAAGTGTCTTGTAGAAAAGGTAGCATCAGGCCTAGTTTCAGGCAGTGAAAGGGCAAGAGGCAGTGGTCACAAGTAGCAATAAGCACAATTCCAAATGGAAATAAGTTAATAAAAATAAATTAGGGTAGTCAACATTGGAACTGATTTCCCAGGAAATTTGCAGTATGACCATCTTTGAATACTTTTCACAAGTTAGCTGATCAACCTGGCCTAATTTTCAGATTTATTCTGTTTATTAGGAGTCTTGACTAGAAGATCCACACAATCTACATTTTAAAAACTATTTTCTTTAAGATAGGAGAAAGTCACAACATGTAGTGCACGTAGACAACAAAGACCTATTTTTTCATGATCAAGACATTAGATAGAGATAAGCTTCCTCATGCACAGGTGTCCAGATGGATGAAAGGAACAAAGTCTATGGCCTTGGAAGAAGGTGTAAATTGGAATATTGGTGGACTTTCATGGAACAGCAGTGAAAATGGATGAATGGAGAAGATCTGCTATATGTTTGACCTATGGGGTGCTTATCACCAGATGGTTTGAAATCCAAGCATATCCAACACACAGAAGCTCCCTGAGGGGGGGCATCAAACTTCTCTACAGTTTGTCCAGGGCAGTGCTAGAACAACATGCTGCTCTTGTGGATCCAGCAGGAGCCAGGATACCTACGCAAACGTCAGTAAGGTTGGAACATCATGTTTGGTGCTGTGTGGGCCTGACTTAGTCTTCCAGGTGATTTTTGAGCAGCACTAACCATGAAGAAAACAATTTTTTCCTTTCTGGAGAAAAAAAAATAAAAATCAATCCAGAAAAAATAATCTGTATAGAAGAGTAATGACATTAGTTAGACCACTGTATATCTAAATGAAAACGTGAGCGCTTGCATGCAAATAGTACCCCAGACTTCTTGGTGATAACACATTTTTTATTCAATGTTCTATTCATTTTAAAGAAAAACAAACAAACAAACATGAAACTTATTTCCCACAGGATGATAAACATATCATAGGATGATAAACAAATCAGAATGAATGTAGTTTACAAAAGCAAGCAAGCAAACAAACAAACAAAAAAACCCACAAAATTTGTTTCCTTATGAAAGATACGTTACAAATATAAATTTGGCTTAAACAGTTAACTGTACTTCTGATTATACCCAATTGCATTTTTAAAGTATAGCAACTGTATTTAACTTGCGGTTTGCTTCTTTTTCCTGCTTTATTTCTAAAGGCTAACACATTTCTTCATTTCTTGTTTTGCTACCAGTGATGAGCCTTGTAAAGAAGCAGAAGGTAGCCAATCTAAGACTATCTAGTAGTCCTCTGAAGGAGAAAGATCAAGCTTTAAAGCAATTACAAGCGGTATCACGTGAATCAGACACTGTTTTCACATTTCCCACCACAGTAACGCTCACCTACAATTCAAAATAAGCAAATACATTGTAGATGTTTTTGTTAGTTGTCTCTTCAAGCAAGCAAGCAAGCAAGCAAGCAAGCCAGCAAAGAAAAACCTGAACTGATTGGAAAAAGACTGATTCTTTTTTTTTTTTTTTTTTCTCTTCTGTGTCCTTACTTTGAGGCAGGATTAAAGACTAACATTAAGTCACTGCCCTGTTTTCCAATCCCTGGAGTATCCTACTTAAGATAATTCAGGTACTGAAAATGCATAGAAAGATTTTAGACAAATTAAATGAACTGTTGTTTAGTTAGTAAGGATGGAGAATCTTAATAACTTTTTAAAGAAGTCATCAGCTTTGATTTTCTTTCTTCTTCTAGGTAATTCCTGTAAGGTCATTGTCATCTACCTCTTGTAGTGAAGGAAAGCAGTTTTGGAGGAGACTGAAACAGAAAATTTTGAAAGAAACACAGCTCCTCAAAACTCATTATCTCCATTTCTGCTGTCATAGAAATTAGTAATCCAAGGAGGCACAAGATCTACTCTCCATCCTGATCTAATACCAGCTGTGGTATACAGATGTGATACAAGATATGCACTTTATCTCCATTAACAAAGACACAGGTAAAGGTAGCAAACAAACAAACAAAAATAAACTATAGGTAGAACATCTTATTTTTATTCTTACAGTGAATATTATTGAAAGAAAACCCAAGGTATTAAAACATAATTGAGAATTACTTAACTTTTGTAACCTTTTGTAATTATTTAAATTGCTTATGGTTCTTCTCTTAGAGACAAAACCTTTTAATTTATTTCAGGAGAAAGAAGTAAATTAGTTTTTACTTTCCACTTAACGTTATCCATTACCAATTGCAATTATTCCTCCCCTTGCAATAACATTAAAAAGATAGAGGAGAGCCACTTTCTAAAGCCTTTTTAATGCCAGTTCCATTCTAGGCAGTATAATGACATTAAAACTCTCTGATACACTGTGCAAATGGGTAGAGATGTACTATGCTTACCCTGGCTACCCAGGGAGAGTGAAAGCAATAAAATATTGATGAGGTGGGATCTGGCAATGAAGAAAATTCCCTTTTTCTGAAGCAGCCAAGTGTTACAAACTAATTCACAGAGCTAGCTCTTCTCTGACAAGTCCTTTCAGTGTAACTTCCACTGACACAGAAAGTGACAGGCTGAAGAGCTGTGGCTCCAGCACCACCTCTGATAATGTTCTCATGGGCTACCCTGGCTGAAAATAAACAAAACATAAGCAGTGACCATGGGGAGGAGATGTTATTTAAACATCCAGGTCAAATACCTGTACCTGCAACCTTCCATGCACGCAGCTGGGTTTTTTAATTATTACTATTATTATTTACTTTAAATGGGGAGTAAAATTGCCTTATGGAAAAACTGGGACCCAATGAACAGTGTTGGCAAGATGTTCAGGAGTCCCCGGAGGAGGAGGTCTCCTGGGGGCAGAGGGCAGCTGCTGTGTTGACAGCTACCGAGAGCCCTTTGAGCTGGCAGCAGCCCAGAAGCCAGCAGGAGGTCTCCAGTGCGCCCAGTGCCAGCTGGGGACGAGACAGAGATGTGTATCTCCTCCAAACAGCCTCCTGCACAGGATGGATAATGAGTTTAAAGCTACCTGTTCTACAAAGGTTCAGCTCAGTTTCATTAATGGTTGTTCCTGAATGCAGAATTAAACAAACAAACAAACAAACAACAGAAAAAGCTCCACAACATATCAGTACTGCTGATGAACCATGCATGGAGTAGAAGTATTGCATGTAGGAAGGACTGAGCACTAGAACTGCTTATTTTGAAGAGGAGAGGAAATTAGAGTAAATGCTTACAAAGATTAAGAATTTTAGAACTGAACAAACACAGGGATATTCATGACCTAAAAGATGAAAGTAACTTGGGGAATAATTAACCTAAGTGTATTTTTCCACACTGTATGGAAAACAAGAACTAAATTAGAACTAAAAATCCCTTAAAATATTGCTATCATTCACAATTCCGTTAGATCAAATTGTCATATATGCAAACCCTTACAATTATACAAATAAGCCAAGCATTTACCACTCTGGGTAAAGCTGAAACTTTTCCTTATGTTCTGTCGGATACTTTGAGCTTTTGTGTAAAGCAGGAAGTTATTGTCAGAACACTGTTCAGAACTTGGTTTGGGTTTATGACACTTGAGTCATGGTACTCTAACGTGTAAAACCTCGCACATCTTTTTTTCTGTTCACACTGAAAATGCATTTCAATTTTTCAAAATACAAGTTGCAGACACAAATTGTGTTCACAAGAGAAGCTATGCATTAGCTTTACCAAAGAAGTAGGATTAGCATCATCAGTAGAAGATCTGAGAAACTTAAGCCTCTTTATGCGCAGGCCTATCTAGGGCATTTATGCTGTACTTTCATTCCATGCTCTAAACTTTCAGCATGATCCACTTCGCAAACAGGTGGGACAAATGTTTTAGTGACATGAAAAAGAAAAAAAAGAAGAGCCTTTATGACCAACCCTTTGAGATATACGTATATGCTAAGCAGTCACCTCCAGAAATGTGTGGAGAAATTCTCATTAATATCATGAAGAGCAACCTGTAGCACTTCCTACATGTACCAGTGATCCATCTGGATTCTCTGAGCTGTGTATTCTAGGTGACATCGTAATCCACTTGAGCCTTGCTTTTGTTGATGTATACAAGGAGATGATATGCACTGACCTTTCACATCCTCCAAACCCTGTGCAAGGCTAAGCACCAGCATATTAGTGAATAAGGTACCAGCACCACCCAAAATTAAAAAAAAAAAAAAAAAAAGGGAATACAAAGATGGGAAAATGTACCTTTCCTCCCTGTACATCCAACAAAGCTGGTTTTTCTGAGGCAGTGCTTCATCATTGGTCAAGACAGAGATGCTGCTGCAGTGCATGTGCACTTGGTGTGAGGAATGATTGCCTCACATAGAGATACTCAAGAACCCCAGGCAGCAAATGGCTACTAAGTCACCTCACACACATACACACATGCATCTACACCATGTAGCCTTCAAACCACAGGCTGCCCTGTAAATCTGTAAGTGCTATGTATCACATTTTTAAAAAATGGGAATTGATATTTCAAACAGTATTTCACATGTCATATCACATTTGTGAGAGCTTCTCTCCATGGATGGCATTTTTAAGGAGCTGGAGGCTAATCCTGTTTTTGCAGTCAGTGGTTCTTATACAAGGCACGTTTCTTTTGGAGTTCATAGTGTTGAGACAAAAATTTCATTTGAATGTAAAGGTTTTTATAATGGGAAGAAAGGAATGAAGGTGTAAAGCATATTTTGCTAAGATGCAGAGAATCTTGTATGTGATATTCAAAATGCCATGAAAGAATGAGAATGAAACACTGAAAATATTTACACAACACAGCTTGTCTAACAAAAAAGAAAAAAAAAAAAAGGAAAAAAGAAGATATGAGTGATGAGATCAGCAGAAATTAAGTGGTCTGACTGAGGGATGTGTTCCTCTATTGCTGGCTGCTATGTGCTTTGCATGCTATGAGAGATCATGAAAGATGCATAGACTTGCACGAAGGTTGCTTTTGCAGAATGCAGTGTGTTCACTTCCAAGTCTATCTGCTTTTTATATATTAGTTCTACTTTCAGTTTTCAGTCACGAAGCAATCTTTTAAATAGTCTTTCCTATTTTTTCTCTTTCTAAAGGTCCTTTAAATATTTATTACCTACTTATTTATTTACTTATTTTCAACTGGGGACAGAAGTGTTGAGAGTTCTATGTTGCAATTAAAAAAAAAATTCTTTTCTCTAAAATACACATTTATATCATGCACTACATTTTTTTACTTCTGTGAGAAATGAAATCATCATTTGGACGCGGGTGGAAGGATAGGGAGCAGGAGGAGTGTAGAAGCAAGAATTTCTGTAGTGAGGATGAAGGAAGAACATAAAGACAGACCTCAAAAGCAATTTTCAGCCTATATACCTTGGACCTACTTTTATACCTGAGAGAAAGCTAATATTCAGTATGTTCTCTTCACAATACTGACTTGCACATCTAGTTTTATTTCCTTGTACTGATGATATAAACCCAAAGGTTCCTCTGGTCTTCCACCTGAATTCTACTTTCTTCTCTTTCCTGTAGTTCTCCCTCGCACCCTCTTAAAAAATAATCTTTGACATTTCTTTCCTTACTACTTTCACGCTGTCTTCTTTTGATGATCCTGGATTTCACATCCTCATTCTATTTTTTTTTAATATAACTTCTTTTTTTTTTTTTTTTTTTTTTTTTTTCAGAATGGCAAAGGTATTTTCTATCTTAGAGAGAGATATCAGGGTCTTTATTTTGTCATCCTGACCTAAAAGCTGTTATCTTTTCACTATAACATACCACAGCAATACTTTTACAACATGGAACAGTTCCAACAAGAAATTTGATAGTTTATGGTCTTTAGAAATGTATTCTGGCTTTTGGTTCCACTAAAAGCTTAGATCATCTGGATTTTTGGAACTAGTTGTGTTCACAAATCCTACCCTTTCCCCATCTTGCTGGAAGATGTGAGCACACATTTAAACAGAGCAGGAGTGGAAAGACTATTTCACAAATGAATTTCTTAGAACAGATAACACTGAGATAATGTTTTACAACTTTTTAATATAATAGAAATATCATTATTCTGTCTGGTAGGCATTAGTTAGAATAACAATGAGTGCTGAATTCTAAAGATTATTAATAGCTATGGCTGTAACACACTGCACTGCAATTCTGCCTGAGATTAATGAGCAGACAGATTTGTAATAAAGGGTACAAGTCAATTAAATAAAAATAGAATTTCTTTTGACAGATGGAAGCAGAAAGATTTGTGCATACAGAAGGAATAATTTATGGGATATAATGAGCAAAATTTTCCTTTATTTTCCAATTAAGTAGCTGCTTTCCTCAGCAATCGCTACTTCACTATTGCAGCGGAGGTGGTTCATAAACAGTAAAGAAGAGGGTAAGCAAGGGAAAATGACCATTAGGGATGAGGAGCTCTTCAATTTAAGCAAATTTTCCATTCTGACTGCATAACTGCCAGACTGCACTTAACTTTTCTGGAAGCTGCCTGCCATCCTCTCTGCTCCTGTCTCTGTTGATGACATTTCCGCCAACACATACAGCAGTTACTCACCTTTACACGTACAAAGTATCGGTCCGGGTTCAATAATGATTTCATCTACACAATGTGGAAAAGACCCAGTAGGAATAATTGAGAAAGACCTTTGAATAATCATGCATATAGCATTTGCAGCTCTCAGTTAGGATGGTAGAACCTGACCTTCTCTTTCAGTTCAGGCAGAACAGGGACTGCATTGTCAGTCTGAATTTGCAATACTTTTCTTTCTTTGATTGAATGTACCTTCCTGTAAAAGATACTAAATTGTTGGGAAAAATTGATATGGGTTTTAATTAACAAAGACTTTTCTTTCTCCTTTCCACCATGCAGTAACTAAAAATCAATCAGAAGACGTGTGACCTCCCCAAGATTACAGTTCTCTTGCAGTAGAAAATAAGCAACAATCCTTTTTAATCTGAAACCTCTTTATGTACCGTTCAAAGTTTATGTTTGTTTGATTGGTTTGTTTTTCACTTTTCTTAATTTCCACAAAAATAGGTTTTTTTTGGCAGAGAGTCAGTTTTTATGTTCACACATTTGAAATAAAATTAAATTAAACTAAAATAACCATTGCATTTACAAAGTAGCTCAAATGTCATCCATGTGCATCTTGCATCGCGTTCCTGAACACAAATAGCACACTTCATCACTGGAATATCAGAAATAATCCAATGTAGTTAATATATTTTCTATTCTTAGTTAGACTTTTTTTTGCTCTGGCTTCGAGTGAAATTGCCACCAGAATGACTATCTTAGTAAATGCTATTAAAAAAACCCTCAATATTTCCGGAAACCTTATGGTGCTCATAACAACAATTAGAGCATATATTAAAATATCAGTTCACTGGCCCCGGTAAGTATATGAAAATTAAAATACTGAGTAAAAATCATCTTTGTATTCATATTATAATGGAGAGAAATCCCCAGGAAAGGATAAGCGCTCTGAGTTTGCTTTAGTTTGTTTCTCATCTCTGGTGAAGTAAACACCATTACAGTGGAGCAATTAAAGTCTTGCTTTCAGCCAACCCTGGTGAACAGGCTGTTCCAGAGATTCCCAGACTTCTAACCACATGGATAATGCTTTTAGAGGATGATTCTGGTATTCTCGGTGCTTTGCTGGCTGCTATATTTGAATTTGACAAGGGTAGATTATGTCAGTTTTATGTTCCCTTGCATTGTTTCTATATAATGCACATAAGGGAAAGATTACCATTTCACCTCTGATTTGTTACAAACACATAAAATTTGAGCAACTCTATTAACACTGAGATGTATTGTCAGTTTTTGAGGAGAAAGAGTTTTTGCTTAAGGGCTACTGACTATAGATTTTTTGCTACACGAGAAAGAGACTGGTGACCTTTTCAGTGAGACAGTATTTCTATTTCTATGGATATTTTGCATAGTTTTACGTATTGCTGAGAACAGTGAAGACTGTTCCAGCGTATTATTGATCTCAGTGAAATCATTATTTGAAATGGTGCTATTTGTCACTTACTGAATCAAAAAAAAAGCTCATAATTTGGGTACATTTATTTCAGAATTCACTTAAACTGTATCTAAATCCTTTTCTACTTATTCTGCACAAACAAAACAAGAGACCATAAAATCTTGTTTTCTAGTTGTATGATAAACTTGTAACCAAGTATTCAGAATAACTGGGCATTTGTCATCAAGTGACAGAAAGACAGTCATGATAATACTCTATCACTCTATCTATCTTTCAAAGTGAGTTTTGTATATTCATAGAGTCTTGAGCTGAACAGTTTAAATATCAAGTTGTTTTTCCTCTCCTCAAAATGGTGGACAACAATTCTTCTACATCCCACTAGATGCAATGTGCCTCTATTTCATTTATTTCCAGAATACATCCTCCCTGAGGCATGAGGCTTTCGTCTGCCTTCTAGCACTTCTGTAATTCACTCATCCACTTACAAGAAAGGGCAGCTGCTTGGGAAAGAAAGTAATAGAATAGATCTTACACTTTCTTATAAAAAAAGAGTATTCAGGTGAGACTGCCTAACATCAGTTGTCAAAATCTCTTAAATATCGACATTAAAGAATGTTTGATGGGATTCAAAGAAAAGTCTCCACCAGGAAAGCCTGAAGAAGTGGAGACTCAACAAGTTCAAAATAGCACACAGTTCTGCAAACACTTGTCTTCTTTCCATAGGATACTGATGCACCGCAGTTATACAGAAGTTACTTCATGAGGAAAAAAACCACCAACAACAAAATAACACAAAAATGACACAAATCAACTATATTCAGAGCAAAATTCAAATAACTTTATAGGGATCCTGAAATTGTTATTATCTGGTGGAAGAAGAAATCCTTGTAGATAACATACAAAGACCTTACAAAGAAGGTACCCTTCATACGATTAAAAATATTTAGAAAGAGCATATCCAGACACAGTATATGCTAATAATATGAAGATATAATTTTTAATAAGTATTTTAATAGCACTAGTAGCACAGTAGCAGCCGTTACTTTAATACAGCATGAAATTTTAACTTAGGCCTGTATTATTTTAAAACTAACATGATGTGTCCTAAGTGTGAGACAAACCCGTGTTTTAGAACTTTCAAAAGTGAACCAGTTCTGCAAGCAATCCCAGACTTCACAGGAACCAAGCACAGGAACTCTTCCTGAGTCAGAAGTCACTGAACTCCTTAAACAAGGGAAACACCAGGGCTTCAGATGCACTGCTATGACAAACCTTGAAGTTATACAAAAACTCAATTTCTGTATTGATCTCTATTTCTTGAGGTTTCAAACACAACGATTTTAGACTGACTCATATATGTCATGTTTCTACAGTGCTCGTCACAACATCCTGCTGAGTTGCAGTCTTAATGTACTATTACAACGTCCATGTTTAAGAAGACTAGATAGCAAGCAAAACGGCATTTGAATGCCTTTAGCAATTCTAAAGTTACAGAATTCACTGCCAATCATATGGAAATAAAGCCACTATTACAGATACACTTGTCTTACTATTTCTTCTTTCCCTTCAAAACAATTACTTCTGCCCACGGTTGCTTAAGAAAGTGATGTCTTTGTATTCACTGTTCTAACAGAATCACAGTAGCATCTGTTATATGCTTACTCATTTACATTTGCAGTGCTGTTGATCCTTCTACGGGTCACAATTTAAGATGATTTAAAGACAGAGAGAAGCATCTGTTTTTGCTTATCCAGTCTAAGTCTTGTTGGTAATAAGATTTTCAGTACTGATAAAAGGCATAGAGAATAAATTACATTTACATATGGAACTTATTGTAGATAAAATGCACAGTCTGTAAGTGTGTGCTCACCTCTCGTCCTCAATAAATAAAAAACAGTTAAGAAAGAAAGGTTAAAAGAAATCCTGCGTAAAACTTTCCTGTTATTTTGAAATTCATTTGATTAGATGTATTTGTCATGAAGATACACTACATTCAAATACACATACCAAGTGTTTTTGACTTTCTAGCTGTGTAAGACCAATGTAAGGCAGTGAAAAATCTGTCCTATTAGGTTTTATGTTTTCAGAAGCATTTGAAAGTCAAGTCAAAGCTATTATCACAATAAACAATTAAGGTCTACCACAGCAATGTGCCCACTGCCCCCCTGACAACAGCTCTGACTGTTGCTGCCAGGGAAGGAGGTGAAGGAATGCAAAAGCTTCTAATCAAAACACACATTATTAGACCACAAAAGTTTTCAGGCGTAGATGATAAATAGCTTCTTAGACAATTATACAGTTAGCCAGAAGAATATAATTAATTTAGATAATAAGACATATGAAAAATGCATTTTCATGGAAATTACTGCATGCTGATAATGTCAATCTAAGGCAAGTTGCGCACAACTAAGAAGTAAAATAATTCATTGGAAATGCACTGCCCAGAGTATCTCATTGCTAATATGAGAATATGGTTAAGGGAGAGGTTAAAGGTAAAATACACTGAAAATTAAAGTAAAGTAAAGTAAAAACGAAGTAAAAATGTTCGTACGAGAGGAGAAAGGAAGGAGCTAATCTCAAGTGCTCCCTGTATTGTGCATTTCAACAGAATAATATGCCATGAAAAAAGTAAACATGGAAAGACACCCAATAAAGTTGTGGTCATACAGCTTCTTTACTGTGGTAAAAATCTGAGCTACAGCCAAAAAGCGCAGCCCCCCTTTTCTCCTGTCCCAAGTCCTCTTGCCTTCCATTGTGCTGACAAAGTGGAGATCTTTCTGAGCTGGATCTCATACTGCCCTGTGCAGTATGTGGCCATACCAAAACCGATACTGCCAAAAGAGAATTGCAAAAGCAGCAGCCATTTAGCTTTTGCCAGACTAAAATGATTTGGCTTGAAGCTTGGTATACAAAAGAAAGCTGAAAAAGGGGAGTAAGCAAAAAGGGAAGTCAGCTATGTATTAGGGCTTTGATGAAATCACTGGTCTTTGAACCAATCCCTAAATCTACATCTGTCCTTTTACACTTAACTTTTGCAGAAGACAAGTTGAACAATTGTTCAGACATGCAGACAAAATGTGTAGTCCCTCTTAAAGACAGAGAGATGGCTTCCTCAGTGTTACAAAATGTGTCATGGACACCTGGGAAACGTTCTCTGATGCCATAGTCAAAGCACAAGAGCAGAACAGGCTAGACAGACATGCAGCATTCAAGTAAGGATTTCCAACAAAACAAAAACAAAAACAAACCCCAAACCAAGAAGAAATGAGATTGTTCCTAATTTAAAAAGCTGTTTCTCCACAGAGGCTGGGAACTGTTGCCATCTGATTTGGAAGAATGAACTAAAATATGCATTCCTCACTGGACACATCAACAACATCATAGATGCTGATAAAGATGAGAATGTGTACATAATCTGAGTGGCAGAAAAAATAAGCAGACTGTGCCTCATGCAAGACTTGTGTAACATTCCTGCGAACCCCTGAGGCCTGGGTTCTGACTAAGCTTAACTTGGCCCTACAGTACTGATATGACCAAGTCTTAACTTGTATTTAGCATAGCATAGCATGGTTCAGTTGGAATGGATTTTCAGAGATCACCAAGTCCAATTGACTGACCTCCTCAGGGCTACACATAAGTTAAAGCAAATTAACCAGAGCACTGTCTAAATACCTCTTGAACAATGACAGGCACAGAGCATCAATCACCTCCCCACGAAGCCCTTTCCAGTGTTTGACCACCTTCACAGAAATGTTTCCTCATGCAGTTTCATCCTTCCCTGGTGCAGCTTTGTGACTTTTGCATACATCCTGTCACTGGGGAGCAGGGAGCAATGCCCTCCCTCTCACTTCTCCTGCTCAGGAAGATGCAGAGAGTAGCAAGATCACCCCTCAGGCTCCTCTTCTCCAGACTGGGCAACCCAAGAGTCCTCAGTCCTCACAGGACACACCTTCTAGACCTACTGCCTTCCTCTGACACTTTCAAGTGTCTTAACATCTTATTTAGACTGCAGAGCCCAGAAATGTTCAGAATTTAATAACGATAATTTCATGTTTAGAAATTGGTGAAGGTTCCCTTGAAAAAAAACTTGTTCTTGAAAGTAGTTTACCTCAAATGGAGAAAAAGATAGGTGTTCGAGGTATTTAAAGTTTTATAATATTTTCTCCTAATTGCTATTTAAACTACTCAGTGAGTAATATAAAAATACTTTCTTTTTAAGAGGAAAGAGACTTTGTTCAAAAACCTGACCTTGTTACAGTAATAATAAAGAATAATACATTCTATTAAATAATAGTCAATCTACTAAAACTCTGCCTGAGTAATTGACAGGAATGTATCATTATTTATTTATTGGAACACATAGTAATGAAAGATGATATAATAATTTCATATTCACTGGAGGAGATTCTGAACTAAGGTTTCCTATATGTCTCAGGAGTGACTAAAGAAAGAGATGGTTTTTTCTATGTGATGAAAAAATTTATGCAAATCTCAATGCTTCTGGCAGGATAAGGAAACAATCTTCTGTTCAGGCCTACAGAGGACTGCAACAATAAAAGGTTGCCTGCTAGAAAAATATCAAAAGAAAAAAATGTCAGAAAATATAAGCAGAACATATGCTACACAAGAAGAAGGAGCCAAATATTTTATACTCAAATACAGCTCACCACATCTGACTTACGCTCACAAAACAACCCAGTTTACTAGATGAATATTAATATGTGGAAATTGAAGCCAAAAGAGGCAAGTTTCAAAGACAAAATGATGACCTGAAGAAAAGACGATATTTCTATCACAACTAAACTTTGATGCGAGGCCAAAGACAAAAATCTGCCTTATATATCTCCTGCTACATAGTAGACAACTGGGAACATCTGAGTTAGAGGCCTTATAAAGAAAAAAAAAACAACAAACTATGAATGTGCAACAAAGTGCATGTAACCTGAAAAGACAAGTCATCCATTTGGAAAAGATGCTCTATAAAAGTAAACCATTCTACACAAAAGCAAATTCTGTACAATAGAAATTTGTGCATTTGTAGAGATTTGCATTCTTACAGCAAGGACAGCAGCCAACTGTCAACTAATGTTACAAATCACAGAACTGCAGGGGCTAGAAGGAACCTCTAGAGAACATCAAGTCCAACCCCTTGCTCAAATAGGTTTCCTACAATAGCTTGCACGAGATGACATCCAGGTGAGTCTTGAGTATCTCCAAAGGAGATCCCACGACCTCTCTGGGCAGCCTGTTCTAGTGCTCCGTCACCCTCACTGTAAAGAAGTTCTCCACATATTTATATGGAACTTCCTATGTTCCAGTTTTTGGCCACTGTTCCTTGTCCTGTCACTACACACCACTGAAAACAGTCCGGCCTCGTCTGACTGCCTCCTGAACTTTCGATATTTATAAACATAGTCTTCACATTATGTGGTCTTATGCAAGATAATCAAATAAAAATGAGCTTCTTCAAGAGATACCTCATTATGGTCCGTATGGTGATAATAAAGAAGTCAACTGTATCTTCATATGCTATATGCAACCCAATGAACTGGAATCATTGTGAGCCTCCAGTGCAGCATGCAATTAGTACAGCTGGGCTGCCAAGTGATTTGAGCAGAAGCACATCTTATAAATGTGGTGCATGAATAACCAAAGACTGGACTTGGCCAGCTGTGATCAGCAGCACTGTATCTGGGCTAGACTTAGGGAAAAGAGAACTGAAAACACATCACTCACAAAAATTGAGTCACATTGTTATTATTATGGATGCCTGCTTGTATTTGCTACTTTCATCACCCAAGGTACAATCACAGCATTTATTTTAATGCAATAAATGAATAAGAATTTTAGAAGACTCATAATAAAATATGATACCACAACTCCCACACAATAACACATTTTGACTTGCCAGGTAGGTTTGTGAGGCTATTTTTCACCAATAGCTCAAAGATGTCATAAATTATTTGCATATAAATACATAATATTAGATTACATAAACAAAATAATATACCACATCTTATCAGATTCATATACAGTCCAGAAACAGGATTGAAAATGTAGTGAAATTTGAAAGTGGCCTTAATGTAGCCTATATAATCACTTTCTCTGATCATCCCTCTGCAGTTTATGACTTTGATCTGGAATACGGTCAGATTTAGCCATGCTTAAGGATACTGCTAAAATATACTGAGGCAATGCATACCATTCTGGATAATGACAGCTTCCTACTTTCCACAGCAATGTACCACAATCAAATGAAAATTACAGACTACGCCACAAAGAAAACATAATTTTTATTGGAAGATGAAAATTCGGGTAACTGAATAAGTAACTGTATCTAGTACAGCACTGTACTGTGCATAGTAATACAAATTACATCTATGAAGTAAAAATAATCTCACAATAAGAAACAGAAGCTGAATCTGCTTTATAAAAATCAAACTCACAGTCTGGCAAAGAGTATTTCCTAATCTGTATTTGATAGTTCAAATTATGTATAAATTTGAATATGAAGTGTACATTTACTATATGAAGAATTTACATGTTGGTGTTTATAGAGGTACCACATGTAATTCAGCATTGCTCTTCTAATCATTCATTCTAGAGGACGATTATTTTACCTTAATTTTAGCCAGGAATTCTTATACTTCAGCTTCCAGGAGGAGACATTCCAATTTCCGATGAATACTGAGGTATTCTTAAGTGCATGAATTAATGGAAGGAATTTAAATAGGCACCAAAATTAGGTACCATCAGTTTATTATGGTTATGATGATTATTATTATTACTACTATTATTATGGTACTATTATTATTATTGTGTTATCACTACCTGCTTTTTAAGAAATACAGTGTTATTGTTGAGTAAATACTATCATTTATGTTATGTGTACATGCATAAAGGAAGGCAATTGACAGACCACTTGTTAAGAAATTCGATATCTCATTAAAAAAAAGAAAAAGATGAGGCAAAAAAGCAAACAAATTCCTTGCTTTGGTGTCAGCCCTGAAACCTGCACTGTACTATGGCTTCATTTTCATTTCACTACTCATATTTTTTCCAACATAATTCCTTTAATAGACACATATTGCAATAAAATATTTGTGTCATATGTAGAGGTAACACAGTCTACAAAAGGGTAAAGAAAAAATTCTAAGCCAAAACGCCCTTAATTTATTCTATGTAATTATATAATTTCATTATGGTATGCTGAAAGGATGAAATAAAAAACCGTTACCTGCTATCATCAGCAGCCAAGAACAGTCAAGGCTATAAGTTATGATAGCGCATGTTCTCTGACAGGAGAGTTCTCCATGCTGCCTGTACATGCCTCTCAGTGAAGTCCCTTGGGACATGGAGTAGAATTCAGTATCGGGATATTACCACTCATATTGCAGTAGTGTAACTGTTTTCTAACATGAGGTCATTTTGAAGAAAATGACTTTTTATTTTTCCTGTAATTGCTTGCGGGGCAAAGACTTTAGGTTAACTTCGTTATGTTTATACAGATTTTTTTGTTTATCAGTGCAAAAATACTGGCTATGGAACACACTTAACTGGTTAGATCTATCACTACACAGTTGCTGCTAAGATTAAGGACTTGATAAATATCTATCTAATGTTCACATTATTGTTACTATTTTCTAGTATATTTATAAAAAAGCCTTCATGTTCCCAGTTATATATTAATATATTTAATATAATTTTTTTGTACATTCATTCTGCTTGGCCTTTGAGAGAGTGACTTGTGTTTACCAATTTAATGGTAATGAATGGTCCAAAACAAAGAGTAAAAAAAATTAAAAACAAACAAACAAGCAAAAATAAAAACTGGAACAAAGAACAAATTTGCTGTCCAACATGTTTTCTGTCACAAGAAAGCATTAGGCCAATGCTGGAATATGCAGATGGTTAAGTAAACTTTCTTATAGACCTGAAACACTGCTAATTCTGAACAGACAATTATATGCCCACTCTAAATTTATACAGGTGATGTGAAATTGCCCATGACATAGTTGTGGATATTTAGTGATTACAGGAATGAGCTTAACTTTGATTTCTATTCCATCAGAAAGAGGAATACAATTCATCTAATACTGTACTGAAGTATTGGTTCAGATCACTGGCTCACAACTAAACGGATCACTTATTGAATCACTAATGTTCCTGTTTTGTTCCCTTTAATTCCCTTTGGAGATTTCTCAGTCAATTTGTTGGCTCATATAAGGTGAAAACATCTCAAATTGAGAAGATATTACTCTGGGGTCCTACTACTTTTCCTGACTACAAATCTAAACATGGTTCTGTAAAATACTGAGTAGTTAGTAGATATTTCTTGGTATCTAGCTGTCAGTGGGAATAATAAGTACTGATATAAGGCACATCATATTTGAACATTTTAATTATATAAATAGCAACTTCAATTTGAATCCAGGAATGTTGGTGTGGACTTTTTTTTTTTTAAACCTAAACTGTACTAGAAGTTCTATACTTTGTTATACAAAAGACCACGTATTTACTAAGAAAAATAGTATTTCTCCAACTCCAATAAAAGCCATTCAGAACAATAAATAACATGGTCCAACCTTCAGATTACAGTAGATCATTATTTAGAAATTAACCATTTAACATGGTTAACAAATATTCAGTCCTCATAAATCCCTTTGTCATATGTCAAAGGAAAGAAACTACAGACCTCAACGCATTACCAAGATCTAAGGCCTCTGCACTGGTGAACAACTGCTATGCCATCTGACTGAATACAGCTGCATAAAATTTACAGGTTAATATTCTTGTGTGCTTCAGAAGTGGAAGCATCTGACTGGACCAGCGGGGGGGCTGGGGGCAAGCCCACTCTGCAAGCTAACACTGACAGTTATGAGCACTGATACCAATACTTAAGAAAAAAATGCTTACTTTTTCTCCCCCCCCCCCCCCCCCCCCCCCCAGAAAGATATTATATCTCTTTGAAAAGGAATGGCAAATTTGCAAGTTCATGGGAAATACTGATTTGTATTTTCACCACAGTAGGAAAAATTTATTTTGTACATATCAGTAATCACTGCTTTACACTCAATGGTGACAGTCACAGTCTAATGGTGTACTACAATCTAGTTAATCCTCACATTTATTCGTATCAGTACATTCTGCAAGACGGATCATTTATTCCTTGAAATATTCCACTATATACTTCCTTTCGGTGAAAATTCACTGTAACATATAATTCAGTTCTTACAAACTTGTTTTTCCAAAACACATTTTACTTGAGCATATACATGCAATGAGTTGTACAAATAACAGTACTTACACTGCCTCATTAAAGAAAATGAGAAAGATATCAGGGAACTAATGAAATGGTTTCCTAAGTTGTTTTAAGTTCTTATATGAAGAAAATATAGATAAGCAACCTATTCAAATGAGACTAAAAAAGACTTTCTTGGGGGTTTGTTCTTCCCTCCTCCAAAAATAAAAGGAAATGTATACCTTTGATCGCTATTGCATCTTAGTGCAGTTTCTCAATGGCCCTGAGCACATCCACAACCTTTGACTGCTCTGACCAGCCTGAAAACTTCTTTCTGTGTAGTTTTTCACTGCAGCCTTTTCCCCAGCTCCTCAGGGTTTGGCTACCTTTAATCAGGACCAGCTCTGACAGAGGCAGGTCACAGCCTTGCAGTCTTTTTTCACACCTCCTGCTCTCCTGCTCTCACAGCAAGCCCTGTCTCTAAATCTTCATGTGCAAACCTGGAGCAGTTCTCTGGGTCCTGTGACCTTGTGTCTGTGGTCATGGTTCACAGTAAGAAGCGTGAAGTTGTTTGTGAAAATTGAATGGCAGCACTGTTCCCACAATAGCTCAGGTAGGATAGAGGCCATTCCAATAGAGATGACCAGGGCTAAGCTGGGAGATCTGACTCCAATGGTTTTGTGGCCTCTGAATTTGCCCAGGAGGCACCAATTCCTACTGTGCTGTGACCTACATCAACCGCTGCCTCTGCCACCCAAAGGGAACCTATGGCACATGAAGCTCTAGACACTTTCACCTATTACTCTTGTTGGTATAGGTGCAAGCAGTACATCCTTATTGTTAACGCTACAGCAATCAGGATCCCTGTGCTTTTCACTCTAGGAAGGAAATAGCCAGAGCCTGAATACAGAATCCAGCTTGTGGGCTTTTAGGGTTCTTCTTTCTAGCTCTCTCCATAAAGACTTATCAAAACCAGTTCTGCCAAAGAAAGGACTAAGAGACTCTCTGTGCATCACTGTGCATAAACAAGTATGTGATTGGAAATGAACTAGGTCACAGATAACAAACAGCTTGACAACAAGTAGCTTATAGAAATTGCTAGCTCAACAGCAATTGCTAGCATGCTAAGGAGTAACAGACACAGTGGCTGTGTGAACTTTCTAAAACTTGCCTGTTGCTCTAAGTTTCTACAATCATGATACAGTTAGGATCCAAACAAATTTATGATGACCAGCTGCCAAACAACTACAGCAAAAAAAAAAAAAAAAAACCATAACCACACGGTAATGTGTAAGTAGGAACTGCTTTTCTCCCCATTCACAGAATACACACAAAGATTGTCACCCACCACCTTGATGTACCTGCTGCCCCGACTCAGTGGCAGTAACTTCAGAAGACCTTTCCGACAACTCCTGTATTTCAGACAGGCCTGTGACAACAGACTAGTACTTGCAGTGCTGTTCTGCACTACCTAAGAAACTGTTTAAAAATACAACTCTGCTCACATTTAAAGCAGTAGAGATGCCTGCAAAGCCAAAGACATTTGCTTTCATGATTAACCTTCTTTACTCCATTTTGCAAGATACATCAAATCAGGAAAGCGCAGTTCACATGTGAGCTTCAGTTACATGTGGCTGCTTAGGCTCAATTTTGAGTCTTCATGGACAGAGATTCTACAGCTTCTTCACTCAACCTGTTCCTTACCACTGAGTTCATTACCTTTTATTCTGACACTTCGCATCTCAGAAAAAACCTCTGAGTTCATCTCTTCTGTAGCTTGCATACAGAAAAACTAGAAATAGGATTTCCGCTCCACTTTCCCTTCCTACTGTTGAACAAACCCAGCTCTCTCTCGCATGTCATGTGTAACATCTCACTGACCAACCTCTACCACACTCACTCCAACACGCCTACATATTTTGTGTCTGGGAGCCCCTACAGCTGGATCCAGTACCCAGAAGTGGTCTTACAGAGGAGGAGTTCGCTTCCATTGACCACTGCTGGCTACATTCCTGATGCAGTGCAGGATGAATCTGGCCCTCTTTGCTGCAAGAGCCTGCTGCTGAAGTCCTTCCATTAAACTCTGCTGCCCGTTATAACCTCCAGTTATCACCACTATTTCTAAAGTGGACAATAAAATAGTGAACTGGAACACACGCATACCTATACTGGCTAAACAATTTCAACTCAGATCTGGGACTAGTAATCTTCTATCTGTAGAGTGATACTGGAAAAGAAGACAGCAAACAACAATTAGTGAAAGGATAAACATGACTGGAATTTTTTAAAAAATCCAGAATGAGCAGTGACTTACTAATATATAAGTAGTCCAAACAAGAGGGAAATAATAATAATTGCTGCTTTAAGTATTATGCATCTTAGCATTTATGTATTCACAGAGTACTCAGATCACATATCAGCTACCTGAATTAATTATGGGTATTTCATTCCTTACTGCATGCTCCTTTTTTTTTGCACTGAGCAAAATGCATTATGTTATACTACCCATGGCCTTCCAATGAGCTAGAAAACAGCCCATAGCAGGAAGTAAGTGTGTTAATGACAGCCACTTAGAGTATCTGAGGAAGATCTCAAATCTGAGATTGCGAATCATTGCTTATTGCATCATGGAAGCACACAATAGGAAATCCAGAAAAAGCTAAATTGTAAATGGTGCAGTTTTGGTACAGACACATAATAAGACTTACATTTTAGCGATTTTGTGTTTTCCAGCTGTAGGAAAAACAAGCTAACAGGCTTTGACAGACTTATTAATGACAGACTTATTTACAGAAAATGTTGCCAGAACAGTTTCTGAAAAACTAATCCACAGTCAATGAATATTAATTTTGATCACACAAAAATGAAGCATTATAAAGCAAATTTTTGAGAATATTAATGCTAGTTTTACTCACTATGATACCTAACAGATACTTCCAAACTGGGATTCTTATTCTGCATGACACCTTTTTCTAGACTGCACACATACATCCACCGCATTCTATAGAGTTTTTGCATGAGGAAGGTATGCTATGGAAGAAGAGACACGCCAGCTTAGTTCAGATGGTGTTGCACTAATAATTTTGCTTTTGCTAATGTCATAGAAAAGACTATATCCTAGAACTGGAGTCCAACTACCCTATCGTCTAGGCTTGAGCCACGGTTGTGAACGTATTTTTTCTGATGTGAAATTACCTCTGCCTTTCAGTTGTGCATTTACTAACAAGTGTTAAGAGCAGAATTAATGTCTAGATGACTGCCACAAAGAATCGGAAGAAATGCCCTATTAAGTGACCATGTAGGGAATGAAATAAAGCATACTCCACAAAACAAGCTTAAAGCAGAATACTGCACTTTGCAGTTCCAAAGACTAGGCACATAAACATGGTTTAGCTTGTAATGCAGTATTATTTGGTGACTACATCCATTCAACTGCCATGAATCCTCAGAGGAAATGAAATAAACATTTGTTTCTGTGCTATTCTGCTAATGAAGTTAATTAACATTTTTTCTTCAGTTACTGTTATTTATTTTACGATCTTAAGTAGTTTCCTAGAGCTCTTTATTGTCCTCATTCACTTTAAGGGGAGTGTGGACTTAAGGATTTGATATTAAAAATAAAAAATTAGCAGCATTAGTTATGCACACAACTATTTGCAGCAGAGATGCTTGAATGCGTGCCCAGTTTTAAATGAAAATAAAATAATGTACATTATACATATCTTGGACTATTATGGTGTTCCGGCTTCAAAGTTCAAGCTCTGATATCTGGCAGGTAAGTTTTGTGCCAGTGAAAGTGTTTCCATTGACTCAGTTGAGCTGCAGATGAATCCTAAATAAATTAATGGGAATTATATGTGCTAAAATATCTCAAGGTGCTGAGATGTTAATTTTATCATATAATCTGATGCAAACAATTTGCTCAGTTTCAGAACTTACTTAAGGACTTCCTTCAGTAGTCACCTTCCCGGAAAACTGCTATACTGGGTAAATAAGTATTTCTCCTAATTTGTTCCAACTGTAAAGACATCTATTTTATCAGGGGATTTTTCAGTAAAGCTTGAGAATTTTGAACATTAAATAAAACCAGAAATTTGCACTACCTAGGAAATAAAGGTAACCAAAAGAAAAGAACTCATCCTTGAATGTTAGCAGTAGAAGTCAGCAGCTTCTTGGCAGAAGCAATCCTCTGAACAATTTAGTATTCCCATCTTGAATAAGCTAAAGCTCCCACAGTTATCATTAATAAGTAACTGCATATTTTGGGCTTAATAGATCAGATCTTTATCTTTAAATTATTCTTAAATAATCACATATATCAAGATAATATAACATGATCGCATTTAATTTCCCACTAGGGTATCTGTGAAAACCACTTTTTTCCCCTTCCAAATTCACGTTAGAAGGATAAAAATCACCTTTTATTCCAGAGCAATGCACAGACATGCTACATTTCCTTATTTGTATGTAATAGAGGTAGAGCACGTATACTTTAAGTTCAGTGTCTTAATAAGGGCTGGAATGCTGATTTTACCCCACATTGAGTTTTAAAATTTCTTTCCTAATGAAACAATTTAAAAACATTGTTCTCATTACTATGCAAAGAAACAAAAAGCATATTTCTACTGTGCAGACAGAAAGAAGTTGTGCCACCCCAAAACTCTTCCTGAAGACTGACTGTTGGTAGTCACCTCATGTTCTTCTAAAATCAGGTAAATCAGGAAGGTTTGGTAGGCAATTTAACAGAAATGTTACTTAGTCTCTTCAGGAGACACAAATGAACGAGGGCCACGATAGCTTTGATTGTGATACCTTCCATTTCCTCATCAACCTCCGTTTATAGATCTAATACTGTTGTGGAAGGTTGAGCAGAAGTCCTTCAGGTTCTGGTGGCCTTTCCAGTACAATGCCTGGAGACCAGGGAAAGAGCAAGCAGGGAGGGAATCTCAGTTCAACTTCTGTGGTTGAAGTAATGGAAGAAATAAACTAATCATCTATGTTGGAAGATGACAAAGAGCCTTACGATATGAACAGATCTATTAAACTATCCACTTTCCAGCCAGCATACAGGAAATACTGAAAACAAAAGGCTGTGTCCTCTGTGTTTACAGTGGACAAAACAAAGAATCACAGGCTTTAAATGCAGCAAGAGGGATTCAGGCAGATACTCAGAAAAATATTTCTGGTGGCATAGATAGAATCATTGTAAAAGATTGGCTTTGCAGGTTATGCCTTTAGAAACTTAAATACCTGTGTGAAATAACAGATATTGCAGTAGTTCCAGTCAGTGGACAGATACAGCAAACCACTACAGGTGGCAAATTATTTGTCCTCATTATTGCTACTATAACTGTCACTACCAGTAACCTGTCACTACTGCTACCGTTATGCATACAGGCTAAGCAGTTCAATGCTTAGCCAGCTGGGAATCATGCAGTTGACAAAAGGGACTAGAAGGGAGTTGAGCAGAGATCTAAGGAAAAACAAAAAACAAACCAAAACAGCAACAACAAAACAAGAAAAGTGGTAGTATCTTGTTTAGGTTTTTACATGCTAACACTGAATGCACAGCCAAAAAAAAAAAAATCCTTTTTTTTTTTTTTTTGACCCAATACAGCATCCCACATAAGGCATTATGACTTCAAGTATTGGACTCAAAAATTGAACATAACTATGTTTGGAAGATGCATTCTCTGATTCAGAAAACTTAGAAACATGCAGTCCTATGACTGCAAAAGCCAATCTGGAACATCCCAGGATATACCATAATTAGTTCCCTCAGCAGTAGTTTTGATCTCTTTGTCCAGCCGTATGCAAAGATGCACTCCAAGCCATTGTATGGGGAAACTGAAGTGTGATACTGCATTACAACAGACCCAGCGGCAACATGCCATGACAATTTAGCAAACCACAGAGAAGGTTCCAAAAATGGCATCATTCTATGACAAAATATGTCGCATCCTCCATAAAGTCTACTTGCAATGGATCTGTAAAGTATCACATCTGCCCTCTGCATCTAGCAACAACAGCTGAAGAACGATAGCTGATTGAAAGACAAAGCTTTTGCTGCATCACCTTCTCAGTAACATAAAATCAGCTTGACGGTTGTTCTAATTAAAGTATAAGAATCCTGATATTTTCTTTGCTAGCTTCCTTGACACCCCTAAATGCACCTTGTCGGTTTGTTTCATGTCATCATATCTGGGGGGGATGAAAAATATTTTTGATGAATTGATTTTATTCTATGCTTTATCACCAGCTTTGACACAAATTTCCAGAGCCCCAAAGGCATTTCTTTTTACACTGTAGCACAGTCCTGTTAGCAATTCTGGTGGAATAAAACCACTCAGCTTCCCTTTGTGGTCCTGTGGCCTGAATTGCTCGCATGGCACCCTTTCAAACATATGGAACGGTACTGCAGAACAACATTAAAACCTTACATTGTTAACAGAGGGTTTTTACTAACACATTAGTATTTGCAGCATATTGCTTGCATTACTCCTGTACCCAGTAGCATTTACAGTTATTATTCTGAGCCAATACTTCAGAACCAGAATTTTTTCCTGTCTCACTAATGTACATAAAAAATGCTAATTATAAATCTTAAAAATGCTTCTGGAAGAAAGACCATAACAGCATCCCTCATGCAGTCAGAAATTAGAAAACTTCCATTTACTTTCTGATACCTGAGTCTACTGCAGTGTTTCATGCATACTCAATTCTTGCAAAGGCCAGTGGGAGTTGCAGCCATTTGACACCTTCTGTGAGTGCTCAGATTTGAAAAGATTGAGCCCCAGAGAAAGCAAATATCATTTAAGAGTCAAGCGCTTTAGCATGCAGGAAATGTACTCCTTTGATTAATTCTCTAATGCCTCACCTTCTTCAGTTGGCCCACTGGCCACAGAGTACACCAGAAGGCAAAAACCCACTGTATTTTCTACGATTAAGTTAAAACCACCAATGAATACTATGTATTTAGGGAAAGCACTGTCAAACAATACTCATGAAAACCTAGCTTTTGCAGGATCCTAATTTTAAAAGAGACAAGTGCCTCTGTACCTGAGTTGCTGCAACAAGACTGCAAACTTAACATAACCTTTCCTGATTTTCTGAAAACGACTCACTAAGTGGTGATATATGTAAGAAGAAAAAAGATGACTTTTTTCTCCTATACCCTTCTGATTTTAAAGAGGAAACTGCATTCACACAGCCATTGCCATCCTGGAAATCTCAACCGCTTTTTCTCTATAAGAACTCGGTAGATTACAGCTTCCTTCAAAACTGCACTTAGTGCTCTCTTCTGCATGTGGGCAGTCCTCCAGAAACATGACTTCTACTGCAGAGAGAATGGACTCCATGTTTTGTTCCATCTCTCCCTTTCTTTTATCTTAACTGGGATAAGATGGTTTAATCAATAAGGCAAACTGCCAACAAGCCTTGTTTCATCTTAGATCATGTAAAAATGCACTCAGTATCTATGAATTAACCATACCAAAGTAATACTTTTGTGTACAAAAGAGAAAGAACTTCAACATTTTCTTCCTTTTAAGAAGAAGTGTTATCTGTAAGTTACTCTTTACACATGAACATGCCCAGCAACCATGTGAGAAGGATTGGCTCATCTCGTATTTGTTGAGATGACTTCAAGCAGTAAGACATTACTGGGAGCAAGCAAACCCCTACAGCATATTGTCACTTCTTGAGCCCCAGTGCAAAAATGTCTTCACTATGCAGACATTACTTGCTTGAAAAAATTCAGAGTTCTAGAGTCACAGCTAACAGCTGCATAGCAGTGATGCAAGCACAGCTGTGCAAAGGTGGCCTGAAGCTACAGTGAAATATCCATTACTCTGCTGATTTGGAGCACTAAATGAAGTTTCTGACAAAACAAATAGAAAATTGCAAAGACTCTCCAATACTCTAGCTCTCTTCCACCATACTTAGGTGAAGAAATTGATGGCACAGGAGCATAGCACCTGACAAAAAGCTGCTGTTGTTGTTGTTTGGTATTTTATTTTAACTGGTGATGTAGGTTTGGGGCTTCTAAAGACAAATTGTGAATTAGAAGAAAAATATCTACATCTGTAATAGGTATAACTACAATCTTCCTGGCAAGAAAACAGAAGGTTGTTAACAAATAATTCTTTTTGGAACAGAATTCACATGCATTCTCAAAACTCATCTGTCTACTGCATCCTACCATACAGAGAGGTGTGATTATATTTTCCATTTGCAAATTTACAGGAAAATTGTTACACTGGCTGACTTTTTCTACATGGTTATCTTTTAAGCAGTCCGATGCTAAGGGCTGAACTGTCATTACTTTCCAGAATGCATCCAATTCTCCTGAAGGAATTACACGTGGCAGCTTGTTCTTTATTACAATTTAAGTCAGAAAAGCAGCTGGCTGCAAGGCACAGGTAAGTTACTGCCTTCATTTTACAGTCAGTATGGTGCATATTACTTTCAGAAACACTCAATGTGCTAACTCGCTCATGATATCAGTATGCATTAGGATTCGTTCCAAGTACCTCAGTTTTCCACTGGGATTTTGTAAAGTTGCCCTCTCATTTTGTAGCGGTTGGAAATGTGGATATGGTAAATTAGCTGAAAAGATAACCTGAATCAATTCTTAAGCAGTGAGAAATCAGAAGAGCCCACTGCCAACTGGACATCAGAAGACTGGTTAACAGAAAAAAAATCTTTACAATTTGTCTGCCTTTGTGCTTTTTTCATTGATAGAGAATAAAATAGCATAAAAAGCCAGCCCTTCTATTTCTTAAGTGTATAACGCAATCTACAAGTAATACTACTGATTTGTGAACACAGCATACAAATCTACTCTAAAGTCATTTTATAGAACTGTTTTCTTATCAAAAGCATCTTCTCTGAGTAAAAGAACTATTTTGTCAGTCAAATAGCACTATTTTCCTTTCTCTTTTACTGTGAAAACTTCCTACAGTGGAGTTTTCGGAAGCGCAGTTTCACAGAGAATACATTTCATTTTTCTTTCATTCTGGAGAAGTAAAGTGTTCTTTCACTTTACCAAATCAGATTTTTTTTTTAAAGTACACTGAAATTAAACTGTATTTGGCAATCAGAAAGCAGAGAGATTTTATCTAATTTCAGAAGGCAGTATGCATGCCTTGCCACACCTAAAAAAAAAAAAAAAGACTGTGTTTCATCCCAGTGAACCACTCTTCAGCTTTTTTGTTTTCTCCAGTATCCTGAGTTACTTCATGAATTGCTGTTAATTCAATCAAATAAAAATAATTAACAAAAACGAGATACAACTTCTTTAGCATCTGATCTCGTCAATCTTTCATCTGTTTCTTGAGCTGAATGAGGCTACTGCCCAGCTTAAGAAAGTGTTCTTTGTATTTACTGGATGGATCTGACTAGTCATTTTTACTGAGCCATAGGCTGGCAAACGTTAACCAAAACATTTTCTCCAGTGTTTCTTCTGATTCATTTTGTTTCCTTTCAAAGCCCTTCCATATCTCCTGCCTTCCAAGACTACTTACTGACATGCAATTATAATTCCCTATAAAAAACTTTGGTAGATTTATTAATGAAAATAGGGTATGATGATACCTTGGTAATTTGTTGCTATCTGAATGTTCAGCACAGTACTTCCACACAGCCACTTCTCTAAATCAGTGGTGTTAAGTACATTCAACATTACAGTCCTTTTATTTTTCAGTCTTGTCTAGTATGCATTACTCGCTCCTTGGTCCCTTGACATGTATCATTAAGTAAGATTTTCTCAAGCAGAAGTGCAATACTGGGAGTCTCTCCTAGGGCACAGAGTAGACTTCCAAGTGAAGTCTTCGGCATGATGTTGTTCATCAATATTTAAAGAGCATACAACATTACTCTGAAATGCCTGTTTTCTCTAAATCCTTCCATTTGGCCTTGGCTTCATTCCTTGCCCAGCCATCTCTTCTTCTAACATATGGAGACTCAAAAACTCTCATTCACCATAAAACAAACAGAAATGTGACTGCCAGAGCTTTCTGCAAATGGACAATGGCACAAAGTGGAGCAGGACTCTTGTCACTTCTTAAAAAATAAATGACTCAAGGTAACAAGACCTGGGTGAAATAATACAGAAGGAAGGAAGCTGGAAAACTCAACTCAAGTAGAGGAACAGAGGCCTGATGGTCACTTTTGGGAAGCCCCATCTGGAAACCAACCTTATCATATCAGAAGAAAGTTGGTTCCTCTCTCTAAGACAAAATTGGCCTCTCAGAACATGTCCTCCAGGCACTTCTTAATCCTCTTATTTCAGATGGGAAGGCATTACACATAAGTTAGCATGCTTTTAAGCATACTGAGATAACCACAGAAAATACTAGAATGGAATGTACTGTGGGAAAGACTTACTAGGGGAAAAAATGGGACCAGTGAAGGATGAGTTGATGACACACGTAAAAACGCTTTCTAATAATTTGTTTCAATTGGTGCTTCAGATGTAACAGCTCCTATTACTCTGTGTGCCCGTTAGAAAAGTAAATAAATAAATAAACAAAACTACTGAGAAAATAGGATTATAAAACCATTCCTAAACATGAGGGTATTAGTGAAGCGGTTTAGAACAGAAACACATGCCTGGAAGAAAAGCAGAGGGAATTGAGTTAAACAGCTGCCGGGCCTATTGGCATCTGCAAACAATTCTACTTTATCTACATCAAACCAGGCCAGAGACAAATCAACTGTCAGCTCAGGCAGCTGAGCACTGCACACCAGTTCAACAAGAAGAAAGGGCAGAGCTTACCTGTTGATTAGCATATTTTATGACTTAATTTAAATCAGTCCTTTTAAGACAATCCTATAGGTCTGTTAATAATATGAAGTAGGAGGCCTCCACAAAGTCCTCAATACCAGCATGCATCTAAATACCTCAGTTTGAAATCACAGATGCTACAATTACTATATATACTTTAATTTTCTTATTCAGAAGACATGGAATTAATTGAAAAGTTCTTGCTGTTTGCTGCTGAGGTCCACATCATACCACAATGACTTTTTCACGTGTTAAACCTCTGATAGTTCTCATTTATTACAAATTCAGACAAAGATGTGCTCTTGAACTTCGTGTCATATAGTTACTAAAAGAATGGAAAAGTCAAAGATACAATTATATTTTATATTCCTTTACTCTAAGTAAGTTTCCATCATATGATGAAATAGAGTTTTGCAGCCACGAGTAAAACAGTTCATAAGAAAATATGCCATTACATATCACTTTTTGCAGTTATTCTTTCACTGAGAGATCTGCTGGACATCTACTGAGGGGTGATATTGCATTACCCCTTAAGACCACTAAATCCACTTGGAAACCAAGCAACTGAAATGAGCTAAGACCACACTTATTTCTCCTATTTTTGTGGATTCCAAGGTATCTTTTATCTAGGGGAAAAAGGAAACAGAAAAGGCAGGCTTCTGGATTGTGTGTGTGTGTGTGTGTGTGTGTGTGTGTGTGTGTATGTGTGTGTGTGTTTTGGGGTTTTTTGGGGGCAGAAAGATACAAGAGGGAAAGGAACACAGACATCCTTCTGACAGGCATGAACACAAAAAAGTTTAAATACCTGGTGGAGAAACACGAAAATACTTACACTGCTTATCTGGTAATTCGCTACCACTGAAATCACTCTTTTTCCTTACCACCTATTTGTGACAGGAGAACTCTCCCAGTTCAGCTCATGTACCTTTTGGGGAACTGGGACAACGGGACCCCATTCTTAGTCGCTTTAAGCACATTAAATAATAGGAGACAAAGACAAAAGTTGATATGAGAAGCTGATTGGGAGTCTTGAAGATGATGTTATGTGCATTTCCCTCTCTAATCAATCAGCTCTGCTCATCAGCTCAGGAAGTTGCCGGACTATCTCCTTACTGTGGTCTCTCCCACTCCACACATAGCTCTCAATGCAGAGGTTGCCTATCTCTGGCTGTTTGCCCTGCTCTTACTCAGTCTGCAGGCTCCACTCCCTGACTGTTCCCAAAGGGTTATAGCAGTAGCTTCAGAAAATCATTTTTAGTCAGCTCTTTTAATAATTAATCATGACGTTCACCCTTAAAACATGTGCAGTGAAGAGAAACCATACACAGGGGGCAACATTTGTCTGCCAAAAAAGAAACGTTGCAGACTTCTTTGTGATATTGAAGATGTTAATAAAATTCCCACATCTGTGTTCTCACCCCCCCCCTTCCCCCCCCCAGGAAAATTATGTTTTCCTATATTCATCTGATTCGTAAAGTCTAGTTATTGTGATGCATGCTTCTGGTGCAGGGTGGAGAAGAGGAGGGGAGGAAAGCTGGGGGAAAGCATTTTCAAGAGAATTGTACCACCTTCTGATTTGTTCTGTACTACACCTCAGTTGTATTTTGATTTTTCAGCAGTCTAAGTTATAACATCTGCACTTTGGAGCTGCTCACAAAGTACCTCTGAGCAGCCATACACCTGGCTTGGAAATAGCAGTATTTTTCTGGGCTAGCCCCTTCCTATTGTAGCGTGACAAATACCTGTTATACGCAGCATGGTGACTTGTGCACCACAAACACAATGACTGTAAAGGTAATCCTAACTGCACTACCGTACAGTGCACTGCTGTGCAAATACGCTGCATTAGTAAGGACTGACCTAATTTTGAAGCTATCCACACAAAATCTAGTGGTTATATCAAACACTATGTTCCGACACACTACTGGAGCAGCCATGTTTTACCTGGCTGCATATTAATTCCAAAGCCAATTAATTCCAATCCCAAACTATCGAGACGAGAGGGATAGTAAATGGCACGAATCTGGCATTTTAACAAACATACTACTGGTGCAGATGCCTAAAAGAACCTGACTACACTTACTAAATTTCCATTGTATCATCCAATTAATCAGGAAGTTCCAAGAACAAAGAAGACCAAACAGTTTAACGCAACAGTAATTTTCCCACAAAAGTTGATTGACGACATTCTGTGTTCCCGTGACAAATGCCTTTGGATTAAAGCCTTCGGTGGGACATGGAGTAGCAGTGACACTTTGTGCCAAGACCTGGATCCCTGCACTGTTATACCGAATAATTTTTCAAATAACTGCCATCTGAGAAAGCACTTCCCTTCAAAATTGCGCCACTTGGTTTAAGAAAACAAACAAAATCACCATCAGAAAGTTTCACCATTTCTGTCTGCACTGCTGATTTTTGACTGACCCTGTTCCGATATAGAGCTTTCAGCCAACCCAGGTAGCTGCGTCCACTCACGCATGGTTCCAGTTACAGGTTGGTCAGAGAGGTGCTGGCCATTTCTTAGGGGGTAAGTACCCCGAAGAGCAGATTGCATTAGACTGCTCACAAAGGAACACGCCTTAGAAACGAATTCCTGCTCCTTCCCTACAAGTTCACGGCTTGGTCTTTCTAAGGCAAGGCAAATGGAAGCACGAATGATACCTGCCACTACTTGCTCCCTCTCCACCCCCTCCCAAGCCTTTTTCAGTAGATAAACGTGCTGGAGTACAGAAAGGCAATTTGAGCATCTTCAGGTAGTCGCAAGGGGTTGTCTAGGTAGCAGAGGAAGTAATTAAAAGGAAAGTTGGGACTATTGCTGCAGTAAGTTTCCGGCAGCATCGCCTGCGGTGCTCCGGACAGATTCTGCCCGGCGGGCACCGGCGCTCCGAGCAGGGCGTCACCGTACCTTGAGCAGCCGGACGGACGGCAGGAAGGCGGCATGGCACAGCTTCCGGATGGTCCAGTTGAGCGGCCGGGGAGCGTCCGTCTGATTCATGACCCCCCGCGAGTCCCGCCGGCGGAGCAGCCTCACAGCCCGCAGCGCCTACCGCGGCAGCCGCCGCCGGGGCGCGGGCATCCCACGCGCAGCCGCCCGCGCCCGCGGTGCCGCAGGGCAGGGCAGGGCGCGCCGGGCGCGGGCAGGGGCTGGGCGGGCGGCTCCGCGCCGCCACCGAGCCTCCTTAAGACAGCGGGCTCCTGCGTGGGAACGGCAGTGCTCATGCATACCAAATGCGGCTGGATGGAGGCGATCGGCCCGCCGCTCGGGGCAGGCTGCGCTGGCTGAGCGGAAAGGGGCAGCCCGCATAAAAAAAGAGGCTGCGGGGAGAACGGCTGCTCCTTCTCTCCCCCTCCTGCCCTCCTGTAAGAGCAGCCAGGTTAGCCGCTCCCAGGCGAGCGGAGCCATCCGCCTCGCTGCTCCGCTTCCCAGGGCGGAAAGCTGAGCAGAAAGGAGGGAATTTAAATACAGCGGGCGGAGGGGTGCTTGTACTTTCTTCCCCAAAGCATTGCCAGGAGAGGGAAACCGGCATGAGGGGAGGGGCCAGCGCTCAGGCAGCAAAGGCTGAGAGGGGAAAAAATTAATTCACTCTTGATTTACTGATACAATGCACCTAGGAAGCGTAGTTTCATGGGTCGCGCACAGAATGGGTGCGCTAGCGGCGACTGGCAGCATTTAGAAGCTATGCTACAGTCTGAGTGTTGGCATGAACATCCTGGTGAAAAAAAGTTCAGAATTCAGGTCAGCGTAGTAACTAAATTTATATGCAGAACAGTTCTTTTTAGAGACGTGAAAACACGCGAGGTTACAATGCTGGGGCAATTGAAATGTGGTAAAGCACACTTCCATGTGGGTGGTAGCTGGCTTTCCCAGGTAAAGAAGATATCCTTATTGCCAGCTTTCTATCTAAAGGAGAAATATGCTTTCCTACTTCTTTTTTTTTTTTTCTTTTCTGAAGATTACATGAAGGAAGAGTTACTAAGTACAGAAAGAAATGTCCTGCAAAGCATCGCCAATACTTTATTTTGCCTGTAGTAACCAATTTTTACTAAGTATGGAGGAAAACTACCACTTCTCAGGAGAGTCTTAAATCTCTCATATCTCCGGATATAAAACGTGGCTAGAAAATGTACTTGGCTAGATTTCACTGATCTGCAGTTTTTATTCCCTATTGTGCAAATATTACTTCTCCATTTATGATTTATTCTCATTAATCAGACTGTGTAACATGAAGCAGTACTCTTGGTTCAATTTTTAAGGTTTGATTAAGGACAAACAACTCGGGAGAGAACAGGTAAACTCAGTACAGCTGCCGGTGCCATCAGATCCTCCAGGGTATATGAAGGATCCTAAAAACACAGCAGTTGTACAAATTGAGGAAGGTAAGGATTGATGCTTGCAACTTAGTGAATCCCCCTAGACGAAGTCTTGCCCTTGCACACAGATTAATGTTCTCCAAACCCAATTATATTGGGGTCTGTGTAGAAGGAGCTGAATTGCACTGAACTGGATGTGCATTGCCTTTATGCTGCTTTTCAACATGTGCATCCCAGCCAGCTGCACAGCACTGTACCCTCTCAGGAACTGTTTGAAGGCTGTTATGTGACCCCATTGTCATTTGCCCAGAAGAGAACAACCCAGAACATGGAGCAAGACTGACTATGTACCAGAAGAGATCTCCCACCCATTCCACCCAACGTACATCACGAAGATACAAACTTCAAAATCTTGGGATATCTGTGGAACAGAAAGGAGAGAGCACCATCTGACAAAGTCTGTGCCAGTGCAGATGAACTTCTGGTTATGACTGGGCATCTAGTTTAATTTACATGTCTTCTTACTTGAGCTCTCTGAAAATATTTGTTTTATCAAAGAAAGAAAAAATCTTGGTAAAAAAAATGCAACATGAGAAGATATGTGATTTCCTGAAACTTTTCTTCTAAGTCACCAGCAAGGTGCCAAAATTAAGTAGGCAGAAAAAAGTATTTGTGACTTTAAATATCATGCCCCCTAAAATGTATGCAGCATGACAACTTTTCTTTGTTTTAATTGTAATAATATTCAAAGATTAAGCATCCGGGGTTCATAGTGAGAAGAAAGAGAAGGATTTGGACAAATGGGAAACAAGTACTTCCCAGACTATGCCTTCTTCCCTCTGCCTCCCTCTCTGCACCCTCTAGCCACACTGATAAATGTCCTTTACCTTTGAAGATCAGTAAAGAGTTTCTTGAAAGGACACCAGACTTGACATTACCTTGACCAGCTGTTCTGCATTAGGCATCTGCCATAAACCAAAATGTTTAGTCTTACATGCCAGCGACAAAGGAGGTGGAGAAGTCATAGTGTGCTGCTCTTCTTTTCAAAGAGTAGAGTAACAAATCTCAGAGGAGACTAGAGGATTGAGGACAATAATCAAACATAACAGATAGCTTTAATAAACTAAAAATAGTGAGCTCAATGTATCTTAGCTTCCACAGAGCATCCTGTTTTTGAGATGGAGCTCTGTCATTGCCTTCTTATGCAAACAGTACCTTCGGGACAAGAGCTGTTATGTGATGCAGTGCTTAATACACATCAGCCTTCTTTCACAGGCCTATTTTCCATGGCCCCGTGCCTTGCCAAGTCATCTGTATTTGCAAAAAATGAGTGTTAGAATGCTAATGTCTCTCAGTGGCACCTAGGAAGCTCTGACAGACAGGACACCACCATGGTGTGGGAGGTCCACTTCTAACTCACAGCCCCTGCCTGATTTTGGATAGGTCATTTAATTCCTAATTGACACTAATTTCAACTCATTTTAACTTAATATGCATCTCTTACCTACAAGGAATACTGCAGTGGGTTTGAGGTTCTTTCTTGAGTGTAAATTTAAAAAAAGCTGAGCAAGATTTCTTTGTCTTTGCAGCAGCCCACACCAATTTTCAGCAAATGTTTGGAAGAAAACTGGTTTGGAAGAAAAGAAGTCCATTCTCAACAGCTTATTTTAGGTGTTCACAAAAACTGGTTAAAAAGTCTAGATAAATACTGAGGCGATGTTTTCCATTTGTTGTGTGGGGCTTTTTCAGCACTTTAATGAAAAAGTCAGTCTTTGAAGCTCTTGTTCTGTCCTGTTGGAAATGCAAGTGCTCAGCTCAGCTCTTTTGCAGTCCATTAGGAGACAGAAAGTTGCAGCAACCCCACTAGGATTATGAGTTCCTACTCTGTTAGAGATAAAAGACAGAGTTGCCACTTTCAGATTAAAACGCTTCTTCCTTGAAGTATACTCACAGAGACTTCAGTATTCACATCCAACTCTTTGTGTTTTGCCAAGAAGCACCTTTAGTAACACAGAAAGTCATAGTAAACAGAAGACAAATTCAATTGTTGCCTGCATATAGAGTTTTCTACTCTTCTTAACGCTATTGTTCATGATGAGCATTTTTAAGAGCACTTCTTGGTGGATTCCTGCCATCTAAGATGATAATAAACTTACATTTAGAATGCTCTGATACAGTAAACTTTAACACCTCTGGGAATGTTACAGAATGAAAAATAGCTGAGGAGCATCCAAACATCTCTGAGCACATCAATATCATCCAACACATTCAGCCTGAGAGCAAGTGCTTTTCAGAAAGATATTGCTCCCTAACCCAGCTACTACTCTTCTCTTATGAGTCACTCGGTGCAAGAAAAGCACCACTCTTGCTTAGGTTGTCTTAACCTAACGTGAACAACATAATTTGTTGTTAATATTTTAGACAGGGTCCAGGAAAGTTTTCTTTTTTATCCTGTTTGATTAACAATTCTATTGTGAAATACAAGATGTTGGGTAACTGAAATAAGCAGAGAGGGCAGCAGTAGGAAACCAGGAAGATATACTGCTTAGCATGGTAGAAAATAACTTTGCAGCTCAACTGGGGACAAACTTCAAGTGGAGGAAGGTGAATTTTAGTGTGATACCACACTGTAGTGTGGTTATACAGATGCCTTTCTAAGGCTTCTTTGCTTCCAGAGCACCCTTACTACTTTCCTAAGGGCTTGCAAAGCCCAGTGGAGTAACAAATACAGGAGAAAATAGAGCTACCTGTGTGCCTTTTTTGCTTTTAGCATTCATTTTGGAAGTACTACAGAGGCAGAGGTCATAGCTTTTCTTAACATAGGTTTTACATGTGATTCTGCCTCCTAGTCTTATGTAGGAGATGGCAGGATGGCAAAAAACGTAGTTCAGAAGCCTTCATTTGAAAGTCAAAGATAACAATGCTTCCCGCAGATACAGTAAAACAGCTTCAGCCATCTCATTACCCATTCACTTTGCAGGTTTTTAGCTTAGCCAACAATGAAGTGTGCAACAATGAGCAATAGCCTATATTTATAAGAAAAAAATTGTGGGTTTTTTTCCATTGTGCTCACATTTCTATTTATCTTAATTATGTGTTATTTCTTATTAAAATTAGTCAACAGAAAAATGAATCAATACAATCTGAATAAACTATACTTAATTTTATACCCATCTTCTTAATGGGCATAGGTGTTCTTCAAGCTTAACTCAACTGATACTTAATTCACAAAATTTCTCCACTGCTTTCCCATCTTTTCTATTCACAGCATGCCTGAGATGGCCTTTTTCTTGTGTTATCTTGGCTGAGGTATTTCACAGGTCTTCTGTCACATGTTTGTATCCACTATATCCACTAGTCCCTCTCCTTCAGTTGCAGAGAATGTTAATGTAATGTTTATACATGTATTAAATATTAATTAAATAATTTATTCTAGGTACAGGCAATTCTTTTTCAAGCACATGCATTAGTGGTATTGTGTGTAGCTATAATTTATGGTTTTGGGCAACTGCTTAAACAGCTAGAGGAAAAGGTATTCCTTCTGCTTTGTTCTTCTTCACACACCTTCTTATATGTCTGTGATGTAATGGCAAACATGATGAGATTGTTTTGTAAGCCTACTCACTGCCACCTTAATGTTGCCTTTAACTGACCCACAAGTGTCTTTTGCCTGGGAAAGCATCTGGCTGGGCTACATGAAGAGATCTTGGGAATACTGGGTGTACCAGAGCACACAACCACTGTAGAGAACCAGAGGAACTGGTGAGACAGCAGGAGGCCTGAGCAAATCAGGCACACCCAGTGCTCCCTACAAGGATGCATATTTTCTTAGAGACACTGTTTGATGGCTCTCCGTTCAGAAATGAGCAAAGGGTGCTGCAGATTCAGGCTAAGCACACATAAATTGAAGTTTCAGTTGATGAGGCACAAGCAGACTTAGGGTTTTTTTGTGGTTTCACATCTGTATCTACTGGAAGAGTTTGATGATTTGCACCATTTTACTTCCAGTTGCTGAGTACTTAAAAATCTGCCTATCTGTAGCTTTTGAATGTGTATCCTAGAACAGTGTTTCTCCACACATTCTTCTTTAGTTACAGCCTGCAACCTTTCCACATTCATATTTGGAAAGGGTTAAAACACTTAGGCATATAACACTTTTATTTTGGGACTAGAAATGTCCATGATTGATTGTTACTTAGAAACAAATACTGCATTTTAAATTACAATTTCTTTCTTTAGATAGATTTTCAAGCTGTTACTTCATCAACCTCTAAAGCACACAACAGAAATTAGGCTGCTCCAACTTTCAGATTTCTGATTATTCTAAAAGCTTATCTCCAACTTAGTCATCCTGTACCAATCTGTACTGTATAACTTTGTGTTAAGCCTCTCTTTGTTTTGATCTGTAACCTCATTTTCTCTACCATATACTAAGCTAAGATGCTAAGTGTTGAGTATATCAGTTTCAATACAGATGAATTATAAATATTTTCCAATTTGTATTATCTTAGTAAATAAAACACAGAACAAGTATGAAACTTTATGATAGGCTATTTACCCTGACTATTAGGTATTTCATCAAAGACTCAAAACATTAACTGTCTTGCAACAGAGCACTTGTCTTCACTTGTTGTAGATTGATGTGGTATATGATGAGAGTTTTTCTCTTTTAGTCTTCCAGAATGGTGATGTATGTTTGTGTCCTTTGAGTATGGTGGAAAAGCACAAAAATTTAGAATTTCTTCTGCTGTGAGGGTACAAAGAACCAAGATAATCAAGTAGTATTTTCAACATGTACTGCATATCTGCATGCGTTCCCCACATCGGCTTTACCTTCCTCCCAAAGACAGAGGCCCTACGATACAGTGAATGCCATCTGTGAAGTAAGAGTTCCCGAAAACACTTGGCTCAGTCTTGCAGAGCTGAGCACATGTGGTGCTTTATTACTGAACTGCCTGTTTTATTGAGGATTCCCTTCCACCATATTTGTATTTTCTATAGTACTTCCCTCATCTGCTCATTTAGCTGTGTAATGATATTCATATTGCTTTGTAGAAGTAATCTGGCCACCCAGTGGCCAAAGGTGTCTGTGGGTGAATGGCTCAGTCATGACAATTAAAAAGGCTGTATTGAAGCACCACAGGCTTGAGAGGAAGAATTTCAGTGATGGATAGTCCAGAACAGATGAAAAAAGCAGATAAATTCACAGGTCTGATTATCAAATCAATAGGTGTTCTACTAGCAGCTAAAAGCAAACAGCTCTTGGTAAGAGCAAAAATGATGCTTATGACGTAGGGCTCAATCAATAACTACCTGTATACTTGAAATTTTATTAGGAAATCCTTCATTCAGGCTTATTGGTTACAAATTTCACCAGACGATAAAGCTTTTTCCCTCACACATTCCATGCAGAAATGTCTTCTACTAGGTAGCAGTAAGATGGCTGTCTTCTGCAGGAGCTGTTTCTTTGTATTCCGCATGCAATGGGTGGTTTTGTCTTAAAAACAACACAAAGAAAAGTGTAAGACTAGGGTTTTCCTGAAGCACAGTGGGAATGGCCATAGCTCAATTAAGATGTGGAAAAAAAAAAAGTATTATTCAAATCCAATTAAAAAACAACAACAGAAACAACAACACACTCCTTCTTCTACTTTGAAAATGACACTGGTCAATTTCAAATTGATTTCCTTAATTCTGTTTTTAGCACCTTGCACATCTGCTTGTGATTTATTTTTAAATTCACATTCCAACTCCCCATGCATTCCTTTTATACCCTGGGCTCACACACATGCACTATTTTACACCTATGTTTTCACTGAGATGTTTATAAGCACGTCTGGACACCAGCTAACTGCGTGGTAAAAGATACATGTGCTTTCCACAATATCTGTTCCATTTATTACCCATTTGTATTTGGTGGCACATTTGGGAAAAAAAGTAAAGAGTGGGGCCTTTTAGACTGATCACTAACCAAAGCTGTAATGATCTCCAGGGGTGGCGATCCAGTTTTGTACCCAAACACAGCGTGGGTGACAGTGAAGGTGCCAGATGAGGATAACAGTGAAAAGAGCATCAGCTGTATCGAATAAGCTGTACTATCAGTTTCTATTTGCTTAGCCATTGCCTGGTAATGCTGGCATTGAGGCAGATGTGTATAAAAATTAGAGAAATGTTCTGCACTGACTCGGTAAAAATCCTTCTAGCTCTAACAGAAGATTCAAAGTTATCAAGAACATACCCTACCATTAAACATGACATTCTCACAGTGTCTTATATTATAGACAGTTTTCAGTGTGATTTGATATTGTGCATAAATGAGACATTTGTTGAAATCCAATGACTGCAGATATCCGGGAAACTACTTGGGGGAAAAAATGTTCTCACAGGGAGGAAATAGTCTCCAGTTATAGTTTCTAGGAAAGATGGAAAACAAACAAACACAAAACAAAGCAAAGAAAAAACCCTTTCAGTTGTATTTTTTAGAGCTCTCTTTTATTTCTTTATTTTTTTTCATTTTTCCCTTAGAAATCCCCTTATGAATCCCCTTTCCCTTATAAATCATAGTTTGGTTCCTTCCACAAAGCCACAGAATCAGAAAATCAGCTACTAAATTCAGATCATCATTATTAGAATCTTTAACTCAGCATCATAAAACAGTTTACTTGAAAAACTGTGACTGATAAGGACACTCCTGGAGTACTGCGTTCAGCCTGTATGTGGAGATGCTGGAGAGAGTTGAACAGAGGGACACAAAGACAGAAGCACAGAATCATAGAATCATTAAGGTTGGAAAAGACCGATGAGATCATCTACTCCAACCATCCATCTACTGACAATATTGCCCACTAAATCATGTCCCCAGGTACTACATCTATCTTTTGTTAAATACCTCTAGGGACGGCGACTCCACTGCCTCCCTGGGCAGCCCATTTCAGTACCTAACCACTCTTTCTGGGAAGCAATTCTTTCTGATATCCAACTTGAACCTTTCCTGGTGCAATATAAGGTCATTCCCTCTTGTATAACTGCTACCAGGGAGAAGAGACTGACCCACACACCACTACAGTATTCTTTCAGGTAGTTGTAAAGAGCAGTAAAGTCTCCCCTGAGACTCCTGTACTCCATGCTAAACAAGCTTACTTCCTTCAGCCGCTCCCCATAAGATTTGTGTTCCAGAACCCTCACCAACTTTGCTATCTTCTCTGGACACACTCCAGGGCCTCAGTGTCTTTCTTGCAGTGAGGGATCCAAAACTGAACACAGTACTGGAACATTTATCCTAGGAGGAAAGGCAGAGAGGTAGGGTTGTTCACCCTGGAAATGAGAAGGCTGAGAAGGACTTTATCAATTTGTATAAATACCTCATGGGAGGTTACAAAAGAGGTGCAGCTGGGCTCTTTCCATTGGTGCCCACTGAGAGAAAAAGAGGCAATGGGCACTTAAACTGAGGATGACAGAGTCCTGTCATAGGTTTCCCAGAGGAGCTGTGGAGACTCCTCCCTGGAGACCTTCAGAAGGACATGGGCCTGGGCAGACTACTCTTAGTGGCCCTGCATGATCAACAAAGTTGAACCAAGAGGTTGCTTCCCATATCAGCCATTCCATGATGCTGTGAATTCCTGGCACACCTGACAAAACTGAACAACATTTTGGGATGCTTTTAAATTATTATTATTTTTTTAAAACCTCTGTACCACAACTCTCAAAGCAGATAACAGAATGGACCCAGGATATAAAATTGTACTGTAGAATAAGCTCTTTTTGAAAAGCACAATTGTAGTACTATTCATGACAGACTAGCTACTCATTTATTTAAGCAGACAAGCTGCCCATGCTTTTGCACATCTCCAAAGAGAATGTACATACCTATCCAGACATTGCAAGAGCAGAATCCACAGGAGCAAGAAAACAGAGCAAAAGAAAAGGGGATTTTTTTCCTTAAAGTGTCAATCAGTTATGTAACTGGACCCTGCAACAGCCTTTAAGCATGCACTTTCTAGTTCAGCACTGTTTTTATAGCTCCCTATCACAGCTGTACAATTCACCTTCTCAAATTACTCATACCAACATTAAACGGCAATACAGAGATGACGGAAGGCTTTCCTTGGAAAGCTCTTCTGATATACCTTGCAAGTCTTTGTCAAGTTTGAGTCCTCATTACAGACTGTCCTGTAACAACCAGCAGACATAGCATACTCTCCCCAAGATTACGATTTCAATCTTTCCTTCATGTTCTTATCACTTAGAAATTTCAGTTTTGTGATTTATGGCTTTCTCCCAGAAGGCAAAAGAACACATTCCTCTTGGTTTGTTGGCATGACACCTGATGTTGTGTTATGTATAAAGTATCTGCTATATTTATGACACAAGTTATGCATTATGTTTTCAGGTCCACATTATTATTTCAGACTCTTAAAAAGAATTTTCTGATTCTTAATGGAACAGAGCATCTATGGACATGATTTATGTATCATTTTGCTACAGCTCTTAAGCTAATTCTGAAGGAAAAAAGTCAAAAAAAGACTGTGGAAGATGGACAAACATAAACAAGTTAGGGACTATTAAGTGAAAGACAAAAATGGTGAGGAAGAGTTGTGTAAGTATTTGTATCAAGTTCTTTAATACCTATCTTTCAAAATTATAATTTGATATAAACTTCCAGTAAGACAAGTCTTGGGAGTATGTTGCATTATTAATTGTGTAATTTTTCTTTTTCTTTTTTTCTTTAACTGTTTCTGAAAAAAAGTACCACATAATTTCTACATATAGTCTGTTTTTTTTTTTTTTTTCATGACAGTTCATGCAATAAGCAGGAGATTAATATTTATGCACTCTTGGAAGAAACATAACTTTCTAACAAACTGTTAATACTTTGTGTTTAGCCTATGAAAACGCTCTATTCTGTTTAACAGTTTTGCTTTGATGTACTTTGTTTTGCTTGATATCAAGACATACCCAGAGTGAGAACCCTTTAATGAGAGAGCTTTCCTCTGTTTGCTTAGTATTTGCTTGCTATACTTTTATTTTATTACTGTGAATTATTTTCAGCAATCCATTTTAATTTTTTTTAACTTGCAGATTCATTCTTTTTCTTTTTTTGTCACAGGCTTACAACTTTCTGCTTTATAACCAGTCAAGGGTAACTGAAAATTATATATCAGGGCATTGCTACTCACTACACATACAGCAGAGAACTAGGACCAACTGTGATACCAGAAGGTATCTACTGATTTGAAAGTTCCATGAATTATTTAGCTTATCCAGCTATGTGTTATAATTACTGTATCCAGTTTTATGACTGGGAGAGAAAAATGCCAGCTGAAATATCTTTAGATCTAAAAGCACTGCTGGACCCTCTGATAAATAAAAAACCCAGTGTTCTAACTGGTAGTAATATACAAATTCCACTTCAGGCATGTTTGGTACAAAAAGGGGTCAAACAGGTGAAGGAAAGCCCTGGGCTGACATCAACCATTTTGACATCCACACAAACATCACTGCTTAAAAATATTTTGAGATGATGAGCAGGAAGAAAAAGAAATAGTATTTAACTGCAATCAGAGTAACCAGTGATGACCCTAGTTGTATACCACGTCTTTTTTTGGAAAAAAAGTCTACTTTTATGTACTAAAAATAAATTGTCAGACTCATAACATATTTATAAAGGAAGCCTTCTCATGTGTGTATCCATGACAACCTACATTTATATTTTGAGCACCAGAAAGTTGTTTCAGCACAGCTTATATAAATTACTTGATAGAATATAACAAGATAAGATTTTTTGCTACCAGAGGTATTTTATTTGGCATAATATGTAACATTTCAACTATATTGAAGGATACAAAAAACCCCAAAGCATTGTGTAGTGGTTTGAAACCTGTCTTGCCATACAGTAAATAAGAAGAAAACATGGAAGATCTTTAAGACAAAGCACGCTGAATATTAAAAATCCCTGAGGAGTTAGTAATTGAATATTAACATGCAACAACTGGGTAAGGAAAGAAACATAGCAAAAACCTGAAACATAAAAACCTGTTTTGCCTGTAATAAATAAAACTCTCATTTTCGTGAGTGTGCTGCCTACTGGGATTCCATCTGGATGTCTCTGGGCACAGGCAACCGATTTTTTTTCTTCTCCTACCTAGGATAAAGGGCTTGCCTGCACTATACTGAGCATTACTAGAATTGCATTTCTGATACACTTACTTTCCTTTTGTGTTTGTCTTAAGAGAGAATAGTATATAATTTATATAATATATTAACACAGTAGTACATTTCCAAGTGCAAAATGGAAACAGTGAGATGATACATCATGAGATTTTCCTAAGTGAGTGTTAGTGTCTTCCATACCATTTAATTTTCAAATAATGTATTATCTGTCTTGGAAAGAGTCTTTGACAGGAGAGAGATGCAGTCGTTGAAATAATTCCTTAATACGCTACTAAGGATTCATGTGCTGTGAACAAGAACTATGATAAGTGTTCTGAACAGAGCCTACTGCTTTAGACCACAATCCAGGAAAGCAAAAAAGTGCACACAAGTTCAAAGCAGAGCCTTCCCTAGAACTCTCTTCTGAGAGGAAAAACATCTTGACTTCAGTGATGCAGTATCTTTACAGCATGTTAACGAGCAGAGCAGCCTGGTTCTAGGTAGATTCATTATTCGTAGACTCATACCAGGAGCTCAAGTGCTGTATTCGTGGAAGATCTTCCATGACGAAGTCTTGCTAAGGGCTACTCAACAAAATTCAAGTGAATTTCAATTTCTCAATCAAACACAGCAACACAAATTTCCTCCTGTAAGCACCAAACAAAGTCTTCAAGGACTATGACTCAGCCATGAACAGCTCTCTGCAGACTTCTCACAGGACCATGGAAAAGTAACATAAGTTAGACTGGTACTGGAATGGCCTAAGCTGTGCAGACAGTGCTCCTGAACAAAACCAGAAAGTAAGAGGGAGGTTCATCTCTGCATGTGTTCACAGTTGGTCAGCCATGACCCTTTGTGGCCTGTTGTCTCCTGCCTCATCTAATGGGTGGAAAATAGCATCTCTGTGACTGCTTCTTCTTATCTAGAAAAATGACCAAGATGTGTGACATAAAACCTGAAGGTGTCTTGGCAGATTTTTCCTTGTTTTTTTTTGGAACTTTTTAGGGCATCCTGAGGACTAAGTATTTGTATAAGCCAAACATAATTTTGGTCACTCACATAAGTATTTCTCATCACAGTTTGTGCAGTTCAGGAGTATTAACTACTATAATAGCCTTAATTAGACAAAGATACTACTTTCATGGGAAGGATTTTGAATTAAAACATCACTGTAAGTGTATAAAATGCTCACTGAATTTATTTATTTATTTTTCTTTCTTGGTATATTGCTGTAGTAGATTCTACAGTCCAGTCCTACACTGGGACAAGTTGCCCAAGGAGGTTGTGGGTGCCCCACCCCTGAAGGCATTCAAGGCCAGGCTGGATGTGGCTCTGGGCAGCCTGGTCTAGTGGCTGGCAACCCTGCACATAGCAGGGGTGTTGAAACTAGATGTTCTTTGAGGTCCTTTTCAACCCAGGCCATTCTATGATTCTGTGATATATTTTATTTAATGAAATATAATTTATTGACACTACACAAAATTTGACTAATATAGTAGACACTCAAGCCTGCATTTGGTTTTGTTCAGTTCTCCAAGGAAGAACCTGAAGTGTACAGCAGAAATGAAATCACATAATTAGGAGATCCCAGCATTAATAGTTTCTCCCAAAATTTTGTGGCAGTAATATGCAAATCAGTAATAGCTTCCATGATGTATACTGCAAAGACCTGAAATGACTGGCTTACCATAGAAAGATACTGCATATTAATTTAAAGTTTTGAGACTGCTACTACTTCATACATGTGTATCAACATGATCTTGAGAGCCTAGTATCCTATCCTGCCCCAGCTTGACTGCGCTAAGTACTCTGTACCTAGAATGGAAACATTATCCTTTCCAAAGAGGCTATAATAAAAAGCAAAAGAAAAGGCACCAAAAAAGCAGTGTAGCCATATTTAAATGTGCAATTTTTTGGTTGTAATCCTAAGTGGTAAAACTTTACAGTGCTAAGGTGTTTGGTAAGCATTATAATAGAGGAGAAAATTAGAACATGCTTATTCAACTTGTATGTCTGATGTTTTAGATGGTAGGTTTATTCTAACTGGTTAAACAATCTATCCCACTGATATTTGGTGTTTTTCAATGGAAATTAATTTGTGACCCAATAAACATACTACCTAGCAACCAGAACAACTGACATACTGCTTTTGTGTAGCTAGCAACGGTTATGACTTATCTGTGTCAAAGCCTAGAATCAATGTCACACCACACAAGTGTGATGCTCAATAAAATTCTGCACAATTAAGTACATAAATGCATTAATTAAAACAATTAAGCAAGCTTATTTGATTTTTTTTTCCCTCATTTTGATTATTGACAATGTCAAGGAAAACAGCACTTGTACATAGAGGAGTGGAAAATGAGTGTTTTGTACCAACATTATAACTGTTTCCCATAAAATTTTTCCAGGCAGGGGATCCCTTAACAGGCCAAAGTCTCTTCTCCTGAAGTCCTGGCTTGTGATCCCACAGCCCCCTCTTCTCAAGATTCCAAACTCTCCCTTCTCACAGCTCCTACAGTCTTGGATGACAGAGTTTCACAACTCTAACCAATCTATCCTTATTTGTAAGTAGGAGAATCAGCAGTGTCCCTTCCCACCTCCTAGCTTTGGTTCGTTGATTACTTTTGCCATTAAACTGTCATCAGAGCACTCCAGAAACTTCTTGGATTGCTCATGCCTTGCTGTGCTGTATGTGATTCGACTTCACAATGAGAATCATGAAAACATGAGACTTCTTCTCATTATCTGAAGAGGATTATAGCTAATTCTTCTTCCGACAGTGGCTCTCACTGACTGTTCCAGGGGTAGTACATGGTGAAAGAGACATTTAATGCCATGAAGAAGAGCATGGGAGCTCCATAATTTTCCTGATTGTTGCTTATCAATGAGTAAAACTGACAATTAGTGGCATTATGCAGTTGACATAATAGAAGGAAGGGATGCCATTCAGAAGGACCTTGACAGGCCTGAGAAGTAGGCCCATGTGAAACTAATAAGGTTAAAGAAGACAAAATGGAAGGAGTTGGAGGTTGTGATGGATCAAAATCTGGACATGAGCCAGCAGTGTGCACATGTAGCCAAGAAGGGCAACAGTATCCTGGGCTGCATCAGAAGGGGGTGGCTGGCAGGGCAAGAGAGTGGATTTTTCCCCTCTGCTCTGTCCTTGTAAAGTCCTACCTGGACTATTGCTGCCAGACCTGTGGCCCCCAGAGCACAAAGCATGTGGAGCTGTTGGAGTGGGTCCAGAGGAGGGCCATGAAGATGATCAGAGGTCTGGAGCACTGTTCTATGAAAAAAGGTTGAGGAAATTGGGCTTGGAGAAGAGAAGGGTCTTGAAGGGACCTCACTGTGGTCTTCCAATAATTGAAAAAAGCTTATAAGCAGGAGCCATTACTTTTGGAGCAACCTATTATCATTGAGAAGCTTCTTCTGTTTGCTATTCTCAGCTTCTCACTGAGTGTTTTATTTTTAAATTAAAAAAAGAAGTGATTTTTTTCCTAATACATGATGGTTTGAGTTTTTAAACAAACAAGGAAAGGACCTTTATATTGCAATAGCTGCCTAAAAGCTAATATGCTGGAATGATTATCTTTTATTCCGCCACTCCTTGAGAGCTATATACTGCTTCTGTTATGGGAGTTGGACCTCAAGTCAGCAGAACTATCTGCATTAGTATAGCCATGTCTGGTATAGCTACCAGAACACTAGTGGATTTTGCCTGTATAGTCCAGCTCTTTCTGTTTACAGTATGTACCTACTCACAAAATGCCTTCACCTACTATAATCCTGCAAGCAAGATTCACACCTCCATTTTATTTTTCAGTTGCATTCAGGCAAGATCTTATTAGCTGAGAAATTTGTGGACAAGTATAGGAGCAAGATTCTTATATCAATCAGCTTTAATCATTGGCGAAAGTATTTGAGATCTTTATGTGGTAAATCAGTGACAACCACTGAGGTAGTCTTGCTGTACTGCTGTGTGCAAGGACAGGAACGCACAGAGCGAAGTAAGACTTGAGGGTGTACATGCTGTGCGGGAAACAGAAAACACGGAACCAGCAGAATGAGTGCTGTGGCCTTCACCATTTTAAAAGTGACCTTTTCCATGTGCTTATCTGTCCTGTATCTCTGTAGCTTGTATGACTTAGATGAAATATATATACACATATACAGGATATTAAAAAAACTATTAAAGAGTAAAAAAGATACTACTGAAGACATGTTCAAATAGTAATATGCAAGGGTTGCTCTGAAAGTAATGCTTCCTATTTCATACCCAAACTGAAACAAAGAGAAAAACCCACAGCTTTCTCCTGAGTGCCTTAAAAACACTGCTAATGAAAATCTTTCCAAAGATGTTAACAGTACACTTTGATTCAGCCTCCTTGCACAAGCCACAAAAGCCAAGAAATTCCTATCTCTAAAAAGAAAGAACAGCTGTTTGACAAAAATATTTGAGGGCAGAAAGCATTTATTAACACCTTGGATCAAATTCATAACACCTGTCAAAAATGGGTTTTTGATGACAAGAAGTCAGTTGGCAGTGTTGCATAAAAGAAGGTATTAGAAGTAAGAGAACATCTTTAAAGAGCCAAAGCCTTGTTTAAAGAAGGATAATAAAGAGGTAAAACAGAAGAAAGCAAACAGATAATTTGCAAAGCAGTTTGCAAAGGGCATAAACATATATATGCATATTTAAACACAGCAAGGAGCAGGAATACTGCCAAAGAGTTTGCAGGGCCAGAAGACGACTGACAGAACATCAAAGATTTCCCAGTGAAGATAAGGTCATAAGAGAAATTACATGAATTTTTCATGGCTGTGTTCACCATGTAGAGCACAAGGAGGTTTCTTATGTTGGCATACTGCTTAAGGAACTCCCTCTGCCTTGGAGTGAAGTCAAATGGAATATAAAACACGTTGACTGAATGAACAGTAATATATCACTAGGGACGTATTACATTCAACTTAAATTCAGGTAGCTTAAAACTGCACGGGACCAGAAAATGGGAAAGTATCAACTATGGTGGCAAAACTTATAAAGGATTTTAGGGGAGATTCAGGGAAAAAATTGACCAGAAAGTGTCAAATATATGTGAGCCACCCTACTCAAGAACAGAGTCCTTGGAAATAGATGCAAAAAATAAATAAACAAAATAAAATAAAAATGACAGGCTGCTGTATGAAAGCTATTTCTCACAAACACAAGAGTTCTTTGGAATATCTAATATGCACATAGACAAAGAAGATAAGATTGATACAGCTGGCATTATCAGAAGTCACTTGAGAGAGTTTTCAAGTTAAAAATTCCTTAAGACACGAAAGCTTAAGTGGGAAATTAGTGGTTAAACTAGATACAACTGAGCTGAAGGGCAGGTTCCTGTACTAGAAAAAGATTGGCAGCCACACAAATATAGTTTGTTTATTCAATAGAATCATAAATGTCCTTAAAAAAAGAAAAAAAAAAAAAAAACACAAAAAACCCACCACCACCAGCATCAAAAAGGAAAGAAAAAGAAAGAAAGAAAGAAAAAAAAAACCAAATCAAAACTGAGTTACAAAGTTTTTTTTTAATATTTTATATTTGGCAACAAAATTAAAGATGATACCTTAATGTGAAGGAAGGAGAAAGACCTTTCAAGGTTGATATTACTGAGGAAAATGATGAACTTTCAAGTAATGCATACAAATAACCCCAATACTAATTTTATATACATAATGATAGTCTCAAAAGTGGCTTTTACCACTTAGGAATGAGATTTTTAGGAATATAATAGGTAGTTTGATTAAAATGTCATCTCAGTGCTCAGAAGAGATTAATTTTTTTTTTTTTAATCAAATACTAGAACGTATTAGGAAAGGAAAAAGCTTCATAGCATAATGGCATTTTCTACTATATAATTTCGTAGTACATCTCAAATGGTTGGAGTTTGATTTTTTACCTTAAAAGACGTATATATACTGAAAATGTTTGAGCATGTCGAGGGAGGTTATCCTCACCCTTTGCTCTGCCCTGGTGAGACTGCTGGTGAGAGTCCAGTAGAGGGCTACAGAGATGATGAGGGGCATGGAGCATCTCCTATAAGAAGAATGGCTGAGAGACCTGGGTCTGTTCAGTCTGGAGAATGCTGAGAGGAGATCTCATCACTGTTTATAAATATTTAAAGGATGGGAGTCAGGTGGATGGTGCCAGGATCATTCAGTGGTGGCACAAACTAGAACACAGGAAGTTCCATACCAACATGCAGAAGAATTTTGCTGTGAGAGTGACGGAGCTGCACAGAGAGGTGGTGGAGTCTCCTTCTCTGGAGATATATTCAAAACCTACATGGACACTTTCCACTGTAATCTACTGAATGGAACCTGCCTTAGCAGTGAGGTTGGAATAGATGTCATCAAGAGGTCCCTTCTGATCCCTATGATGCTGTGATTTTGTGAAGGTAACATTGGTAATTTTGAGTATAAATGGGAATGATTAAACAAGGAGTTGCTGTCCCAAGAAGTAGATAAAGCAGGAGCAGCTATTAGAGAAAGTAAAAAAATTGCAAATGAAATACCCAAATTGATCAAGAAGAGATTGTTCTTTTTTTTTTTTTTTTAATTTTATTTCCTGTATAAAAACTAAGAAATGAAAATGAAACAAACCAGTAGGTTCTGAGAAAACTAAAAGCATTCCTTCTTAACAAGGATCACATCGTTCCAGAACACTGCAGTTAGGTAGAAGTCATCAGCTTACCAGAAGAAATTCCTGGGATAAATAAAAGGTGTCTATGTCTATTAAATACTGTCTATTAAATCTGATAGAAAAAAAAAAATAAGGCTGTACCATTTTATTACTATACTTTTCATACCAATCCATTTAAAACAGTAGAGAAGCTGTATTTGCTGCAAAACTTTCTGAGTATTTTGTCATTTTTTGCAGTATTTCTGCTTGGTTTTCTCCCTGTTATTCTCTTATCACATCAGTATTTGTGAATAGCACTGCAATAGATACAAGGAAAAAATGTAGAACATATCTTATCCTATCTTATCCTATCTTATCCTAAGTATCCTATCTTCATCATTTATTAAAAGCATTGCTTGTAGACGGATGTAAGAACAGGGCAAATGGTGAGGTGTGCTCATGTCCTAAGACCCACATATTTACACACTCCTGGGCTTGGCATAGGTTGTAAGTCTTTACAAACCCCGGAGGTGGTTTTGGTTCTGTGAACATTGCCCAGTCACCCACTGAACTCATTTAGCCACTTTGTGTAAGCAGCGCACTGCAAAATGGAGTTTAGCAGGCTTCAATACAACTCAACTACTGACTTGAAAAAAATTACTTTCCATTTTCCATGATTTGGCTATGAGGTCGGTTAGGGAAAAACCTGAACAATCTTTTTATGAAGTCGAATAATGTTCAGCGGAAGAACAAAGAAAAACAAAATGGTCATGGATGGTCACATTCAATGGGTTGAAGACAATGGCTTAATGATCAGTGACAGGTAGTGTTCCTTAGGGGTCAGGGGTCAGTACTGGGACTGGTGCTATTTATCATGTTTGTTGGTGACATGGACAGTAGGTTTGAGTGCACTTTCAGCAAGTTTGTGGATGATATCAAGCTGTGGTGTTGGGGCTGACACAATGGTGTGGAGGGATTCCCTTCAGAGGGACCTTAAAGGCTCAAGAAGTGTGCCTGTATGGACCTCATGAAGTTCAGCAAGACCAAATGCAAGGTCCTGCATCTGGCTCAAGGCAATCCCAGTCACAAATACAGGCTGGGCAAAGAATGGATTGAGAGCAGCTCAGAGGAGCAACACTTGGGATTGCTGGTTGATGAGAAGCTAAACATGAGATGACAGTGTGCGCCTGCAGCCCAGAAAGCCAGCTGCATCCTGGGCTGCATTAAAGAGGGGTGGCCAGCAGGGAGAGGGAGGTGATTCTGCCCCTCTACTCCACTGTGATGTGACCCTACCTGGAATATTTTGTTCAGCTCTTGGGCAACCAGTGTAAGAAATGCTGCTGGAGAAGGGCCACAAAGGCAATCAGAGGGCTAGAACACCTGTCCAGTGAAGAGAGTTGGGGCTGGTTGGCCTGGCGAAGAGGAGGCTCTAAGGAGACCTTGTCATAGTCTTCTAGGACCTAAAGGGGGCCTACTAGAAAGCTGGAGAGGAACTTTCTACAAAGTCATGAGTAAGTAAAGGAGTAATTACTTTAAATTAAAAGAGGGTAGATCTAGATTGGATACAAGGAAGAAATTCTTCACTATTAGGGAGCTGAGACACTGGAAGAGAATTCCCAGAGAAATTGTGGATGCCCATCCTTGGAAGTATTTGTTTAAGGTCAGGCTGGATGGAGCTTTAAGTACTCCAATTCAGGTGAAGGTGTTCTTGCCCATGTCAGGGGATTGAAGTAAATGACCTTTAAGCTCCCATCCTATCCAAACCAGTTTGTGATTCTATGATATATTCAGATATGTCTTTATGTTAAACATAATATGTAATGTGTAAATTATCTCAGATCATTTATAATTTTCAACTAAAATTCAAAGCTTCATATAACAGTGAAAAGCTACGTATCATTTCTTATCATTTCTTACTAATAGCAAGAGATTCTGTGAAATGAAATACTGAATAAACTATAATGCAATTAAGAACAATTTACAGCAGCTTACCCTACATCCCGCTACTGATTACATGGTTTCAGAACATAACTGAAAAGAAAAAATTGCAAAGGCCAATCTACAGTTTTTTGAAGCTGGGGGAGTACTCCTTTTGATTTCAACAGACATTAGAAAAGACTTGCAAGGAACATCACAGTTCAGAGAACCTGTAATTATAATTTCTTCTATATTCACATTTTAGAAGAAAAGTGTATTTTCAGTTTATCTTGATCCCTCCAGCAGTTTATGAAATCCATCTTAATGTTATGAGTCAGCATGATAACACTCAAGGTTCTAATATTTGTATGCTATTCCCCATTTCTTTTGGGAGTTAAAATTTACAGACATCATGTTGCACAACATAACTATTTCTATGCATAAAGCCTCACTCTTTTCAGCCATACACCTAGAAAATTATCATTTCACTGACTTGTTAAAAATAAACATACTGTAAAATCTGCCGTTATTAGCTAAAGACACATTAGAACCAAAATCGTTCCCCCCCAAAAAACACTGATGTGTGAATATTCATATCCAAATTTGATAATAAAATTGCAGCTTTTGAAAGCCTCTGAAAACAGACTGCATCTACTAAGGAGATAAAAACTATGCTGAATACGGAAACATATCTTGCTGGCATTATGTCTCTGGAAGACAGCATACGCCATCTTTGTTCTGTGATCTCTGCAAGTTTCCTCCTGCTACCTGGGTGGACTTTAAGACTGTGACCCATAAAACTTGGAAAAGCTTTATACTTTTCTACAAAAGAGAATGCTTCCTTTTCCATGCCATATTGCCATGGCCACACCCTTTCCAGAAACCTTTGTATTTCTTTCCCACTTCATAAAGAGAGCTGCTGTTATGATGTGCTACAGAAAGGGATCTTTGCCATGACAATAAGAGCACATCACACAGAACCAGAAAGGCTCTTTCAGGTCACTGAGTCTATTCCTCTGCTATCAGAGGTCCAGAACTGCTTCTTTTAACAGAGTGGCTTGCCCTACTCAGCATCTGAATAATCGGCCATCCAAATGTACTGCACTTGCACTGACACTGACAGATGGGTTAGGTGGCTAATAATGCCTTCTGAGCCTGTGTAACAGAACTTTCAGTATTTTTAAGACTCAAGACTTGCAGGAAGATGGGAGCACTGTTGCTTTAAGAAGGCAAACCTTGTTTGGACATTGCAGTATCTCATCCTCTGTTGAAGTTATTAAAGGTAATGAGTTTATAAATGATAATAAACAGAAATGGGGGATACGAGCAAACTGCACAATGGCACAAAAATGAGCATATCGCACTGCACAGAGCAGGATGCCACAAAACAAGCCTGCATTCCCTCTGCGCAGTTTCCTTCTCATGTAGTTCAGCACTGGTGGTGAGGAGAAATGGAAGTTACTTGTGGGGACTAACAAGTGCACCTGAAGCAAGGAAATATTCTGTTCTCCTACATAATTCTGTACCTCAGACTGGTATGTTCTCTTCCTATTGGATTGATAGTTATTGGATTGGGTAATCACAGCTGCACCAGTACAAAACTTGCTATTTCATACAAATACAGTCCTGTAAGATTGCACAGTTCTCTGTCATTTCACATCTCCGTAAGAAGTGCACAGGCTGTTAGTTTGACCCTGGAAGATGCAGTTGTACATCGAATGTGTGAGCCTGCATAATCTGATTTTCCCCATTAGGATCCTCTCATCCCAAACTCATGAAGTATTGGTGATGGGATTTTCCAAGCCATGAGAAACGTCAACATACACTGGATTTGACTTATGAAGTATTAGTTAGTATTTGCATTTGCAAGAATGAGAAAAGCTTATTGGATTCATCTACTCTTCAAGAAAAGCATTCTTGTTCTACACCTCAATGCCCAAGTAAGCTAAGAGGGAAACTAAGCATATAATAAACCGACATCTGAAGTTGTCTACACTGTGTTATGAAAATGTATACAATAGAAATGGTATTTGAGAAATTTGGATCACTTAGAATCTACCACTGAGAATATGCTGTGTGTTAAATCAGTATGGTACCATTTTCTTATTTCAGCTCCAAATTTGCAATTAACAGAACATTTTCTTTCTCTTGTGTATTTATATCCTTGGTCTCAAGCAAGGGTTGTCAAAATAAATGGATCAAAAGAATTTTTTTAAAAAGGGGAAAACAGCAATTCATACGTAAGCTTCTCCACTCAGTCATTTCTTTAGTGTTAGATATAATTGGAATGTTTTCTTATTCTTTGTTAAAAATCTATCCAACTTGTGACACATTATACACAAATGTAGAGCAAAGAGATGCTAGTAGGCTCAGTTTTTCTCCTATTTCCATTTGTGCTTAGTAACAGAATATGAATTTACATTGCACCTCAATAGAATCCTGCCTGTAGTCTCTTTTTATGTCTCTAGACAGAAGAGAACACAATGACTCAGGAACACCAACACAAAACTGTAATCTCGAAGTATTTTTGTTCTCTTTCTCTCCTGATTTCTCAGGCTTAGGCAATCTGTAGCATATCTAATAACAATATTAGATCTTCAATGCAAATTAGAAGGAAAAAATATTTCATTGGTGGATTTTATAATCTCAATTTTTACTTGGATAAAGGAGGCTAAGAGGACTTCAGAGCGTAGCTTTAAACACAGTTTATTCTGCAGGAATCACTCAGTTCATTTGTTTCAAAGATGTCTTTTGTACATATGTATATAGACTTTATATAGAAATATAATTTCTACTGGCAAACTGGAATAAATAGAAACTGTCCCTTGAACTTCCTTCAGATAAGTGAAATCTTATTTCTTTATCTCTAGTCTGTGTCTAGTTCAGTTGACATTTTGCTTGAAAGCTGTTTCTTATTTGTCAGGTCTAGACTGCCTATATTTCCTTTAAATTTTTTAAGAAGAATCTATCTGAAAGTAATTAATAATTGATATATTTAACTTTCTTTGCTTTGGAGATAGACTACCATTGCTAAAAGGCTGACTGAAGCAATGTCACCCTGGCAGCTCTTGAAACACCTCAGTTTCTCTGAAGAACAGGTAAGGTTAGTAAAAGCTCAATAGAAATATCCATTAACAAGAGCTTTCAGGTTTCAGAATATATCAATGCATATATAGCTAGGTTGTTCAGATGTAATGCCCTGTGCAATGCTTATTTTCCCAATTACAAAATTGCTCATGAGTTTGACAAGCACATGTATAGTTAAAGGTATGGACAGAAGAAGATATGACAAAATCTATTTTATAATGGGTTACTTCATTACAGTGTTCCAAAAAATTCTTCAAGATAATCATCAATATTTACTTAGCTTCCCAGTGAAATGGAGAATCTGATACAAAAGACTTTTGTTGGTGCCATTCAGAGCAGATACTAATGCCAAAACCCCAGAAGTTCTTGTTCCCAAAACCCGAATGATGGACTCCAAAGAGGGCTGGTAGGAAAGTCTCTTGGATATTCAGGATTGCAGTTTTTCAGAGTATTTATGACAAAACCATGCCTAGAGAACAGAGCTCTGCACTGTCTTTTCACAGGGAGGAGGGCTATGTTAAATTTACCTGAAGGTCTTGAAAGAGTAAGGGATGGCTACATAATTTACTGATTCAGTAACAGGAACAGCCACAGAGTACCACTGCAATGACTTCTGGCGTTTGCACCCACTGAAGGATAGAACCTCATTAGGTTTATTGTTTAAACCAAGGCTGGTGCAAGATACACTACGTATGTTCCTGTATAACACGTAGGGAGAAATACTCAAGAAAGAAACAAGAAAGTTCATTATATACGGACAGTGATGGTGAACGCAATAGAGCTGAATCAGAACTAATGATTCTCTACAGCCTCTGAGAAGTCTAAATTGCACTTTAATCAGTGACATTATAACAATTATCTCAAACTGGAACACAACTGACGTCTGAAGTTGGGGAATTTTAGAATGCCCACACATTTTGTTGCTGGAGTATACATAAAGGATAAGAAGATCCATTTGTGTAGCAGTAGATTTACAAGTCAACATCAGCACAACAGAATACAGTCAGTGGGTGACTTTATCAGATATCCTGGCATGGCATTCTGTATTTTATATAGACTCTGAGGTTACCATTTAGAAAACTACAACTTGTTTCAGGTACAAGGGGCTTACGTTAAAGATACTGAAATTATTTAGCCTGCACAACACAAATGTAAACACTGCCAGAAATCCTGTGCAATGGAGGCTGTTTGCTGGGGAGAGGTTGCAAAGAAATATCTGTGGAATCTGTTTGAAAAGAAAGTGTGCGGGTGAGTGCTTTCCCTGAGGGCACCTTGCAGCATTTTGTAAAGTTCTAACTCTGCAGTTATCTGCCAGCCTCAGCAAGGCAGCTGCAGCGCATCTCAAGCGTCACATGCATTCCCTGGCGGCTCGGATGGAGTGCTGCAAGAAAGAGTTGGAATACCAAGCTGATGGCTGAAAGACAAAGCAGCCTGGAAGAACAAGAAACAGCATCCAGAGAAATCCGTGCTTCAGCTTTTAAGGCTAAACATCTTTAGAACTTTCTTGTGTTGTGAACATAACTTTTGCAATATGCAGTTTATATAGGAACACTATACATGAATTTTCTTTAAATAACATGACAGTCTTGTCATTTCTATAATAGATGTCATTGAGATAATTAGAGTTTTAAAGATATCTTTTCTTTCTCATGTACTGCTTTTGGAAGGTAAATCTGAATTTGTAAGATAAAAAAAATAATATTTGAATATCAGTCCAGTAGTGCAAAACAAGTCCATTTCTGAGACTGAGAATATTTCTACCGTATTCCAGATTGAGATAACACTTTACTGCCTATTTTAAAAATCACTGTTTTGTATGTCTTTGTTTTTAAAGCCCTGCTTATTTTTGTGTAAAATTTAAGTACTGCTGTCTGCAGTATGGAAACCTGTGGTAAGTGGTAAGTAAAAGACTCTCTAGTATGCATCTCAGCAGTTCTCTGTTGTTTGTTTTTTTTTTTCCATTGTCACTGCTCATTAATATTGCTGTTTTTCCTTTCATGAAGCTGTATGACTGTTTGTCCAAATTGCAATGGATGATACCCTTACATCAAGACACCCGAATGAAGATTCTACTATCTACCTGCCTCGGAAAAAACACAAACACTCAAAGCCTAACATAACCATTAGGTAAGCAACAAAAAAGAATAAGTAATCTGTGAATATAAAGGCAAGAAAGGAAGTTAGAGAGGAAGAGGCATAGATAGCATCGACAGAATTATAGCACAATTCCAAAACAGAAAATTATGCAGTATAACAATCCCATGTCTTTCTTTCTAGTTCAAATTAGCCGCATTAAATTGTTACACAGAGTCAAGCCACCGCTGGAGTAACACACCCCTTTATATGCCCACCATATTACAGAATCACAGATTGGCAGAGATAGAATGGGAACTCTATGCTCACCTGGTTCCACCCTGCTCCAGCAGGGACACCCAGAGCAGTCTGCCCAGGCCCACATCCACACAACTTCCAAAGATCTCCAAGGAGACCCCACCACCTCTGAGCAAACTGGGCCAGAGCTCCATGTGCTCACTGCTTTACCTGCACAGTAAAGAACTGGATCCTGAAAATTAATTAAGTCCAAATACAATCTACATGTACTGCATCATGAAAATCTTTCTGACACCATCTTTTTTTTTTTTTTTTTTTTTTTTTTGAGCTTTGCAAGATCTGTTTGTTATGCAGAATCTCAGCTATGTGAAAACTATTCTTTGTGTGAAGGAAAAAGATTTTCGGATAGTCTAAATTTCAGCCATGACATTATCCTACTCAAAATTAAATTGATTGTATAAATATTTGGAAAAAATTTACTTTCATGTCATAACAACTGTTTTCAATATTAATGAGTTTAGATGTAAAAAGAAAATATTCCTCTTGGACAGTATATTTTGCGAGCCTTTTGTAAATTATCTCAGCATTCTCCTGAGAAGAATATTTTTTTTTCTCTGTAATCTTTTATATGAAGCCATGGAGTTACTATGGGGTACTATGTGCCATATTCTTTTGAAACAGAGTTGTACATACTTTCAAGCAACCAGCCTAGACTGAAAAAATTCTGATCAGAATTGCATGAAAAGTCCTACCAATGCTCTGCTATAAATAAAAACTGGTGCACTTATTTTTAAAACATAAAATCTAATAATGCAGGAATTCCTTTCTGCAGGCGAAAAAAAGTAAAATACTTTAAAGCTAAATAAACATACCAAGCTATAAAGAAAAAAAAAAAAGAATTCTGTGCAATGCAATATCAGCTTATTTGCAGATTTCATCTGCTGGAGCTTGAAGCAAATGCACTTCCCCATTTTTTATTTAGAGGGAGAACTATTACCGTCAGTCTCTGATGGGAATGGAATCTGTTCACAGCTGAAATTATTTAGAACATCCATTCATCCATAATGAATCCTTATCCACAGTGTTTTATTTTATCACCTTCTCTAAGCCTCTTTTTGCCTCCCTCTTTGCTCAGTTCCTAACTCTGGGGTTGTTCTATTATTCTTGCTGTGGAAACACGCTAGATCCAGACATCAGGAAATGGCCAATGCCACTTCCATTTTTTTTTTGCACTATGCAAAATATCCTGAGAATCATGTAAAATTCACTTGAAATAAATACCAGTTTTTGTTATTCCATAATGAAGATTATCTGTGATATTTAAAGTGCTAAGAATACATTTTGATTTTGCTTGTTTTCTTGTAAGAATAGCACATTTTACTATCAATGAAATTTTCCTAGTTTGTGTCTCCATACCATTACCACACATATCTCTAAGAAATTCCTCCTGAAGTGGAGATAGCAAACTGAAACACCCTCAGAGGAAAACATTTCAAATTCCAAGGCAAGTGCTAAGCAGCTCTGTATATTATCTTTCAAACTATAATTCTTCTGCTTTCTAGCACTCCCAAGTTGTGTTAGGATTCAATATTGATAAAAATCATTGTTCTGAGATCTCTTATTTAAGAACAGAAGATGATATTACATTTAGGGATTTAGACATTTATCTTTCACCTTTAGTTTGAAGGCCATATTATGCTTGAAATGCTAAATATAGTTTATTAGATATTTTCAGTTTTAAATGCAAAATTATATCTGTTACAACCATAGTTACTAACTGCTCAAATGTAGTCATATTTTCTCTCTGAATGCTGAAATTAAGGAGGATTACTGTCAATAAAACAGTATTATCTACTTATAGTGAATTCCCACAACTAATACTGTACCAGACAAGCTGACTGCCTGAGTAACTGTCACTAAGAAATGAAAACAAATATTGACTAGAGACACAACCATTGATCAAAATAAAAGCATCAAATGGGCCAAATTTATCTCCAGTATTAAGGTACTACCTTTTACTTCTCAAATGTTTGTGTTTAAGCAAAGGTTAAACCTATGAACCAATTAAAAATTTTTCGATCACTAAACCAGACTAAATATTGTAATGTTCCTCAGCTATATTCTTATGAACACCTTGAAAACATCTTTTTAGACAGAGAATTCATACCCAGAATCTGACTTTGGTTACAGCGGCCAAGCTTCTGTTCACTTGTTCTTCTCCCCATCAACCTGCCTTCAGAATATCGCCACATTCATCTTCTGTTAAAATTGAGTAATTAATGTCTGAGTATGTTATCAGTAAATATCAATAATTGAACAAGGTATGAATTAGCTATAGACTGAAAAAGATTTATTAATTAAAAAAACAGAGACTAATGAAAAACTGTGAAAGGATATAAGGAAAGCTACAGTCTTTCCACTCAAAGATAGATACTTGCAGAAAAACTGTCTAAGTCTTCAAACTTAGAATCCTTCCTTCTCATCATGGAGGCCCATGCTCAAACTTTGCTCTTCTTCTCAAGCTGGACATTAGGAAATACTACTTCTCTGAAAGGGTGGTCAGGCACTGGAATGGGCTGCCCAGGGAGGTGGTGGGGTCACTGACCATGGAGGTGTTCAAGGAACGTCTGGATGTTGTGTTGAGTGACATGGTTTAGTGAGAACTATTGGTGATATTGGTATTGGGTGGTTGGACTGGGTAATCCTATGTGTCTTTTCCAACCTTTGTGATTCTATGATTCTAAAGAAAGAAAATGTAGTCATCTAATAAAATGCCCCCTTTTTTTTTCCCCTAACAGAGCTTCATATTTATGACCATCAAGGGTATAGAATTTCTAGTATATGCAAAATTGAACCAAAATAATGTTCAAAGCACTTATAATACTGAGTAATTACCAGCACATTACATAGTTATTTCATATATATTTCAGCTTAAACAATAACATGTATAAGATGAATGACTTTAAATTACATCCTTTTTGAAATTTTTTCAAGAGGTCCATTAGAGCTGAGAACTGAATGAAGCCATGGGAAAGTATCTATTCCAGTCTGCAACTACATTAGGCTTATTATATACACTGTTAAATTAGATTACACAAAAAGCTGAATTTAGTGTCCTACATGAAAAAAAAAAAAAAAAAAAAAGCAAATAAATATGAGCACACGACCAAGAGATTTATTTAAAGGAAGTACTTGTGGCAAAGAACACTTTGCTGATACTATTTCCAGAGTGTTACTTAGCAAGAACATCTAAAACTAAGAATGCCAGAGAGTCTTATTTTCAATGCTTAATATTCTACAAAAAGTTACCCAACGTATTTTGCAAACATAAAAAAATTAAATGTTACATATAGAACAGACTGAAAAGATGAAGAGCACAGTAAGAGAATATGGAGCTGTTTGGGAATATTAAAATGGCCTATTCGTAATTTTAGAAAATCTTTATATGAACTATTGTAGGGTGCCTTCTTTATCAGGGTGTTGGCCTTGGTGATCTCTTGAGCTCCCTTCCAAGCACTGCAATTCTGTGGTTCTGTGATTCTGTGAACACCAGCCTCATTATACTGCTTTGCAAATCTTATTGCCCGTTTCTATAGTGTGTATTACAAAATAATCACATAATTTTAATCAAAGTTTCCACCTCAGACCTTTGTATCCTATTCAGTTGATTTTCCTATATTATTTCTTTTCTTTTTCTGTGAAATTTTTAAAAAAGGGGAAAAAAAAGTAGTTAAATTCAATATTAAGATTTTTTTATAGCAGTTTATAACTAAATGTTGTCATTAAATACTTCAAATCTTTGAATATATGAAGATACAGCAGTAGTAAAGTCATGAGTATATCAGTATTTCTGAGTTTTAATGTGCCTTATTTAAAGTCAAAACATAACACTTGTCATAAAATGTGCTATTTTCACTTGCGTTTTTAAGAACAGAAACAAAATATCCCAAAATAAAATAATAGAAACATAGAAAACGACCATTAAAATGACTGGTGAAGAAATATTAAAAGGATTTATAGAAGATTCACAGTTTTATTATTTCTTCACAGAATCACAGAATCATAGGGGTTGAAAGGGACCTCTGGAGATCACTGGCTCCAGCCCTACTATATAATCAGTCTCTCTACATTAGATCATACAAGAAGGCATCCAGGTGGGTTTTGAGCATTTGTAGCCTGCTCCAGTGTTCCATCATCCTTACTCTAAAGATGCTCTTCCTCATGTTTGCATGGAACTTCCTGTGTTCCAGCTTGTGCCCACTGCCCCTTGTTCTATCACTGTACAACATAGAAAAAGGGCCTGGCTCTGTCTTCTTTACTCCCACACTTTAGATATTCATAAGCATTGGTATGATCCCCTTCAGTCTCCTCCAGGCTGAACAGACCCAGGCCTCTCAGCCTTTCCTTGTAAGGGAAGTGCCCCTGTCATCTCTGTGGCTCTGTGGTGGACTCTCTCCAGTAGTTCCTCATCTTTCTTGAACTGAGGAGCCCAGATATGGATACAGAACTCAACTGGACACAGTAATAAACTGTGATTTCAAATACAACTTAGTTCAAGAATATTGAGATTCTCCTACAGTCAAACCACTATTTCATTACATGAAGAATGCTGGGATGGATTTAGGAATAAGCATCTGGTTTTAATCAGGAAAACTTAACTGATCTATGTAATGCAATGCTTGTCTGACAAATACTTAACTATCATTGGATAATACTATTCGCTTACAGGTAATCACCAAATGAATGATTTGTGAATAAACACTGAAGAACGTGCAAGAAGAACACAGAGGAAGACAGTACTTAGAATACTAAAAATGATTATTCTATCTTAACTTATTGTTAAAGCAAACATAAGGAAAAAAATGAACCCTCAACTTTTCACCGGTGATGAACAGTATGCATTTCCATGCAGTAGAAATTAATTTTTATGTAAATACCTACCTCTCAAGCATTGAAAGAGAAATAGAGACATTAATTAAATGAAAATCATTGTGCTCTGAATTTCTAAGTATGCCACATGGCAGTTAAAAGTTCTCATTCTGCAAATACCATGGCTCAAGTCCTTGACCATGTTAAACTGGCAAATAAAATAATCTAATTTTATTAGCAGACACAATGATGAAGAACACTATGAAAGAGATTAACAGATTACACTACATATGCACAGTTTTAGACAGAACCTATGTGTGACAATGGGCCTTCCCCTTCTGTAATAAGAGGTGTTTCATCAGATAGTTAAAATACTCTTGGAAGAGTTGTCTCAGAAAAAAAAGTCTAATGCTATATATGTTACTCGATTTCCATTGGTTATTACTGTAAAAATCACCAGAGTAGAAAAATTTTAAGTCATTAGAAGCAGAGTAGTGTCTCATCCTACCTCATCGCTAATTCTTAAAAGACAAAATAACAACAGTTCAGCAGACAATGACCAAAACTTTTATCATTACAGATAGGTAAAGGAAACAAATGATGCATCTGCAGCCCTCATTTCATGTGATATTGCTTAAAGCAGCAGCAAATGCCCCACAATACTTTTAATTGTAAAATTTCTCAGTCTATATAATGAACATACTCTTTTTTATTTCTGTAAGTATGACTCTATAGTAAACAGTGACTCTGCTTAGGCTGCCTGTTTAGGCAACAGAACTTGCATAACATTTTTAAAGGTATCAAGCATCTGAAGCAGGAATTCAGTATCCATGGCTAAAGTAAGAGCTTTACCTCAGGATAAAGCTACATCCACCTGAGACAGAATGTACATATCTCCTACCTCATGCAAGGCTTCCTTCAAAAAATTTGGACAAGGGGTTAGTATAACAAGCAAACTTGAGAACAACTCAATGCTACGCATCCTGGAGCAACTATAAGAGTATCAACCACCAAGGTCATGTACAAGAGGAGCTGTCAGTAGCTGGGTTATTTACTCTAATTTGATATACAAGACAAGTGTAAATATACTTCGGGAACAGAAAGGCCTCTTTATGTTGAGAAACACTGGAGGTGAAAAAATGAATGAAGAATTCATCAATGATATATCTCACACTGCCCACCGGGAAGCATTGTACCACTTCTTTCATTGAAGAGTCTTCCTCAGAATCTGCCAGTTGAAATTTTCTCTCTTTCTTCGTGCATTCCCATTCTACTTATCCATTATTAACAACCAACTCACTGTGGCATGAAAAAAAGGGTATGCACCTAAAAATACAAGTGCAAGGGCTCAAAAGTGAGCAACCTTAGAGGAAGGGAATTAAGTTAAGTTTCTGGTGCACACTGTGCTGCATTCCTTCTGGAACAGGAGAATCAAGGCTAGATTTTCATTGGCTTAAGCATTCATCTTCTTGGCTTTGTAGATTATACTGAAGGTTTACTAACTGTCTAACTGTCTTAGCTTTTTGGTAATTGTGTGCATTATTAAACTTCTCCATTTAGAACAACAAAAACAAAGCCTGTGGTGCAAATTCTCAAAAATTTAGCAGCTTCTTAGGAGAGCAAGAGATAGCTAGATAGAAAGGCTGAATATGCAGTTTTATTCCAGTAACTTAAGCCATATAATTTAGAGGAATTTAAGCTCTTGCTTCTTTTATATTCCAAAAGTATAATTAAAACAAACAAACAAACAAAAAATACTGCGGTACTATAATACAGCATGAGTCAACAACAAAGATACTGGAAACATTTTGAGCTACAGATAAAATTCCAATTTTTAATTAGAAATAATGACATTTTAAGCCATTCTCAGCCTTCAGAACCATTTACAGGGTTTAGGGTTGTTTGGGTTTTTATGGCAAAAAACCTCCTCTTAAGCTGCCGTCGTTTTCCACTTGCTTCTTTGAACTGAGTCTGACGTTTCATACAAAATGCTCGAAAACTGCAAAGTGAGAAATATGTGATGCACCAAGCATAGAATTTTCCAAGTATACTTCCTTTATGTCTGTGTGCAGTAAGCTACAAACACTGAGGACAACAGCATTAAGATAATCAGTCGGAAGAGAATTTACTAATACATCCAATATATCTGCAGGTAAATATGAAACCTGGCCTATTCTAGGAGAAAACAGACTGGTGACGCTTTGACTGTAGCAGAACTGTTGGGGCTGAATCTCTACTATCACCAGTGTGTTCTGCTAGCTGGACTTGCATTCATCTCTGCCGGGAAAAGCAAGAAAATCCCCAAAGGGGCAATGCCAGCTTTCCCCTACTCACCTAGTGCAGACCCACTCACCAGATCTGCAGCCCCCGAATTCACCATCAGGTTCCAAAGTTGTGGTGCTGGCCCAGAACAAGATGGGGTGAAATGATGACAGTGCCTTTAGACATAACACGTCATCCTCTGGGTACTGCATATCCACCTACCCTGAATGATTGCCCTCTAGGAGATTTCTCAGTGATTTTGTGATGATGAGAGCTGAGCTGAGAAACTAGAGAGGAGATCAAAAGGCCAAACTCAAGGCAAAGACGAAATGTAGACACCAAAGTCACACCAAAAAGATTTCTGGTGTACCTGTGCAGTAACTGTACAGTAGGCACAGGACACGGAAATTATTTTTAGAGAATGTCAGAGGAAGGAAATTGACTGTTTCACCTATTAACTGCTTTCAGGGAAAAAACAACTATAGTCATCGGAAATCAAAACAAGGATTTGGGAAAGCTACCAAACTCTCTTCTTCATAAACAAATTGCAGCCAGTATACCTCTCCACAGCCTACACACTCTTCTTTTGTTATTGGCTCCAACTAGTTCATCCCAGCTCCTTAGAAACCCAGATGATAGCAGTTTCATTGAAATATTCATTTCAGCAACAGGTTGCAGGTCTTTCATTTAAAATTCTCAGTTTTTCTGGCTACAGATCATTACAGACATGGAAAATGCCTGTGAGGCTCTGTTGTTTCTACATTTAAAGTGATAACATCTATACTTTGGAAATATTTTTTGGTTAGTTTTTGCTGTAAAAAAATCCAGCAGTCCAATATCATGTAGGAAAAGCATATTACAAAAAATAAAAAACTTAACAATGTGCTTTTGTTGGTATCAAGTAATGCTAAACAAATAATAAATAAAAAACAATATGGAGTTGTATCCTTTTTAAGTTCTTAGCTATGATGTAGAACTATCCCAAATGTTGGTCACATATACTCACAGAAAAGTAACATCCCACAACATCTTATTACTTTCTGGTACCATAAACATGGCACCAAATAAGTGCCTAATTATGAATACCACAAACACCGAAGCATTACCGTGTAACAAGTACAGATCTTTTAAGTCTGGGAGAAAAGTCACCCAGAAGGGCTCAGAATTTCAGAGGTAACAGAAAATAAAGATGGGAAAGGTTTAAAAGATCCTCGTTCTTTTTCTAATACTTTCTATTGTAATGTACAGCTCTGCAGACACTGACTAAAAAGGGATTAAGAGCAATTTGTATTAAAACTAATTGATAACAGAATGATGATGGTGTTGTGTCAGAAATACATCAGCAAAAACATTTCACTTAAGTGCTCAAATTAGCAGGATTTCATCACATAAATAAATATTGGCTATCAAACATTTTTCTTCATTTAAATCTATTTTCTTGAAAATATATTAAAAAATAGGCTACAGAATGCTTCGGCTGAAAGAAAAAAACAACAACAGAAAACAAAAACACAAAAGACAAACTCGGTAGACCACATCACCACTTTATGAACAGTTCGAGTAGTTCCTAAAGTGGTCCATGTCATCCAATATCCTCTTTCTATAAGCAGTGCAAATAGTGAGAGTATGACCAGGGAAAAAGTAAAAGTATATTGTATTTCTCCTTAATGCTGTCTTAGCTCTTCTGTTTGAGTGACAGATAACAAAGGAAGAAAGCAACAATTCACATAAAGGTTAAGTTACAAAAGGAATTATTAACAGTAACCTCATTTAGGCATGATATTGTCACTATTAGTAATCTTGGCTCTTCTTACTGGAAAGAAAGGGGTGCTTTGGAGCATGAAAAAAAGGCTTTTTGGAGGATTTCCCCAAGTACACATTAGATGAGTGCCAACTAGCTAACGAGTCAGATAAGCACCTTCCTTAAAAATGTGTTGAGAGGTATTTTAAAACCCACAGTTCTCTGTATCTATCAGCCATATTTTAATAGAACATTTCTGAAAGATAGTTCTTCTACATGTAAACAATTTTAGAAACAAAAGTTCCAAAAAAATAGTTTTTAGAGGTCATGTTAAGATATATAATATCTTTATTTAAAAAATTAATAAATGCATTGAAATGCATTGATTTTTTTCCTCATAATTTATCTGAAATTATAGTTTACAGCACAATTGAAAAATTGTATTTTACAAGTAGATCATACACTAGAAAATTATATGTTAGTAACTGTGCAGCCATTTATGTTATAGAAATACAGTACTGCTTAAATACTGCTAGCTTTTAGTTTAGCACAAGCAGACCAGAAGGGCTGCAATGCTCTACTCAAATTACCATAAAAGCATCATGCAAATCAGTCCTACAAATATTATACATTTGTTGTTCATATCACCTTTAGCCTGAACTTCTGAAGTGCAAAAACACTATAATTTTTCAATGGCTTTCTCATCTGTTCTTGTGGCTACACTGAGCAGGCTTGATTTGCTTTTGCAGCATTTGTTCTTATTCAAAGGGTCAGAAGTTAGAGAGGAAACAGAGCTGAATGACATAAAGCAGCTTTTATATACAGTTATTTGCCCTATCGTATTTTGCAAAGAAAGAATATCATTTAGCTGGAAAAAATGTAATTTAGTCTCTCTCTCAGAACTTACTTTATTGTCATGTGACAAGTTCTGCTATCTTTTCTCCCAGTGGGCTTAAAAGTAAGCTCAGATTCTGTGTTTCCGAAGCTGTCTGGAATGAGAACCTGTGGGAAATGTAACTATTTAAAGACATTAACAAGCGGACACATTATGCAGAGGCAGATGGCAAATCACAATGTTCGAGTCAAATGTATTGGAAAATTAACAAAAGGGAAATAATTTCACACCAAATGGCTGTAAGGAGGACTGTTACATTTCCCCATGTTCCTTCTTTCCATTTAACCATCCTTAAAATGCTAATCCCGAAGGTGCCAATAGCATCCATATTAGAAGCTTGTAATGTATAAAATGTTGAATGATCACTTTCACACTGGTCTACTCTTAAATAATAATTTTTTAAAAATCCCTAAAACTCTCACTGTCTAACTCAGCATATTAACACACAAATTTTATTTTTTTTACCCCTTTTGGCCAACACTGCCCAGTGATGTTTTATCTGACATTCAAATCCCAGCCATTGGGATTGCTTCCCAGAGTCAGTTTTTCAGAACAGCAGGCTCAGGTGGTGGTTGATTTTGGCACAACTGCTTGCACAGTTTATCAGTCAGTGTTGTCTGTGGTCTCTTTCTACACCAGAGAGGTGGCAGAGATGAGGATGCCTTTAACTGTCTGTGCTGTACACAGCCCACTGATGTCAATTCCTGAAAATGGTGCAATCCATTTTAATCATTGCCTTGTTTCCAGGTCTTACCTTACCCACATACCTTTGCCTGTCATTATTGGTTCAATCTACCTGTTTTCACAGACTGCTACTGTAACATCTGGTTCAGATTTCAGTTTATATTACAGAAATCTCTCCACAGTATATATAGTCTCAAGCAGTATAATACAGACCACGCTTCAAAATTTGTCATAGTCTGTTGGTGAATGCTGCTGTGATATTTTGTTCAGTTTTGTTTTCCCACAAGTGTGTCTCCCACTGAATTGACAAACAAAGTTGGTCAGTTCTTTCAGCTTAGCTGCCTTCAAAACTTTTAGGCTGCCCTCTTAACCATAAATACTTTAATCCACTGTGTGCCCATTTTTGACCTTTTGTACTTAAAAGCCTGTTGTTCAGATTTTTATATACAGAGACTATGTTATAGATGAATTCCTAAAAAAATGTATAATGTAGATTCATTTATCTTTCTAGGTTGGAACGGAAAATCCTCCTAGGAAACAACAGCATGAGAACCAGCAGTTGACTACTGCTGTCTTCCATTTATTAGTGCCATTTTCCTTCAGAGTAAATGATTCCAGCATACAGTCCCATATTTTGGGGAAACTTCAAATTTAGATGTCTTTTTTTTACAGTAATTCTAATTTTCATTCAGGACATTCTTCCATTTTATCCTGGGCCCTGTAGGCATGTGCTATTCAGACCTTTTTCAATGTCAAATAGCCACATAGGTATCTAAACCCTTCCAGGGGGAGCAGCGAGAAGGAAAAAGTATGGTGCTGTGCAGAATGGGTGCTGAAGGAGGCACTGTGCCTCCGAAAACACATCAGCCTTTTCTCATTTTTACCTGAGTGCCTGGCACCTCCACTGAGATGTCAGACTCCCAGTAGGCTTCTTTGTACTTCCCTGCTCTGTGCCTTTACTTTCCTCCCTGGCTTTTTCTGGCAGAATAAAAGAAAGGATAACTCCCAAGGACTTATCCTTGAAAATACCCCGCGAAAGGGGAATGCAACTAATTTGCAACCCTCACATCACTATACGCTTTCCTACTTCTGATGTGATATAAAGTGCTTTCTATCTTTTAAAAAATCAATATGCATACTGTTCCTACGACAACTGACCCAGATTCTTAATGAGCTTCCCTTGATACTACTACTACTACTACTACACAAATGTATAGTAATTTCCTGTGGGTAGATTTCCCATGTCTGCTCTCTAATTCAAAGCTTGACCCATCTGTCCTGCATTACATGCCATGCACCAGAAGCATGCAGCTCTATGGAATTTCTCCTGCCAATCCTTTTCTCCCTCACTTGTTTGGAAACGGATTGGCAGCTCAGAGATGCTGCAGCAGTGTGGAAAGCAGCCAGATGACAGCCATGAGAAGATGTCATTCAGGTCTGACAGGAAAATGAATTCTAGTTGCGTGAACTGACATTCATGAGTCTGAAGGGAAAATCAGTGTCTCCATGAGCCAAAGTTCCTGTGTGCCTGCATGATTCCTGCTTCCAAGGTCTTGTGTGCTACTGGGAAAACTATGTATCGTTATTTCATTTTGGTCTAGTACTTCATGTAAGAACATACATTAAGTTTGAAGAGTTCAAGCTCCAGTGTGATAACGCAAATCCACGCACTGTTCTATATAAAGTCCTTTAATCTCTCCTGATAAGCTTGTTTAATCTTCCCTTATTCAATACTAAAAGATTAAAGGACTTCAGTAGGTGTATCTTTTTTACTGAGCTGCATTTCTTGTTTCTTTAGCTTCACGAGTACGTGTATGAAAAGTGCAAAAAAATGAAAGCTGGCCTTTTTTTTTTTTTTTTTTTTTTAATTAATAAAATCAAATTAACCAGGAGAAATGTTATGATCTTCAGAAATGTAAAATCTGACTAGTTAGCAAATAGAAACTCCTGTACAGCGAATTACGTTAAAGTAGGAGTGGTCTCACTACAAAGTTAATAGAAACATTGCTTCTTTGCACACTGGAAAAAGCATTTTGCTCTGTTAGCCTGGATAACTCATTGCTATGTAACTTCTCCTGCTTCTGCAGTCTGCAATGTTAGCCTGAGCTTTTCTCATCTGACATATTTATAAACTTTAGGATTACATCAAAAATGAATTCTGAACAGCTCCCAGAAAAATGGAGACATTTTTCAAAGGCTTTTT